>NC_035165.2:13642050-14242318 GCF_001659605.2 Manihot esculenta | reverse complement strand
TGTAGGTTCGGACCCGAGGACCCGAGACCCCCGGTTGTGAGATAGTCTTTCAGAGTCCGTCGTTAAAGCTTCGGTCACCAGGTGAGTGGGATTATTCCCTAAGTTTTTAAGTAATGAATGAATGAACAAATGAATGAATCTGATAGCATACTCATGCATCATTAATGCCATGTGATGTTCAGGATGTTTGCATTAGAAATTCACGAATATGTTGCATTGCATAATTTGATGTTGATGTGGATGGTTATTGGGTGATCCATAGTCCTCTAATGTTATGTTATGATGATATGTTATGGAAGACCAGTGAGGCCCATTCTACGCCCCTGGCACTATGTAAGAGAAAGACCAGCGAGGCCCATTCTACGCCCCTGGCACTTTGGAATGTTATGATATGTATGTTATGTAAGAGAAAGACCAGCGAGGCCCATTCTACGCCCCTGGCACTTGGAGATGTGAGGACTAATGGTGACAATACCATCCTTTATGTGATTAAATGTGATGTGTTGCATTTCATGAAAGCATGTGAAGTAAAAGTTAAGTTATTCAATGTTAATAATAAAATGAATAATAATATACCTAAAAAGTGTGGAACTAAATCAAATGATAATAATAATAAAATTAAGAATAAAATACCTAAAAAGGGAGGAATTAATATCATGTTTTTACTTTTTACTCACTGGGCTTTTTAGCTCACCCCTCTCCCCTAACCCCAGTCTTGCAGGTACTGTGTAGATAGAGAAGTCAGCAAGAGTAAGAGAAGTCTCTGTAATAGCATAGAAGTGGACATGGTTTATTCATAATGTAAAAGTATGTTATGTAATGTAATGTAAGTTATATAGTGTGCTTGACTAGAGTCTGTTGTAATCCCTTGAATACATGAGATAAATGTTTTATGATGTTTATGTAACCCAAGCCTGATATATGTTATGTACCCCATTGGAGTATTTGTTGAGAACTCCAATGAGGGGTTTATGTTATGGTTATGCTTGCACAGGCTAGGCTGGGTAAAGAAATGTTTAAATGAAAGAAAAGTTTTAATTTTTATGTATGTTTTGGTTCATGTATGGGATTGAACAGGTTCACAGGATGTATGTTTGGCTTGCTACGGGTTCCGGCGGCCTTAAGCCGACCTGAATCCTAGCGCCGGTAGCGGTCCGGTTTCCGGGTCGTTACAAAATGGTATCAGAGCCCTAGGTTCATATGGTCGGACCTAGAGTGTCGGGCTCATAGATGTTATAGAAAGGTCAAGCACAATAGGAAATCATGTCCACTAGGATAGGATGTAGAGTCCTGTCTAGAATGCAAGTATGTATGCCATGAGATATGCTATGATTATGATGTGTATATGATGTGGGTTCATGTGTTTCCACATGAACCATCTGATGCTAATGTTTTGTTATCTGTGCTGTTTTTCAGTAAACAGAATGCGAGGAACTCGTCGATCAGCTAGATTGACTAGAGTACCACCGGAGGATGAGGGCACGAGCGCCCGTCCTCCAGCATTGCCAAGGGCAATGTCAAGCAGGTCCAACAGAGACAGAACAGTGAGGGACCCTAGAAGGTCCTTGGATCTGGGTAGAAGCAGATCAGTAAGGGGTACAGTTCAGGAAAGAATGTCAGTTGATGGAGAAGAAGAGATGGATGTGGAGCAGAGGAGGGACGGTAACCTTGGTGTAAACATGCCAGAAGAGGGCATGGGTGAGTCTCAGGGAGGCACTCAGGCCTCGGGGTTTGTTCTACCACCCCAGTACCCACCTTTTTCACCATACCCCGGGTATTCGATGGGAAGTACATCGGATTACCCCAGTTTTAATCATTACCCTTCTCACATGCCATACCCACCTTTCTACCCACAGTATCCACAGTACCCTATGTACCCACCTCCATCCTTCCATCCAGGCACGGCAAACCCTATCCCAGGGGATGTCGCACCACCACCACCAGCAGAACCCACAGTTCCAGAAACCCAAAGACCTCAACCTACCTCATCTAGAGGGAGCAAGGCCAAGATGACCGACTACATGAAGTTGGGTGCTCCCCAGTTTGATACAGGTGATGATCCGTTTGTGTACCTGGAGAAGGTCAAAACAATTACAGATGAGATAGGTGCTGATGACAGCAGAGCCATTCAGATGGCTGGTTTCACCCTGAAATGCAAAAAGGCCCGTGAATGGTTCAAGGGCTATGTGAAACCGAGGGTGGACAATCTTTCATGGGAGGAGTTCGCGACTGAGTTCGCAGGTTGGGCTTTCCCTGACAGTTCAAGGGAGTTGAAGATGATTGAGTTTGAACAGCTGAAACAGACAGATGAGATGGGTGTCGATGAGTACACCGATAGATTCTTAGAGTTGTTGCCGTTTGCTGGGCAACATCTGGACACAGATTCGAAGAAGTCGAGGAGGTATACCATGAGGCTCAATTCCAGGTATTCCTCTTTGATTCAGTCAGCCGATAGAGAAAGTTTCCATGCCATTATAGACATGGCCAGGAGAATGGAGGCTAGTGCCGTAATAGAGGGAAAAGTTAAACAGTCAGTGGCACAACCTTCTGGTTCTAAGACCCCAGGTGGGGGAAGGATAGATCCTTCATCCTTGAGTTCAGCTAGTAAGAAGTGGAGCAGTACCACTAAGAAACCAAAGAAGAATAAGTTCTGGAGCAAGATCAAATCAGGTCTGGGACTAGGAAGTGGCTCAAGCTCTGGTGCTGATAATGCAGTGTGTGCACGGTGTGGTAAGCTACACAGAGGGGTATGCCGTTTTGGGACAACAGCCTGCTACAGGTGTGGGCAGGAGGGACACATGTCCATGGAGTGTCCTAGAGCAGTTCCTATGGCACGGCCCCAGCAGACTACTTCGGGTAGTGTGGCACAGCCAGCAGCTTCAGCCGCGACACAGGCCAGTGGCAGAGGCCGAGGGAGAGGGTCAGCCTCTTCTTCATCAGCTTACAGAGGGGAAGGTCCGTCAGCTCCAGCACGGATCTTCACTATGACACAGCAGGAGGCAAACGCATCCAACACCGTGGTGTCAGGTAATATCATCATTGGTTGTTCAGATGCTTATGCCTTAATGGACCCGGGTGCATCCCATTCTTTTGTTTCTCCGAGAGCGGTCGAGAGGTTGGGTTTGATGGTCTCTGGGTTAGAGTGTCCCCTATGGGTTAGTGGACCCAAGTGTGACCCGTCAGTGGCGGAGTCAGTCTGCCAGTACAGTCCAGTTTTCATAGAGGGAAGATGCCTATCCGCCGACCTTGTGGTTCTAGACTTGACAGATTTTGACGTCATTCTAGGGATGGATTGGCTATCTACCCATGGTGCTACCTTGGATTGCAGAGACAAGGTAGTTAAGTTCAGATGTCAGGATGGGTCAGAGGTTGTCTTTAGAGGAGACAGGGGGAGTACACCTAGAGGTTTGATATCAGCCCTACAGGCTCGTAGGCTGCTCAGGAGGGGTTGTCAGGGTTATCTAGCTCATGTGAGAGAGCTAGACAGAGATGTCAGAGAGCCCGCCTCAGTGCCTGTGGTTAGAGAGTTCTTAGATGTCTTCCCAGACGAACTGCCAGGTTACCGCCTCCTAGGGAGATAGAGTTCGAGATAGAATTGATGCCAGGAACCAGACCGATCTCTATCCCTCCCTACAGGATGGCGCCAGCAGAGCTGAAAGAGCTTAAAGAACAGTTGCAGGAGCTGGTAGATAAGGGTTTCATCCGACCGAGTACCTCACCCTGGGGTGCTCCAGTGTTGTTCGTGAAAAAGAAGGATGGATCCCTTAGACTTTGTATCGACTACAGACAGTTGAACAAGGTCACTACCAAGAACAAGTACCCGTTGCCTAGGATCGATGATCTATTCGACCAGCTAGCAGGAGCAGGTTGTTTCTCCAAAATAGATCTGAGATCTGGGTATCATCAGCTGAGGATCAGAGATGAGGACGCGCCGAAGACAGCTTTCAGAACCAGATATGGGCACTATGAGTTCCTAGTGATGCCGTTCGGGTTAACAAACGCCCCTGCAGCATTCATGGATCTCATGAACAGAGTATTTAGCCAATACCTGGATCACTTCGTTATTGTCTTCATAGATGATATCTTAGTGTATTCCAGGAATGCAGAAGAGCATGCCCATCATCTGCGGTTGGTCTTGCAGACTTTGAGGGAACATGGCTTGTATGCCAAGTTCTCTAAATGTGAATTCTGGCTGAGGAGCATTTCGTTCTTGGGGCATGTAGTGTCAGAGAATGGTATTGAGGTGGACCCCAAGAAGACAGAAACTGTGGCTAACTGGCCTAGACCCACTTCAGTGACAGAGATTAGAAGTTTCTTGGGTTTGGCTGGTTACTACAGGAGGTTCGTTCAGGACTTCTCAAAGATAGCAGCTCCTCTGACCAGGTTAACCAGGAAGAATCAGAAATTTCTGTGGACCGACCAGTGCGAAGAGAGTTTTGAAGAACTTAAGAAGAGGTTGACTTCAGCACCAGTTTTAGCTCTGCCATCTGGTGATGAGGACTTTACAGTCTTTTTGTGATGCGTCCCGTGTGGGACTGGGTTGTGTACTGATGCAGAATGAGAGGGTGATTGCTTATGCTTCTAGGCAGCTGAAGAAGCATGAGTTGAATTACCCCACACATGACCTTGAGATGGCAGCAGTAATCTTTGCACTCAAGATGTGGAGGCACTACCTCTATGGGGTAAAAATGTGAGATCTTTACAGATCATAAGAGCCTGCAGCACATCCTGAGTCAAAGAGATTTGAATTTGAGACAGAGAAGATGGGTAGAACTGCTCAGTGACTACGATTGCAAAATCCAGTATCATCCGGGTAAGGCTAATGTAGTAGCTGATGCCTTAAGCCGGAAATCACTCGGCAGTCTATCCCACATCACGGCAGAACGAAGACCAGTAGTAAAGGAGTTCTACAAGCTCATCGAAGAAGGGCTACAGTTAGAGTTGTCGGGTACAGGTGCCTTGTTGGCTCAGATGAAAGTGGACACCCGTGTTCCTTGAGCAAGTTGCTCAGAAACAGCATGAGGACCCCGAGTTAGTGAAGATTGCCAGGACTGTTCAGTCAGGCAATGATAGTGAGTTCAGATTCGACAGTAAAGGGATCCTCCGCTATGGGAGTCGATTATGTGTACCAGACGACATAGGGCTAAAAGGAGACATTATGAGAGAGGCTCATAATGCAAGATACAGCATTCACCCCGGAGCCACCAAGATGTATCAAGATTTGAAAAAGGTTTATTGGTGGCCAGCAATGAAGAAAGAAGTGGCACAGTTCGTGTCAGCCTGCGAAGTGTGTCAGAGGGTGAAGCTGGAACATCAGAAGCCAGCTGGAATGCTTAACCCGCTACCTATTCCAGAATGGAAATGGGAAAATATAGCTATGGACTTCGTAGTAGGGTTACCAGCGGCGTCCAACAGAGTGGACTCCATATGGGTGATTGTGGACAGACTCACCAAATCTGCTCACTTCATTCCTGTCAGGAGTGGCTATTCTGTGGACAAGTTGGCGCAGGTGTATGTGGACGAGATCGTCAGGCTGCATGGGGTTCCCGTTTCGATAGTGTCAGATAGAGGGCCCCAGTTCACCTCCAGGTTTTGGCGGAGTCTGCAGAATGCCATGGGTACTAGGTTGGATTTCAGTACTGCCTTCCACCCCCAGACTGATGGACAGTCAGAAAGGACCATCCAGACTATCGAGGATATGCTCAGAATGTGTGTGCTGGACTTTGGCGGTTCTTGGAGGCAGCATCTACCTTTGGTGGAGTTTGCCTACAATAACAGCCATCATGCTAGCATCGGGATGGCTCCATATGAAGCTTTGTACGGAAGGAAGTGCAGATCACCTGTTTGCTGGGAGGAAGTTGGAGAGAAGGCCTTGGCAGGGCCTGAGCTAGTAGAGATTACCAGCAGGGTGGTACCCATAATCAGAGAAAGAATCAAGACTGCTGCAAGCAGGCAGAAGAGTTATACAGACTACCGCAGAAGGCAGTTAGAGTTTCAGGAGGGGGATCTGGTATTGCTCAAGGTGTCTCCAATGAAGGGAGTGGTTCGCTTCGGGAAGAAAGGTAAACTAGCCCCACGATACATCGGACCCTTTGAAATCTTGCAAAAGATTGGGAATGTGTCGTACAAGCTAGATTTACCTGCTTCAATGGCAAGAATCCATCCGGTCTTCCATGTTTCGATGTTGAGGAAGTTTGTGTCAGATCCGAGCAAGGTTCTTAGTGAGCCTGATGTGGAGGTCCAAGAGGATCTCACCTATGTTGAACAGCCAGTACGGATCATAGACACGCAGATCAGAAAGTTAAGAAACAAGGAAATCCCGATGGTGAAAGTCCTGTGGAACCACCACAACTTGGAAGAGTGCACTTGGGAGACACGGGAGTCTATGCTCCAGCAGTACCCTCAGCTCTTTTAAGGTTAGATCCCTATGTGTTGATGTGCTTAGTATGTATGTTATATGTTTGCCATGTTATGTGTTGTTTGGTGAACATTCGGGGACGAATGTTCTTAAGGGGGGAAGAATGTAATACCCGGCTAGACTCCGGTATCGGAATTCCTACCGTCCGGTGGAATCTCGGATGTCGGAAACCTCTAGAAGGGTAAAACCATGTTTTATGAAATGTTTTTAATGTATTTTATGTTTTAAACAAAAAGGAAATTGAGATTTTGAATGAAAAAGACCAAAGGAGGCTTTGCCAGGTTCGGCCGCCGAAAGTGAGGTTCGGCCGCCGAACATGGTGGGGTTTTGGGAGCGCTTTAGGCCTCCGAAAGCCTTGTTTGAAAGACTCAAGGTTCGGCCGCCGAACCTCATGTTCGGCCGCCGAACATGCATGAGATGTGGGGGCACGTTAGGCCGCCTAAAGGTGACAGAACCTGCCCTATAAGAGACCCCGTGACCGAAACAGGCGAGGTTTTCTCTCCCATTTCGGCCGACGGTAAGCTTTAGCCCTCCTATGATCATTTTAAGTGTTTTCCCTCAAATCCTTTAGATCTTAACAAGTTACATCTTGTTTTTGAAGAGTTTTAAAGTTTAAGCAAGTTTTGGAGCTTTGAGGTTCAAGAACTCGAATCTCCCCATCTTCGAGCTAGGATCGTTTCTCTCTCGATCTTCAAGAGGTAAGAGCCGATCTCTAGTTCTATATGTGTTTTAAGTAAGTTTTATGCAAGTTTTTGGGGTAGAAATGCATGAGTAGGCTTGATGAGTTTTTATGAAAAATCCATGGTTTAATGTGTGTTTATGTGCAATGTGGCTTGCTTGTGTGTTGTAGTTGGGGTTTAAGCTTGTTGGAGGCCCCTAGGAGTTTGTATGCTTGAGTATGATTGTTGTAGAATAGGTTTATGCATGATTGGTTGTGTAGGGGGTTGTTTTGGGCAAGAGGAACCAAGTTTCTGCCCTTTGGCAGAAACCAGGTTCGGCAGCCGAAGGTACTTTCGGCCGCCGAACCAGCTTGGGAGGCAGCTTTAGGCTGCCGAAGTCTGCCCCCGAAAGTTTGAGTTTCGGCTCTGTCCGAGACTTTCGGCCGCCGAAGGTGCCGCCGAACATGCATGAGTTTCGTCTCTGTCTGGGAGTTTCGGCCGCCGAAGGTGCCGCCGAACCTGCCTGACTTTCGGCTCTGGAAGGACTTTCGGCCGCCGAAGGTGCCGCCGAAAGTGCCCTTCCCAGCCTTTTCTTGCATGTTTTCTAGGGATGTTTTGAGGTGTTTTTAGGAAGTTTTTGGGGGTATGATTAGAGTTATGTTCTTGTTGTTTGGTGCCTCATTTGAGTCCACCTGTGTAGGTTCGGACCCGAGGACCCGAGACCCCCGGTTGTGAGATAGTCTTTCAGAGTCCGTCGTTAAAGCTTCGGTCACCAGGTGAGTGGGATTATTCCCTAAGTTTTTAAGTAATGAATGAATGAACAAATGAATGAATCTGATAGCATACTCATGCATCATTAATGCCATGTGATGTTCAGGATGTTTGCATTAGAAATTCACGAATATGTTGCATTGCATAATTTGATGTTGATGTGGATGGTTATTGGGTGATCCATAGTCCTCTAATGTTATGTTATGATGATATGTTATGGAAGACCAGTGAGGCCCATTCTACGCCCCTGGCACTATGTAAGAGAAAGACCAGCGAGGCCCATTCTACGCCCCTGGCACTTTGGAATGTTATGATATGTATGTTATGTAAGAGAAAGACCAGCGAGGCCCATTCTACGCCCCTGGCACTTGGAGATGTGAGGACTAATGGTGACAATACCATCCTTTATGTGATTAAATGTGATGTGTTGCATTTCATGAAAGCATGTGAAGTAAAAGTTAAGTTATTCAATGTTAATAATAAAATGAATAATAATATACCTAAAAAGTGTGGAACTAAATCAAATGATAATAATAATAAAATTAAGAATAAAATACCTAAAAAGGGAGGAATTAATATCATGTTTTTTACTTTTTACTCACTGGGCTTTTTAGCTCACCCCTCTCCCCTAACCCCAGTCTTGCAGGTACTGTGTAGATAGAGAAGTCAGCAAGAGTAAGAGAAGTCTCTGTAATAGCATAGAAGTGGACATGGTTTATTCATAATGTAAAAGTATGTTATGTAATGTAATGTAAGTTATATAGTGTGCTTGACTAGAGTCTGTTGTAATCCCTTGAATACATGAGATAAATGTTTTATGATGTTTATGTAACCCAAGCCTGATATATGTTATGTACCCCATTGGAGTATTTGTTGAGAACTCCAATGAGGGGTTTATGTTATGGTTATGCTTGCACAGGCTAGGCTGGGTAAAGAAATGTTTAAATGAAAGAAAAGTTTTAATTTTTATGTATGTTTTGGTTCATGTATGGGATTAAACAGGTTCACAGGAGGTATGTTTGGCTTGCTACGGGTTCCGGCGGCCTTAAGCCGACCTGAATCCTAGCGCCGGTAGCGGTCCGGTTTCCGGGTCGTTACAGTGAGTCTGTCCACAATCACCCATATGGAGTCTATCCTGTTGGACGCTGCCGGTAAGCCCACTACAAAATCCATAGCTATGTTCTCCCATTTCCACTCTGGAATCGGCAGTGGGTTAAGCATTCCAGCCAGCTTCTGATGTTCTAGTTTCACCCTCTGGCAAATCTCACAGGCTGACACGAACTGTGCCACTTCTTTCTTCATGGCTGGCCACCAGTACACCCTCTTCAGATCCTGATACATCTTGGTGGCTCCTGAGTGAACACTATACCTCGCATTATGAGCTTCCCTCATAATGTCTTCCTTCAGACTGCTACTATCTGGTACACAAAGTCGACTCCCATAGCGAAGGATCCCTTTGCTGTCAAATCTGAACTCTGCACTGTTGCCTGACTGAACAGTCCTGGCAATCTTCATTAACTCCGAGTCCTCATGCTGTTTCTGAGCCACTTGCTCCAGAAACACTGGTGTCACTCTCATTTGTGCTATCAACGCACCTGTACCAGATAACTCTAGCTGTAACCCTTCCTCTATAAGCTTGTAAAGCTCCATCACTACTGGTCTCCGCTCTACTGCTATATGGGATAAACTGCCTAGTGACTTCCGGCTTAGGGCGTCTGCCACAACATTCGCCTTACCCGGATGATACTGGATCTTACAATCATAATCACTGAGTAATTCTACCCATCTTCTCTGCCTCAAATTCAGCTCTCTCTGACTCAAGATGTACTGTAGACTCTTGTGATCAGTGAAGATCTCGCATTTAACCCCATAAAGGTAATGCCGCCACATTTTGAGTGCAAAGATAACTACTGCCATCTCTAGGTCATGGGTGGGGTAATTCAACTTGTGCTTCTTCAACTGTCTAGAAGCATAAGCAATCACCTTATCCTCTGCATCAAAACACAACCCAATCCCACTCGAGACGCATCACAAAACACTGTGAAATCCTCATTACTGACAGGCAGAGCTAACACTGGTGCTGATGTCAATCTCCTCTTGAGCTCTTTGAAGCTTTCTTCACACTGGTCTAACCAGATAAACTTCTGGTTCTTCTGAGTCAGTTTGGCCATAGGAGCCGCTATCTTTGAAAAGTCCTGAACAAACCTCCTGTAGTAACTTGCCAGTCCCAAAAAGCTTTTAATCTCAGTCACTGTAGTGGGTATGGGCCAGTTAGCTACAACCTCTATCTTCTTGGGGTCTACCTCAATCCCTTCTGCTGATACTACATGTCCCAAGAAGGAAATGCTCCTTAACCAAAACTCACACTTTGAGAACTTGGCATATAATCCATGCTCTCTTAGTGTCTGTAAAACTGTTCTCAGATGCTGGGCATGCTCTTCTGCATCTCTGGAATACACTAAGATATCATCAATAAAGATAATGACAAAGTGATCCAGAAACTCACTAAAAACTCTATTCATGAGATCCATGAATGCTGCAGGGGCGTTAGTCAACCCGAACGGCATCACTAAGAACTCATAATGCCCATATTTGGTCCTGAAAGCTGTCTTTGGCACATCTGCCTCTTTGACTCTCATCTGATGATACCCGGATCGCAGATCTATTTTAGAGAAACAACCTGCTCCAGCTAGCTGGTCGAATAGATCATCAATCCTAGGTAGAGGATACCTGTTCTTGGTAGTGACCTTGTTCAACTGTCTGTAGTCGATACAAAGTCTGAGGGATCCATCCTTCTTTCTGACAAAGAGCACTGGAGCACCCCAAGGCGAGGTACTAGGGCAGATGAAACCCTTATCTACCAACTCCTGTAACTGCTTTTTCAACTTTTTTAATTCTGCTGGTGCCATCCTGTAGGGAGGAATAGAGATAGGTCTGGTACCAGGCAGCAATTCTATTTCAAACTCTATCTCCCTATCAGGTGGTAGTCCTGGTAAGTCGTCTGGGAACACATCTGGAAATTCTCGAACTACTGGTACTGCGGCTGGTTCCCTAACATGACTATCTAGCTCCCTCATATGAGCTAGAAACCCCTGACAACCCCTCCTAAGCAAACGACGAGCCTGAAGGGCTGAAATCAAACCTTTGGGTGTACCCTTCCTGTATCCTCTAGTTGTTCCTCTTCTGCTCTCGTCTACAGACCTTCTAGGGTCTATTGACATACCTTCCCTGCTAGATCTCTGAGACCTTGCCCTTGGCAATGCAGGAGGACGAGCATCTATTCTCTCACTATATGGTGGGACTCCAGTCAATCGCGCAGATCGACGAGTTTCTCTCATCTTAACTCTGGAAAATAACACATATCATAGCACATCAGCATATAAACAGCACATAACAGTAAGGCACATGCATAAATCATGGCATTTCACAGCATCAAATAGACAGGACGCAACATCCTATCCTAGTGGACATGATTTCTGATAAGCGGTTGTCGAAGCCGTAAAAAATAACCTATTATCAATCAACAAATAAATTTGCAGATAGTGGCAATAGGGTCGAACCACAGGGAATTGACACCAAGTATCTTCCTAATAATGACTAAGGCAAGTAATAACAAATAAGTAAAAGAGGGGGGTTTGTTTTGATGAGTTAAAAGCTAAAAGCAAAAGAGAAGAATAATTTAAATAAGTGAGAATATCAATGGGAAAGAGATTCTAGCTGAAGTGTGAGCCTAATTCAGTTTGTTCAGAATTGATCATTGATTATTAAAGACTCCTATTTGATTTCAATAAATCAGTTTTGGTTGTGGAAGACACTTCTCACAATCCAAATTCCTCCTTAGTTCTAGTTCTATTAGGAAACGTTCGCTAATCAAACACTGATCAACAAGTTGCCAAGGAACGTCCTTGGGGCATTTAGCATCGAACAACCGTTGATCGCATTAAGACTTAGAGAAACCCAATTCTATCCTTGCCAACCGCGTGGTCAAGGCTAGGTTATGCAACTGATTATATTTATGTTCAAACAATTTAAGCAATTACGGACCTAAATCATTCAAACAATTTATCACTTTAAGCAATTTAAAAGCAATGGGCCCTTATTGATTCTAAAAGCAAAGTAATAATTATGGAAAAGATCAGATTGCATAAATATTGAAACAAGCAAGAGTTCAACAATGGAGTATTAAACCTCCCAATTCATCACAAATCTGAATATTCTCAACTTCAACTAGAAAATAATGAATTTAGCCACTCATGGTGACTAAAATACAAAAATAAAGAAGAAAAGAAAGAAGGAAAGTTTCTGCTGTGTTGCTGGAGAATTTCCGAGGATGGCAGATGCTGAAAGAGATGTCTCTTGCTGGTTTGGAGGTTGCTCTTTTATAGTTGGAGAATCTCATCCATCTAGGGTTTTGAAATCCCTTCTTGACTTGGTCTTTGATTCCTCTTTGGATGTGGATTTTAATTGTAAAAGGAATTCCTTAGGTGAGAAATTGTCTCGTGGCTCCTCGAATTATGTTGGTAGTGATTGAGTTAGATTTGGACTTCTGATAATTTGAATTTCTAATTTCTGCACTTTTCCCGCTCTGCTGTCAACTTTCTGCTGTCAAGGTGATTTGGGCAGTTTCTGCGAGTGATTTGGGCAAATTACTTGCCCAATCTGCCCCAATCGCTTTCTGGGATTCAGTCCAGTTTCTGTCTCTGTCTCTGCGAGTGATTTGGCCAGTTCCTGCGAGTGATTTGGCCAAATCACTCAGACCCAATCACTTTTCCAGCTTTTTCTTCACTTTTTCTCTAACTTCCCAATTTCTTCCTTTTCTGTAAAAACATAACAAAAACACAAATTAAGCTAGAAAAATGTGTAAATAAACAATAATAAAGATCATAAAAATGTGGCTAAATTATGCTTGATCAAATACCCCCACACCTAGCTTTTTGCTTGTCCTCAAGCAGTAAATAACTTAGTAAATCAAGCCCCTTTTTCTTTTGAGCCTAAGTACCACTTAATCAGCCCCCCTAGACTCCTAAATTGAAACACTACAGTGTAGGATGCATGTACTAAGGTTGTCCCCTTCTTTCCTTGTTTCCTATCGCTCACCATGGCCAAGGGAAAGTTTTTGATTTGATCATGCTTATTCTTTTATATTAGGTTTAATGCAATCCCTTAAGAGTGACTTGCCCTATTTTAAGCATTTTTAATTACCAGCACTTTTTATCCTTGCCTGAAAAAATCACCAACCTTTTTACGCGATAGTGCATATGGGTGATACACCCCCGGTTACTCAATTGGTCACTTGTCCAAGTGGCTACTAGCTCTGTTCATAATCTTAGACCATCGAAACTTTATTTTATGCTTGAAAAGTCACCAACCTTTTTACGCGACGGTGCACATGGGTAATACACCTCCGGTTACTCAGTTGGTCACTTGTCCAAGTGACTATCAGCTCAGTTCATAGCCTTAGATCATAGGAACAGGTTGTGCTTTTTGATTTGCTGAGTTTTTCTTTTTCTTTTTCCTTTTCCTTTTTATATCAATTTGGGCAAATCAACTCAAAGAGAATTACACTAACTTTTATTGCATGTATTTTATTTTCCTTTCCTATTGGCCATAGTAGTTTCAAGAACTCAATTCAAGAAGAAAAACTTCCTAAGTAAAGGCTACACACTGTGCATGGTTCAATTTAGGTTTAAAGGGTTGGATAATCAATGGGGTCATGAGATAGGAAGCTCTTTTAACCTTGTTATCTATGCTAAGTAGAGCAAAAGCTAAGTCAAAATTCTGTGTGTGTGTGTGAAAAAAAATGTGTGAAAAAAGAAAAAAATTTGGTGTGTGTTTATGGGGCAAAAAGATGCAAAATGAAACAAAAAAGAAAGCAAAAATATAATGTAATCAATGCAAAAATATAACCTAGCAGTAAATACCCCCACACCTATCCCAAACATTGTCCTCAATGTTTAAACATAAATATGAAAAAATTAATAAGGAGAAGGAAAGGGACTGCCTGAGATGTGGGTGATTAGGCCAAGTGATTTGGGCAAATCACTCGGCCAAATCACTGTCGTGGCTGGTCTGTGGGCAGAAAAATGGTCCACCAGCAGCTGCAACAAGTGCTCCATATGCTGCATTCTGTCCTTGATTCTAGTGAGATGAGCCTCCACCAAAGGGTCTTGAGGTGCCTTTTACGTCCTCCAAGGTCCACCCAATTGCTTTCTTGTGTTTTCTTAACATATCAAGGAGCTTTTCTTCTTCCTCCTTGCTGAGTTGGTTGGAAATAATTACTGGAAGTGTATTTTCAACTTCCAAGTAGGCATATTTGAGGTGGCTGGGCAAGGGCTTCAGATCTGGTGCAGCTGCTGTCTGGGACTCTGCCTGCTGTCTGCTGATTGATTTGGGCAGATCATCGCTGATGATTTGGGCAGATCGACTGCCTATCGTGTCTGTCTGCATTGGTGATTTGGGCAAATTGAATTCTGCTTGCACTGATGATTTGGGCTGATCACCTTCTGTCGTGTCCGTCTGCTCACTGATTTGGGCAGATTGTCTGGGTGATTTGGGCAGATCACTCGCAGAATCTGCCCACATCATTGTCTGGTCTGTCTCTGAGCGGTTTCTGTCCATCTCTTCATATTTGCACAAATCAGCATGGAGTGTTTCCTCTAGATCAAAATCAAAGACTTCTTGGCTCAAGTCATCAATGACATCAAGGCCATAAACAGGAGAAACATCTTTAGGGAATTTCATAGCTTCATAAACATTGAATTTGATAATCTCCCCTTCAAACTCCATGGTTAATGTGCCATCATGCACATCAATTTTGGTTCTTGCTGTGCTCAAGAATGGCCTTCCAAGTAGGATGTCAGAGGTGGTATTGCTCTTGTCTTCCTCCATGTCAATGACGTAAAAATCAGCTGGGAAGACTAGTTGGTCCACTTGCACCAACACATCTTCAAGCACTCCCTTGGGATAGACAATCGATCGGTCAGCCAATTGAATTACAATGCTGGTGCCTTTTAGTGAACCTGCATTCAATAAATTAAAAATAGAGAGGGGCATGACATTGATTGAAGCTCCAAGGTCACACATGGCTTTCTTTATCCCCACGTTGCCTATCTTGCATGAAACAGCGAACATCCCTCTATCCTTGCATTTGACTGGAAGTTTTCTTTGAATAACAGCTGAGACACACTCCCCCACACTCACTTTTTCACGTTCAGCAAGTTTCCTTCAGTTGGTGCATAGCTCTTTGAGGAACTTAGCATACCTTGGAATTTGCTTTACAGCATCAAGTAGGGGAATGTTGATTTCCACCTTGCGAAAGGTCTCAAGTATTTCTTTCTCCTCTTTTTCTTTTTGAGACCTTGCAAATCTTTTGGGGAAGGGAGGAGGTACCTTGAATTTTTCTGCTGGTGGCTGTTTCTGCTTCTGACTGGAATCTGCCTCATCTATTGTTTTGGGCAGATCAAGTTCTGCCTTCTCTAGCGATTGGGGCAGATTACCGCAGGTGATTTGGGCAGATCGATCGCAGAAACTGCCCTGATCACTTTCTGGCAGATTTTCCTCCATGGCCTGTTTTTGCAAGTTTTCAGACCTACTGTCTTGCAACTCCTTTCCACTTCTCAATGTGATGGCACTAACATTTTGTCTTGGATTTATCTCAGTTTGGGAGGGTAGCTTTCCTTGAGACTCAAATTTGCTCATTGAAGTGGCCACTTGGCTCACTTGTTTCTCAAGACTTTGCACAATATTTGCTAAATTTTGCACAATCTCTTCAAGAGGTACTTTGGAGTTCTGAGGTGCAGCTTGAGCTTGATTCCTTTGCTGATAGCTTGGATATTGATTTCCCCTTGCATAGCTAAAATTTGGATGGTCCCTCCAACCTGGATTATAAGTATTTGCATAGGGATCATACTTTCTTTGCCCATTGAAACCTCCAACAGCATTGACTTGCTGGTCCTCCTCTTGAAGGGAAGGACATAGATCAGTTGGGTGGTTGTTGGCACATATTCCACATGGCTTGGGCTGCTGAATCTGCTGGACTTGTTGGGTTTGACTCACAACAAGGCTACAGACAGCATTGGTGAGTTCAGAAAGTTGGGATGATAAAATGGAATTACTCACCTCATTTACATTCCTTGTTGGCAGCTCTTGGTCTCCAAATTGTTGAGAAGCTGCAGCCATGGAGGAAATTAAGTCCCTCATCTCTCGAGGTGATTTTTTTTCAATTGTTCCTCCACATGCTGCGTCAATAAATTTTCTCTTTGAGGGTAGCAAACCTCCATAGAAGTACTCAATGAGAGATTGGTCAGAAATATCATGCCGAGGGCAGCTTGTGCACAACTTTTTGAACCTTTCCCAATACTCATACAAGCCTTCAGAGTGCTTTTGCTTTATGCCACTTATTTCTCGACGGATGCCTATGGCTTTTGAGGTTGGAAAGAATTTTCTCAAGAATGCTCTTACCATATCAGCCCATGATGTGATGGATCCGGGTGGCAAGTAGAATAGCCATTCTTTGGCATAGTCTTCAAGGGAAAAAGGGAAGGCTCTAAGCTTGATATTGTCTTCTGGAATGCCTTAGGGTCTCATGGTTGAGCACACAACGTGGAATGCCTTCAAATGCTTGTGAGGATCTTCATTTTCTAGGCCTCTGAATTTAGGAAGGAGATGAATCAGTCCTGTCCTTAGCTCGAATGGTGCTGTCAATAGGGGATATTCAATGCATAAGGGTGCTTGATCTCCTGTTGGTTCAGCTAACTCTCTGAGAGTTCTTTCCCGTGGCTGGGGTGCTTGGATGGGCGCGTTTCCAGCTTGTATTTCAGTTTCTACATGTGCAGCAGGTGGTGCTGCCATTGCTGGATTTTCTGCCATAACCAGAAGTTCAGTTTCTGGTGCAAATTCAATAGTAGTAGGTGCAGTGATGGAAGTTTCTGCTGGTACAGAAATTTCTTCAGCAGGGGCAGTAGGTGGTCTGTGAGGTGGAGTTGTTGATGAAGATGGTTTTGAGGCTTGGTTCCTCAAATTTGCTTGCTTCCTTAAGCTCTTGGCGGTTTTCTCAATCTCCGGATCGTAAAGAAGAGTGTCTTTACGGCCAGACCTGGTCATAAAGGGAAAATACGTTAGTTAGATCAATTTCCCGGCAACGGCGCCAATTTTTGATAAGCGGTTGTCGAAGCCGTCAAAAATAACCTATTATCAATCAACAAATAAATTTGCAGATAGTGGCAATAGGGTCGAACCACAGGGAATTGACACCAAGTATCTTCCTAATAATGACTAAGGCAAGTAATAACAAATAAGTAAAAGAGGGGGGTTTGTTTTGATGAGTTAAAAGCTAAAAGCAAAAGAGAAGAATAATTTAAATAAGTGAGAATATCAATGGCAAAGAGATTCTAGCTGAAGTGTGAGCCTAATTCAGTTTGTTCAGAATTGATCATTGATTATTAAAGACTCCTATTTGATTTCAATAAATCAGTTTTGGTTGTGGAAGACGCTTCTCACAATCCAAATTCCTCCTTAGTTCTAGTTCTATTAGGAAATGTTCGCTAATCAAACACTGATCAACAAGTTGCCAAGGAACGTCCTTGGGGCATTTAGCATCGAACAACCGTTGATCGCATTAAGACTTAGAGAAACCCAATTCTATCCTTGCCAACCGCGTGGTCAAGGCTAGGTTATGCAACTGATTATATTTATGTTCAAACAATTTAAGCAATTACGGACCTAAATCATTCAAACAATTTATCACTTTAAGCAATTTAAAAGCAATGGGCCCTTATTGATTCTAAAAGCAAAGTAATAATTATGGAAAAGATCAGATTGCATAAATATTGAAACAAGCAAGAGTTCAACAATGGAGTATTAAACCTCCCAATTCATCACAAATCTGAATATTCTCAACTTCAACTAGAAAATAATGAATTTAGCCACTCATGGTGACTAAAATACAAAAATAAAGAAGAAAAGAAAGAAGGAAAGTTTCTGCTGTGTTGCTGGAGAATTTCCGAGGATGGCAGATGCTGAAAGAGATGTCTCTTGCTGATTTGGAGGTTGCTCTTTTATAGTTGGAGAATCTCATCCATCTAGGGTTTTGAAATCCCTTCTTGACTTGGTCTTTGATTCCTCTTTGGATGTGGATTTTAATTGTAAAAGGAATTCCTTAGGTGAGAAATTGTCTCGTGGCTCCTGGAATTATGTTGGTAGTGATTGAGTTAGATTTGGACTTCTGATAATTCGAATTTCTAATTTCTGCACTTTTCCCGCTCTGCTGTCAACTTCTGCTGTCAAGGTGATTTGGGCAGTTTCTGCGAGTGATTTGGGCAAATTACTTGCTCAATCTGCCCCAATCGCTTTTTGGGATTCAGTCCAGTTTCTGTCTCTGTCTCTTCGAGTGATTTGGCCAGTTCCTGCGAGTGATTTGGCCAAATCACTCAGACCCAATCACTTTTCCAGCTTTTTCTTCACTTTTTCTCTAACTTCCCAATTTCTTCCTTTTCTGTAAAAACATAACAAAAACAAAAATTAAGCTAGAAAAATGTGTAAATAAACAATAATAAAGATCATAAAAATGTGGCTAAATTATGCTTGATCAATTTCCTATTGTGCTTGACCACTTCTAACCTCTATGAGCCCGACACTCTCTCTATAGGTCCGATCATTTGAACCTTGGCCTCTGATATCAATCTATAACGACCCGAAAATCGGACCGCCACCGGCGCTAGGATTCAGGTCGGCTTAAGGCCGCCAGAACCCGTAGCAAGCCTGCTATACTCTCTGGGTACCTGTAAATCTCATACATGACCTGTGAAAATAAAAAATTTTCTCTGGAGCAAGGCTTAACCTGTGCATGTACTATCTCTGTACTCTGTACCCCTGACTAGAGCTTGCTCTAGATGGGTTAACTCTTACCTGTTAAGCCTGGTTTTTCACATGTTCATAACTCAGTTACATAAACAGACCATGTATATACAAGATTTACAGAACAACTGGATCAAGCACAATTCTATTTCTAACTATTACATCTCTTTACATCTCATTATATTATTACATGTCCACACTATACTGTTACAAAGCTCTTTACTCTTTCTGTACTCTGCTGATCTTCCCCTGTACAACCTATACACTGAACCTGCAAGACTGGAGTTAAGGGAGTGGGATGAGCTCTATAGCCCAGTGAGTAGAACAGTAAAACAGGTCATTAAAACATGCTCTTATGGAATGTATCATATCACAGACAATTCACATCAAGGGTAAACCCGTCACCACATAGTCCCAGTATCTGTTCCGTGCTAGGCCGTAGAATGGGGTCCTGGTCTTCCTGTACTGTATATGTATACGTGTATATAACACCTGTACTTACCATTTGCCAGGGCATAGACTGGGCACCTGGTCTTTCCTATACCTGCCAGGGCATAGACTGGGCACCTGGACTTTCCTATACCTGCCAGGGCATAGACTGGGCACCTGGACTTCCTGTCTGGAACCATTGGATCATTCAGCATTCACCCACATCAACAAATAAGTATGCAATGCAACATCTTTGTGGATTCTAATGAAATCAACCTATTGCATAATCATGATGCATGAAATATGCTAAAAGCATTCCATTTCTCAATTAAAAGAATTAAGTTTAGTTCCACTCACCTCTGGCTATCTCTGGACTGACTCAGCAAACTCTGAAGCAGTACTCACTGCTGCTCTCTTTGGTTCCTCTGGTCTGTGCCTACACAGATGGACTCAAATGAGGGACCAAACTAGCCCAAAAATACCTCTATAAACCTCCCCAAGAATCCCCTTAGACACCCTGAAAACAATCATGCAAAACATGTAAAGGAAAGCTGGACAGGGCACCTTCGGCAGCAGGTTCGGCGGTCGAAAGTCCTCTCCAGAGCTGAAACACATGCACCTTCGGCGGCCGAACCTCTATTTTCGGCAGCCGAACCCTTTCGGGGGCAAGTTTCGTGGGCTGACAGGCACTCCAGAGACGAAAGTCTCTAACCTTCGGCGGCACCTTCGGCGGCCGAAACTCTACTCCAGAGCCGAAAGTCCAAAAGCTCGGGGGCAAGCTTAGGCAACCGAAGTCACCTCCTCAGCACATTTGGCGGCCGAACCATTCTTTGGTGGCCGAAGCTGGGTTCATCAGCAAGGCAGAACCTTGCTCTGCCTCACGCCAAAATACACCAAACTCTCCCCAACTCAAACACCTCAATTCCTCAACATGCATACACCTAAGCATATGCTCAAAGGGGTCAAAAACTACCTTAAAACCCCAACAAAACAAAACACATAACACATGAACATGCTTTTATCAACAAAACACCAAAAACTCACTTTTTACCCTATTCATGCAACTCTCCCCAAAACCTCATAACACCTTCATAAAAACACACAAAGAAGCTCAGGATCTTCACTTACCTCTTGAGAACAAGAAGATGAACGATCCCAACGTGGAGATATGGAGCAACTCTCCTTCAAACTCTCCAAACTTCCAAATCTTGGGTTTTTAGCTCAAAACCTTCAAAATACCATTAAAACCAATCAAAACTTGGCAAGATTGATGAAAACATGAAGAAACTCCAAGAAAGAGATGGTCTCACCTCTGAAAAGTGAAAGAAAAGTGAATACTTATCCTTCCACCGCTTGAGGGCCTTTATAGGTGGCTGGCCAGACCACCTTCGATGGCCTAACGTGAAACCGAAAGCCATGCATGTTCGGCGGCCGAAATTTTCCTTCGGCGGCCGAACCTGGCTTTTCTTCCTTGGTGCTTTTCTTAGTTCCATTTAACGTTAAAACATGAAAACATACTACATTACTTTAAAAAAACATAAATCCTACCCATCTAGAGAATTCTGACATCCTGGTTTCTACCGGACGACAGAAATTCCGATGCCGGACTCTAGCCGGGTATTACAGTTTACATCCGTCAGACCATTTCACTCATTAATAACAAGTAATACTTAATTATTTCTTAATTACGATTAATTTTAATGTTACCCTATACTAACTCACGGTTGTTCATGTAGTTTACATCCGTCGGAGATGTGCAGTCGCAGGATTACTCTGATATTAAAAGAAAGATTGGTCGCAGAAGGGCACTGTTGGAAGACAGTGCCAAATGACACCAAGGAGTTTTTTTGGCAAGAATTCAAGGTGATGCGTAATTCTTTTAGCATTTTGACATATAATATGAAATGAGTAATTACTACCTACTCATATACTTTAATCTTTTTGCAGAAATACTTCATATGGGACCAAGCAATTGACAGCTTGGTCAAAATTGCATGGCAGAAAAAGACAGCTGAGAGATACAGGGGCTTAATGTGGGAAATCAGGAAAGAGAAGACGAAGAATCTGGCTACACCAGATTTTGTTTTGAGGAAGTGGCAGGAAACTTGGAACACTTCTGAATACAAAGAGAAGTGTGACAAGTTTTCTGTCAATAGGCGCAGTGAGGCTGGAGGGTCAGGATCTGGGATTTTCAGATACGCATGCGGATCTGTTTCACAGTATACCCACCAGCGGAGGATGGTATTAGTAAAAATTTTTATTTTATATTTATCTTCTTATAAATATTTTGTTTCGATGATAAATGCTACACTTCTTATAATTGGTAACAGAGAGAAAGACTAGGCAGAGAACCACATCCTCATGAGCTTTTTGAGGCCACACATAAGAGAAAGGGGACAGAGGAGTTTGTTGATGCGAGGTCAAAAGCTATTTATGTAAGTTGATATTAAATGTAGTTATTAACAATTTTCATTTACTTAAATTATTTTACTAATACGTTACTTTAAATTTATAATGCAGGATAAATACGTACAACTGAAGGAGGCTGCAACACAGCAACAGGAGGGAAGCAATGAGCCGACGCCCATAAATGAGGTCCAGTTGTACTACGAAGCGGTTGGCGGGCAGAAAAAGAGTCGAGTTTATGGGTTAGGATCCCAGGCTTCAGCATATTTTCATAAGCCATCTCATTGTTCCGCTTCATACACGTCTGCACCCCCAGTGGATCCTCCTATAATTGAAGCAATGAACAGAATGCAGAATAAAATTAATCGGCTAGAGACAGAGAACGGTCGAATTACCACAGTGCTGGACGAGTTGCAAACGTTTATGCGTAGGATGATGGCACAACAGGGTATTGGACATCCACTCAGACATCTGCTCCTAGGGCACCTCCAGCCCCGTCTCCACAGCAGCGGCATGATGATGCCCCTATCATTGGTGATCATCATATAGACAGTGATGATGATACAGATGATGAGCTATCTAGTTTAGTTTAGTATGTATCTTTTGTTACGACCAGTTGATAATTTTTATTTCAAATTATAATTGTAGTACAAATTTTTTAAGTTTTAAATATATTTTAATGAGTAATTTGGTTTTTTACGTTTAAAATATTATTATTGTCCAGTATAATGAAGGATGATGATGGATGTATATGAATGTACAGGGTACAGGTACAGGTGCATAATGTATGAAATGCAATTTTATGATTTACCAACGGATTACCAATAGAATTTCCGTTCGTGTCCATTTTTATTCACTAACGGATTACTAACCAAGAAATTCGTTAGTGTCACCAACATAAATTTTTGTTGGTGATCCGTTAGTGTCACCAACGGAAATTTCTGTTGATAATCCGTTAGTGCCACCAACGGAAATTTCCATTGGTGATCTGTTAGTGTCACTAACGGATACAAATTCCGTTAGTGAATAATTTACCAACGAGAATTTTTCCAACGGAATGAATCCGTCATAGATCTGTTAATGAAAAATTTCACTAATGGAATATCAATAATGGAATATCAATGTTTACCAATGGAAATTTCCATTGGTAATTTCTTAAATTCTTTTAGTGTATAACTTATTTAAATAGAATAAATTATAATTAATTAAATTATTTAAATCATATTATTAGAAATTTGTAATAACTGATTAAATTATATTTTAATAACTAATTAAATTATATTTTTAGTAACTATTGAATGGTTAAGAGAAGAGTCGTATTTAAATTATCTGAATAATTTAATTTATAAAAATAGTTAGATAACATTAAATATAAAAGTAATTAAAAAAATATATACACATATGCAAGAAATTAATTTTTTATTAAATTTAAAATAACTCTCAAATAATTATTTTATTTATACTTTTACTTATTTATAATTTTTTATTATATATTATTTAATAATTTATAAAATTTAAATTTAAATTTATTAAATAAATTCCTATAATTTGATAATATAAATTATAAGATCATATTAAAAATATATAAAATATAAAATATAAAATATATTATTGAAATAACGTAATATAATTACAATATTATTAAAATTATTTAAATATATATATATATATATATATATAATATTAATTTTTCAATACCATTCTGATTCGATAGATTCTATTTTGGTATAATTCTTAATAAAAAATTATAATTAAAATTAAATAACTAAATAAATTTAGTTCAAAACGATTTGATTTTAATTTGATATGATTTCGATATAATTTCAATTCTGTTTTGGTATGATTTTTAATAAAAAAATTAAAATTAAAATAAATAACTAAATAAATTTAATTCAATACCGTTTGAATTCTTACAATATTTATTTTTTTAATTTTAATATAGTTTAATATAGTTTTTTGATTTAATTTGAAATTCAAAAACCATATACAAACTAAATATCAATCGTTCATATTAATTATTTTTTAAATCTGATGAATTTGAAATTACGGAAGCAGTAATATATGATAGAGAAATTAATTATAATAAAATTATATTTATCACAATAGACTCAAAGTGGATATAGGGGAAGTATAGGGGAGTGGTCCTGTATTTCAAAATAGAGAAGAGAGGATGTGGCTATCACATAAAAAGGCTTTGACTAGAAAACCGTCTTTGAAAACTATATTTATTAAAAAAAATATTGAATTAAAATATATTTTTTAAAAAATTGTGATTTTTAGTCAGACGCATTTTTATTATAAAAATTATACTGTCCAAATAAAAACTAAGATTTTATTAGCTACCTAAAATTAAAATTTATTTTTAATACAATTTTTAAAATTTTAAAAAATGTATTCAAATATTTTTAAAATTTTAAAAGTTTATTAATGAATTCCTCTGTTAATTTTAATAGTTAAAAAGTTGAAAATTTTAAAATATTTTTAATATAAAAAATTAATTAGTAAATATTTTTATAAAATTAAGAAATTAATTAATTAATTTTTTAAAATTTTAAATATATTTTAATATATTTTTTTAAATTAAAAAATTAACTTAATAAAATTTTTCCTACTGTATAACTAAATACTAAATTTTCCTTGCAAGAAAACATGCTCATTGCTCATTACCACTTGTTGACTTGTGGGCAGCCTGAAATACCTGACACCGACGGTAATTTCCAGAAATCAATTTAATTAAGAGAATAAGATTATCTCAATATTGATAATGTTGTCTGTCTTTTTCTTAATTCAAGATTTGCGTAAAATATAATTGTCATAATCAACACATCCCACCAAAAACTAATTTGTTCTCTCCAATTTTTATCCGAAAATAAAATTAATATTGAAATATTGATCTTGTCGTTATTGAAAACAAATTAACGAGGGTAATGCTGAAATTGAAAGAAGTGATTAGAAGATGTCGGACATTGCTTGAGAGCTAGCAGACAATGGAATCAGTCGGCCGGAGGATTTTATAGTGGATATAGCTAGGTTGTCACATGAATTAGGAAATTGTCCTAAATTTTTGCTGATTAGGTTGATTTGAATGTGCCCATTTTATGTCCAAAAATGCGCTTATCAGCCACAGTAATGGAGCTTATGTTTTCATTCTCTTACTCTCACTATGTATATATATATATATATATTGGTGAGGATAAGTATTTGATTTTTGGTAATGAAAATAAAAGAAAAAGAAAATGAAGAAAGATATACAAGAAATATCAATATGGGCCATCATCAATTTATATGCATACAAATAATTGTTTGAGACCATACTAGCTATTAATAAAATAATGGAAATTTATTTATTATTTATTGATGATCACTGGACTTCATGCGTCTACATAGGAGGCCAGATTCGTGAAGGCTGCCCTGGACTTCATGCGTCTAGATAGGAGGCCAGATTCGTGAAGGCTGCCCCAGTTCAAGATCCAGAAAGCTTCTCTGTCGGGTCGGTTCGACTCTTTCAGCCTAGACATAGTCTCAGAGAGCAGACCGGATTACTCACAAATCCAGGTACCCCAACCACGAGGTCAGTCCGATCACGTGACATGAGGAAGAATAATAGACTCAGTCACCTTGCAGCTCTGCCTGCATGTACGCCGGAAAAATTAAATTGTCATCTGGCGTGAAGAGAATGTTTGACGTCATTCGTATATATAGACCCGTTCGACAGAAACATGTGATACTGTAGTAGAAAAGTCGTTAAGGTATCGCTAGCAGATAAAAGAAAAAAATAATAAGAAGGGAAAGAATATCTTCCTCAAAATCTAAATTAAAATAATCACTATAAATCTATTATCTAATCTCATAAGATCATTTATAAATAAAATGGATAAATTATTTCTACTCATGTCTTTCTCCACAAAGCTCATGCTTTTCAAAAACAGAGAAAATTTCCTTTCTGTTTTTTTTTTTCATAAGAAGATCAAATGAATTACGATGGTTTACCTATGATTCATTCAAAAAATTATTTATTAAAAAATATATATTAAAGGACAGCTTTCGTTGAGCTATAAAGAAATCATAAAATAAATAAAAAAGGTTGAAAAAATAGTTCCACTTAAGCTAAACCTTTTTCACATACTTCCCCCTGGAGGCCAAAAGTTTATGATGGGTCCATTTTATTATTGGATATATCTCCTGAATGTAGGACCCATTTAGGAGACATAAACAATAGAAGCTGGTATTGCCACGTGGCCCCTCTCAAACTGCCTCCCCTTCTGTTTTCTTTAATTTTATTTTTCCTCGTTTAAATTCGAAATTTTTTAATTTTAAAGTAGGAATGGATTTTAATAAAAGATTACACATAGTGGCAGTGAATCAATGGATAATCCCATACTATAAATACAAGTCTCTCTCTCATTATCCAAAACACACAATACCCATTTGGCTCTCAAACCAATTTATATTCAATTGAATAATTCCAAATCCCATGGAATTCACAGCAAATCTTCAAGGCTTTAAACCCTCTTTTCCATTCTTAGATACTGATCCAAATCTAGAACCCATTAACCAATTCACAGTTGTAAACCAAACTATCCAACAAACTTCAAATTTGAATTCAATCCACAACTTCAATATGCTTTTATCTGGTGACACCTTCTTTAACCATCAAGCTACATCTGCAGAATTTCCAGGAAACTTAGCTGACAATTTTCCTGGTATTTTCCATCAAAACAATCAGAACAATATTATGCCAGAAGTTTCTCGTGGTCACTCCTTTTCTACTGCTGGAAATGAAAGTGAAGTTCTTGAAAGCAAGAAGAGAAAAGCAATGGATGTATCAGAAACGTCTTCTTTGAAATCATCTCCACAAGTTTCTGAAAGTGGGAAGGCCAAAAATGTAATCAATTGATTCTGGTTCTTGTTTCAATATCATTTGGCTTGGTTTTTGTGTTTTATCCGTAAGATTGAGTCTCATGGGACTGTTTCTTTCTTATGATATAATTATTTCAGAGTTCAAGAAGAGGAAAGAAAGCTAAAAGCAAGGAAGAGGAGGAGAAACCAAAGGAAGTTGTTCATGTGAGAGCTAGAAGAGGGCAAGCTACTGATAGCCACAGTTTAGCAGAAAGGGTAAAATTTACAAACTTTTCAATTAAGATCCCAAAACTTTTCTTACCCTTTTCAAGAAAATTGATAATAGGTGTCTTAATGGATGTAAATTTTCTTGGACAACAGGTAAGAAGAGGAAAAATCAATGACAAACTAAGATGCTTGCAAGACATTGTCCCAGGTTGCTACAAGGTATCCATACAACTTCCACAGAAAGAATACATAAAAATTAGTAATTAATTGATTAAAAAATAACCCATAATGGTGTTTGATTATTTTGCAGACCATGGGAATGGCAGTAATGTTGGATGAGATAATTAATTATGTTCAGTCCCTGCAGAATCAAGTTGAGGTAATTAAATTTAGAATTTATTTGGAAAGATGTGTATTTTCTAATATTAAAATATCTATTTTATAATCCTTACACTGGTTTTTTTTCTTTTTTTTTTTTTTTTTTTTTGGTTTTGGATTTGAATATCAGTTTCTATCCATGAAGCTCACTGCAGCAAGTACATTTTATGATTTCAATGCAGAAACAAATGAAATAGAAACAATGCAGGTGATTAAATTTTAATTTTTTTTTCCTACTATTTCTACTTATCCAAAAAAAAAAAAGTTAATCGTTATGAATCATGTTGAAATAATTGAATGGTTTGTGATGTATGTGTGTGCAGAGGGCAAAGGCAGAAGAGGCAAAAGAGATTGAGAGAGTGATGATAGAAGGATATGGAGGATTGATTAATCACTTTCACCAAACATGGTCTCTTTGACTTCATTCTTTTGGATGTTGCTTCTTAATTATATGATATCACCATACAAACACATGAAGATGGCCCATTTAATTACCAATATTTCTAGGCCCTTGAGGGAAAAAAAAAAAAAAAAAGAAATTTACCAATATTTCAAAAATTTGTTCCCATTTCATGTATACCCTTTAGCACAAGTTACAATTTTTACTTGTACAATTACTCAAACCATGTGTGGGAATTCAATTTCTAATTCATAGAATATAATCCTTCCTCATCAATTCGTCCCTTTCTCACTCTTTTGTTGTCTTGAAAGTTTATTTAATTTTTTTTTTTATAAATAGATGTGAAATCAGTAATAAATAATCTTATCATATAGAATAAATTTGATGTCCATGTCATCCAAAACAAGATTAAGCAAGCAACAACTTGATTAGACTTAAATTTTTATATGTTGAATGCATGTCATTTTCAGTTAGTGATTGAAAATAATATAGCCAATTCATATGTGATTATTCAATGGGCAACTATTTTTTTATTATGTCAAAATTAATAGATATTTTTCTTTATTTTAAAACTCAATAATTTAATTTTTAATTTTTATTCCGTTAAATTAAAAAAATTCCTACATTTATATTAAAAACAATTAATTTTTATAAATGATAAAATCAAAATGCAAGAATTAAAACTTTATATTTTAAAATGGAGAAATAAAATTATTAGTTTTAAAATAATTTAAAGATGAAAAAGTAATATATCTTTAAGAGTATTTTAATAATTTTCATAACCTTCAATTTGACATATACAAAATATATAAATTAAGCTATTGAGTTTTAGGAATAGAGGAATATTTATATTAATTTTAGTATAATTTAAGGATAAAAATATAATTTTTTTATTAATCAATTTAAATTTAAATTAAATAATTAATTAATGAAAACATTAAGGCAACCATATTGCTTGTTGGTTTTTTTTTTTTTTTAATAACACCCAACCATATTGCTTGTTGTGTCGGCCATGAAGGTGATTGAAATGGTTTCCATTACAACAAAATTTATAGTCTTGGTGAGACTAATCAAATGATGTTGAGCATGATTATGGTACAGTGAATCACAAAACAACAAAAGATTATTCCCGATTCCCTTTTAACTAATGAATGTATCATATATAGGCCCCATTAAGTGATCATATATCATAAACCGACGTGAAAATTGCATTTAAGGATAACCATTTTATATACAATTCATTATATGATAACATATAAATAAATGGGTCCCTTAAGATAGTGATATGTGGTTGGTAGTGATATTACTGAGTTTGGATTAATCATATACTCGGAATAGAACTGTGCTGTGATTGATTAGAATCTATAAAAGAGAAAATGTGAAGTGGTGGTGGGTGTCTACGGCAGTCACTCCGATACTCAAGTCAATATCTTGAAAAAAATAAAGAGAATACAATAAATTATTTAGAGTTTAAGTGGTATTAAAGATAGCGTACATTTACCTCTGGAATCGTTCCCCTTTTATATTATAAGAAGATGGAGATAAATATAGTGTCTTTTAAAAATTTGATAATAATGTGATCGACTACTCGATAGTAGATATCACCAGCTAATAAGCGAAATGGGAATGTGCCTAATAATGGTAACTCTGTACCAAGACTAGGCCTATCAGGAGGGGTGAGTCTTGATGATAATCCGGATATTAAAGTATCCAAGTCTCCCTTTCCTGTGGCGGGACCGTGCTTCCCACTTGTCAGATCCTTGCCATGTGGCCTATATCTTATAGTGACAGTTCATAACTTATTTTGAGAGGATACTATATAGCATCAGGTCCCCTGTTAGTCTTCATTTTTTTATGTTTGAAGGGGATATCTTTTATCGAGATCCAAGACACATAGCCCCTCGAGATTGGTTTCCTACTACTCACGTCGCTTCACCTACCGGTCCTTTTGATGACTACTGCAATGTTTATCATGCCACATTTAACGCCTGCCATCGGAACCAACTCTATAAAGGCTCATCGTCTTCTTCAATCATCACTTTTGTATTCTTCTGCAACTTCTCTCTTTTTAGAGGAATTCATTCTACGATTCTCTTCTTATTTCTATTAAAGACTTTACCTGCTTCACAGTAACTTTATTGTCCTTTTAATGTGGATAGAAATACCTCTTCTTCTCCTAGCGGGATCTCTATTTTCAACTTCTCCTCTGATGGTCTCATCCGAGTGCCAGCCCTCATTGTTCCATTGAGGGAGGCCCCTGAGAATGAAGGTGGCTCTCTTAGTGATATCCCGTCCGTCTTCTCGAACAGCGACGTGGATCATTTGTATGACACCTATAACATTTCTCGGGATACTTTTCAAATTTTTGGTCCCTCTCTTCGCATTCATGCTAACAACTTGATCCTCACTGGTGACACTATCATTGTCTTCGAGGAACAGTTGAAGGCGGGTCTTCGTTTTCCTTTAGATCCCTTCTTTATGGAGGTCCTCCGATTTTACAAGCTTTCTATTGCCTAGTGCCTAGTTTCATCCTAATGGCCGGAGAATCTTGGTTGGCTTTCGGTTTGTGTATTTTAACAATCACACTGAACCAAGCGTAGCGCTTTTCTCCCAGTTATACCAACTGAGTACTCGTAAAAATAAGGAGTTATGGTACTTTAGCAGTCAAAAGTAATTGAACATTTTTTATCGTATGCTTTCTTTGAAACGGTGGAAAAATAAATTTTTTGTTCTCCTTCATCTTACGCCAGAGGGTTTTGCCCGCCTTCAAACAATCTGGCACTATTGGATAGAGTTGAAGAAGGACAGGGTTTGTCCAAGGAGAGAGGAAGATGAGACTTTAGCTTCTCTTATGGTGATGGCTAAAGCCTTAAGGAAGATTGATATTACTCAAGCGGTAAGGAATGCCATCTTGTCCTGGCAGAGCCATCTGCCAGCAAGTTAGTTCCGTGCTCCTCACCTGCCCATCCTTCCCGAAAGCATACCCCTATCTCAGGATCAAGATATTTCTCTTATCATCCTTTTTATTTTTTAAACTTACTTTCTTACTTACTTTCTCTTTTGTTTGCAGATATAGCAGGGTCAAGCAGATTCACAAAGGCGGTACGTACTGCTCGAAAGGGCAAGACTGTTGCTGTTGGGATTACTAGTCCCCCTGCTAAACGTGCTTTCCCTTTGGAGGTAGTGATTGTACTTCCTCCTCCCCCTCCCCAGCCTACAGTTGAGGAGCTGGCACCCCTTCAGCCTGAATCTTCAGCCCCGAGTGCTTTTGCCTCAGCTCCTGTGCTCCCAGTTGATGCCCCTTCTTCCTTCATTCCTACGAATGTAGGGGTCGAGTCTTCCTGGCCTGCTTGCATTCAACATCTGGCCTTGGCGCTAAAATGGGTGCCTTCTCGTCTTGATGACCCTTCTCTAGGTCTTCTGCTAATCAAGAGTGCCTTAAGGCCTGTAGATAGCCGCCACTTGAATGAGGTTGAGATGAACGAGCTGTTTGTTAATGTTATTCATTCTATGTTAAAGAGTGCCCTTTGCGCCTTTGTGGCCAAGGAGCATTTTAGTGCCTTGAGGCAAGATTTTGGTGCAACTGAGATGCACAGGGAGCTTTTGGCCGAGGAATGTTCAAACTTGAAGGCCCGAATTGCCAAAGTGGAGGGTACAATGAAGGAGATCCTAAAGTCGATGGACAAGCTTCAAGCTGATCTTGACACTGCCCTTGCCTTTAACTTATGCCTTGAGATTCGGGCTAAATCCACCTAGGATTAAGTGGCCCTATTGTAGCATTAGGTCTTCGAGCTGCAAGTTCAAGCTATAAGGCCTGGGCTACCTCAACTAGAGTAGCTGAGCTCGAAGCGGAACTCCAAGAGACAGTGGTCCAAGGTAGGGAGATGTTTATCCAAGGCTAGGATTCCGTGAAGAAGGAGCTGATGAAGAATTTTTCTTCTGAGGATTTCTCCTGGATAGATGACATCCTCCCCGAGGAAGAAAGTGAGGGCAGGGGGAACATGCTGAAGATACTCCAGTCGAAGAGAGGTGTGATGAAGATGTATCCTCATACGGGGTTTCTCTTGTAATTAATGCCGAAAATATTAATGTAATGGAGACTCAGGCAGAAGAAGCTGATGACCCTATTGATAGAACATATTTTAGTCCTTTTTATCTTGATATTATTGATGATTATTTACATGATTTCTGCTTAATTTAGTGCTCTTGACATTATTTTGCAAAAAATGGTGTAAAAGGACATTTTGGAGAAAATACCCTTAAAACTGCCTTAAATGGAGCAAAGGAGAGCAAGCTTACCAAATTGAATTCAAGTGAAGCTAAAAAAGGAAAGTTCTAAATAAGGAAAGTGGCAAAGAAGGAAAGAACATTCAGCCAAAGCAATTTGAAATTCAAATTTCAAATCTCCAAGTAGCCTCTTCCTTATTCAAGAAGCCAAGTCTCAAGTTGTCATATATGAAGAGCCAAATAAGGAAAGCATTTTGAAATTCAAATCTTCAAGATTCATATTCAAATTTTGAATTTCAAAATCCAGCTTATTAAGGAAGCCAAATCCAAAGATCACATGCTTGCCACCTCATGCTTTGCACATTCAACATTCAAAATTGCAAAGGAGGCTCCACCTTCCTTAATTGTGCATGGCCGGTAAGGAGAGTGTGAAGGCAAGTCTTGGGCACCTTGGGAAGCATCTTGAAGACATTTGGGCAGCAAACAAAGACCAAAAGACCCACTCTTGCACAAGCCACACATGCCCCACGTTTTTCCCTTCACACATGCGCATGGATGGCACATCTTGGACCAAGGGCATTTTGGGCAGCCTCTAAAAACGTGGGCAGCCTCTTGAAACCCTAAGACAGCACCTTAGAACATATTTAAAGATCTTAAAGAGGCCATCCAAGGCAGATTTGGACAGCAACTCCTTCTCCCCCATCCGGCCAAGCAAGGCGCACCATCTCCATCTCCAATTCGGTTCATCTTCCTTTGTATTCTCCTTTTATTTTCTGTTTTGTTTCAGCCATGAGTGGCTGAAACCTTTTATTCTAGTTGAAGATTAGTTGAAACTAAGGTTGTTTTATGGATTGTGAGATCTGAACATAAACTATTTGTCTTTGATTAGTTCAATATTCATACAATTTTGTGCTTGAATCTATGATTGCTTTGTTGTTTTGATCAAATTGGCCACTTGATTCTTGATTGCAAGGTAATTGATTATTAGTTGGGGTAATTTTTAGTCCGTAATTGCTGGAATTATTCTAACATAAGAACACTTGGTGTAATAACTAAGGAATTATATGATCTAGCAACATCTCCATGCGTTTCGGTAGCTAGGATTGGATCTCTCTATTTCTTCATGCAATTGACAATTGTTTTAATGTATAAGGCCCAAGGACATTCCTTGACAATTTGTTAATTAGTAATTGATTAGAGGACATTCCCTAATTGATTTAATCATAAGGAGAGACATGGTGGTGAGAAGCGTTTTCCACCTCCATAACTAATCTATTGAATCAATCAAGAGAACATAAGTTTCAATGATCAATCCAAACAACCAAAGTGGATCCATCTCTTACACTAGACCTTTCTCATATTGAATTTCTCTTTTATTTCTATTACTTGCTTATTTAATTGCTTTCAGTAGTGTGTTAACCAAATCAATCTCAAAACCCCCCCTTTTTTACTTTTATTGCACTTTACTTTTGTTCTGCTTTCAGTTACTTGCTTTCAGTTGCGCTTTCAATTAATTCTCTTGATCTTGTTGAGAAAAATAGATAAGTTTACAATTCTCTGTGGATTCGATCCTTTACCACTATCTGCAGTTGTAAAATTATTGATAACCGGAAAGGTTATTTTTGACCGGCTTCGACAACCGCGAGTCAAAAATTGGCGCCGTTGCCGGGGAGTTGATTTAACTTATTTGTTTTTCTTTCAGGCCCAAATAAAAAAAAAAGTGAAGACCACCTTTGCGCAGGAGCACCTTCTGCAACACATTCGGCCGCCGAACCTCATCCTCATTCGGCCGCCGAACATCTCACCAAAAGGCATAGTCACCATCGCAGATCTGAATCATGGATGAGGTAAGTAGATCTGATCTTTCTTTTCTAACATCTTTTATGAAAGATTTTGCCATAGGACTAGTTCAACAGGTTCAAGCACCCCAGCCACCAAAGCCATGTAGGATCTGTGGATATGTGGGACACCCAACTGATCAATGTCCTACACTTTATGGGAATAGTCAGCCTAGATATATATTTGGAGGATTCAATGACCAACCAGTTCATGCATTTGGAGGATTCTATGAACAGCCAAGACATGATCCCTACCATAACACATACAATCCAGATTGAGGAGCCTATCCAGACTTCAGTAATGCAAAGGCTAACAACTACCAGGACTATCAAAGGAATCAAGCCCAACCAGCACTATCAAAGGAATCAAGCCCAACTAGCACCTCCAAATTCCATCCAGCACCTTGAAAAGATGATGGAAACAATGGTAAGTTCCATGCAAAGCATGCGACAGGACATAGGGCAATTGGCCTCCTCAATGAAAGCAAACATGTTAAGAAGAGAGCAAGAGCTTCAAGATGTCGAGGATGATGATGAAAGTTGGCAAGTACATGAACAAGGTGCTGAAGAAACACAACCAGAAAACTGTTTGTCCAAACAAACTGATCAAACAGAACCTGTTGATAGTTTAGATATCATAGATTGTTTGAGCAAAGATGTTTTTTATATAAATCAAAATGATATACTAAACAATGATCCTTGCAGGGAAGAGAGCCAGAAAGAGCCAGAATTGAAAGAAACTGACTGTTGCATCCAACAGGTGGACTGCAGCCATGCGCAGAATAAGGGGGAGCCAATCGCACCTCTTCAGACCAATCTTGCGCAAGGAGTACCTGAAATCCTTTCAGATGCGTCCTTTCAGCTTCAATCGCAGATCAGTCCTTTTCAGCCCCCCTTTCAGTCAGATCTTGCGCAGAAAGAGCAAACTGAAACCATTTCAACCATAGATCCAATGCAAACAGCCCATGCTCATAAGGAACAAATGGTATTCCAAGCACCTAAACCAAAGGACCATGTGGATCAATGCCTTCCCAAACCTTCGGATAAGGTAGAGTTTGTTTTGCCTGAATTCAGTACTAAATTGCAACTAGCCATAGAGAAACATGAATTGGAGTTCAAAATGCTGCCCAATCATCTAAAAAATGCAAACATAAGGGCTAGAGGCACACCTCATCTAAAAGAGGAGAAGCTAATCATGTTACTTCATGAGTACATGGAAGAAATAGGATGGGCTATGACCAAATCAAAAGGAGTGCTACACTTTTTGCTCAATACAGTTGGGACGCTTTTCCCTTCCCCAATTACTTGAGCCTTGATCAAGTGGATCGCACCATGCACACCACACCCAGGGGAGTACTCAGTTTTCTTTTGCATTTTAATATTTCCTATACATTGAGGACAATGCATGATTTAGGTGTGGGGGTGCATATCTGAACTTTTATTTTCAGTCAGTCTTTCAATTTTAGTTCCATTTTTGCGCTTTTCTTTCTTTCAATTCCATTTTTACGATTTGCTTAGTTCTGAATAGCCACAGTTGAAATTTTTTTTTTTGCTTTCAATAACACACACACAACCACAACCTTCTTCTTCTTCTTTTTGTTTTGCTCTACTCAAACTGATGAACTATGTTGGATGAGTTTTTCTTTCCATGACCCATTGATGTGATGACTCTTTAAACTTATGTTGAATCAATTGCAGTGAGTTTATATTCATGTTTGAGAATTGCCTTTTGAATTGAATCTTTGAGCTTGCCATGGTGAAAAATGTATTGATGACACTCATTTGAGAGAATAAATTGAAAATTGTGTGAATAAACTTAACATGACTTGATTTAGCAATTGGTGTTGATTTGCCCAAATCATTGAGAGAATGAAAATTCAGCAAAGGCAAAGACCTCATAAGCACAAATTCAAAACTGTTCCAATGGTCAAAAGACTATGAACAGAGCTAGTAGCCACTTGGACAGGTGACCAACTGAGTAACTGGGGGTGGGTATCACCAATATGTACCTTCACATCAAAAGGTTGGTGACTTTTTCAAGCAATATTAAAGTGCAAAAAGACTGAATAAAGTACTTCAAGGTAAGGGCAAGTCAATCCGAAAGCTAAAAAGAGTCTTATCTGAACAAATAATATGTGCATGTATGATCTCTCTCTTGAGTAAAACAAATCCTAGCCATGGTAAGTAAGGGGAAACAAGGAAAGAAGGTGAGTAATCTTCATGCATATATTCTTCACTGCAATGATTCAAAATAGGTGTCTAGAGAGAGAGCTTAAGTGGAAATAAGGATCAAGTAGCAAAGAAAGCTTATTTGACTATGTTTATTTGCTTGAGGACAAGCAAAAGGCTAAGTGTGGGGGTATTTGATAGAACATATTTTAGTCCTTTTTATCTTGATATTATTGATGATTATTTACATGATTTCTGCTTAATTTAGTGCTCTTGACATTATTTTGCAGAAAATGGTGTAAAAGGACATTTTGGAGAAAATACCCTTAAAACTGCCTTAAATGGAGCAAAGGGGAGCAAGCATGCCAAATTGAATTCAAGTGAAACTAAATAAGGAAAGTGACAAAGAAGGAAAGAACATTCAGCCAAAGCAATTTGAAATTCAAATTTCAAATCTCCAAGTAGCCTCTTCCTTATTCAAGAAGCCAAGTCTCAAGTTGCCATATATGAAGAGCAAAATAAGGAAAGTATTTTGAAATTCAAATCTTCAAGATTCATATTCAAATTTTGAATTTCAAAATTCAGCTTAATAAGGAAGCCAAATCCAAAGATCACATGCTTGCCACCTCATGCCTTGCACATTCAACATTCAAAATTGCAAAGGAGGCTCCACCTTCCTTAATTGTGCATGGGCGGCAAGGAGAGTGTGAAGGCAAGTCTTGGGCACCTTGGGCAGCATCTTGAAGACATTTGGGCAGCAAACAAAGACCAAAAGACCCACTCTTGCACAAGCCACACATGCCCCACGTTTTTCCCTTCACACATGTGTATGGATGGCACATCTTGGACCAAGGGCATTTTGGGCAACCTCTAAAAACGTGGGCAGCGTCTTGAAACCCTAAGACAGCACCTTAGAACATATTTAAAGATCTCAAAGAGGCCATCCAAGGCAGATTTGGACAGCAACTCCTTCTCCCCCATCCGGCCAAGCAAGGCGCACCATCTCCATCTCCAATTCGGTTCATCTTCCTTTGTGTTCTCCTTTTATTTTCTGTTTTGTTTCAGTCATGAGTGGCTGAAACCTTTTATTCTAGTTGAAGATTGGTTGAAACTAAGGTTGTTTTATAGATTGTGAGATCTGAACATAAACTATTTGTCTTTGATTAGTTCAATATTCATACAATTTTGTGCTTGAATCTATGATTGCTTTGTTGTTTTGATCAAATTAGCCACTTGATTCTTGATTGCAAGGTAATTGATTGTTAGTTGGGGTAATTTTTAGTCCGTAATTGCTGAAATTATTCTAACATAAGAACACTTGGTGTAATAACTAAGGAATTGTATGATCTAGCAACATCTCCATGCGTTTGGATAGCTAGGATTGGATCTCTCTATTTCTTCATGCAATTGACAATTGTTTTGATGCCTAAGGCCTAAGGACGTTCCTTGGCAATTTGTTAATTAGTAATTGATTAGAGTACGTTCCCTAATTGATTTAATCATAAGGAGAGACATGGTGGTGAGAAGCGTCTTCCACCTCCATAACTAATCTATTGAATCAATCAAGAGAACATAAGTTTCAATGATCAATCCAAACAACCAAAGTGGATCCATGTCTTCAACTAGACCTTTCTCATATTGAATTTATTTTTTATTTCTATTACTTGCTTATTTAATTGCTTTCAGTAGTGTGTTAACTCAATCAATCTCAAAACCCCCCCTTTTTTACTTTTATTGCACTTTATTTTTGTTTCGCTTTCAGTTGCGCTTTCAGTTAATTCTCTTGATCTTGTTGAGAAAAATAGATAAGTTTACAATTCTCTGTGGATTCGATCCTTTACCACTATCTGCAGTTGTAAAATTGTTGATAACCGAAAAGGTTATTTTTGACCGGCTTCGACAACCGCGAGTCACCTATCGTTTTGTAACTTCTTATACTTTTTAATGAGAATGTCGCCTTTATTTTAAGCATTTACATGTTCTACATATAATATTTTTTCGAGAAGGAAAGATTTGCTTAAGGGGCTAACACTAGTTTATGATGCCTAGTCACTGACCTGTTTTGTGGCTATGAAATAAAGGACTTAGTGAACTTTTAGAATGGAACCAATTCCCAAACATAAGATACAGCGGATGCCCGCCTTGTGGCTATAACTCATAGGACTGATGCCTGAGCAGTCTGACGAAGACTGCTGGCCTGGCGAGAACTGCCTTATGACATGGTTTTGTGGGATCATCGCTCGAGTGGTCTAGCAAAAACCGCCTTGTGATCTACTTGGCAAAAACTGCTTTTTGGCCTTGATTTGTGGGACCAATGCCCAAGTGATCTAGTGTAAATTGTCTTGTGACCTGGCCTGGCGAAAACTGTCTTTTGACCTTGATTTGTGGGACAAACGCCCAAGTAGTCTGGTGGAAATCAATTTGTGACCTGACCTAGCGAAAACTACTTTTTGACCTTGATTTGTGGGACTAACTCACGAGTGGTCTACTGTTCCTTTTCCCCGAAGAACATAGCATATGAAAATATTTTGTTAGCTTTATTATTAAAAAAAATCCTCCATTTACATACAAGGGTAAAACTAAGTTGCTGTCAAAATGTAAACGATACTAGAAGTCTCATAAGATTTCAGGCGAACGACCCTCATAGGCAAATGTTTTCCAAGATTTTTAAAAGTTCCCTACCTTTTAGGTACTTACGTTTGTAATCTGCCTATGCATCGCTGGGTTCTTTTGTTATCATATGTATAACTTCTACAAGTTCTCTATCAAAAGTTGTCTCAGGGGTTGTTTTTAAAGGCTCAGACCTTTGCCCCTTTTTTCCTTTTCTCGTGAACTTTTGAAGGATGCCATCCCTTATAAGCCTTTCGATCTTGTCCTTTAATTGTTGACATTCTTCTGTTATATGGCCATGATCTTCATAGAAGCGACAATATTTGGTCCTGTCTCGTTTGTCTGCCTTTTTAGGATTGAGCTTGAGCAACCACTTGATTTCTTTATCATTTTTCCTGATCTACATCAAGATATGAGTTTGTGAGTCATTTAGCGAAGTATAATTCTTATACTTACTCCGTTCGTCTTTCTTTCACTAGATGGGATAGCTCCTATAATCTCCCTCATGGACTCATCTTTTAGACTTTTGATTTAGCTTTTGATTTGTGTTCTTGTCTTCCTTTAGTGTCTGAACCTTGTCATCCAACCTAATAAACTTCTGGGCCTTGTCTATCAACTGTTGGTACGTCGCAGTTGGGTTTTTAATTAAAGAATCCATGAATTTGTTGTTGCGAGTTCCTTTCTTTAATGCCTCACATGCTATCTCATGATTCAAATCTTCCACCTATATAACTTCAGCATTGAAACAAGAAATAAAACTCCTTAATTAATCGCCTTCTTCCTGGCGAATATTTCACAGGTCTGAGGACAGCTTTTTGGGAGGTATGCAAGTGATAAATTTGGATTTGAATATCATAGCAAACTGTGTAAAGTTTTAGATTGAATCTGAGTTTAAGTATTGATACCATTTCTAAGCCAAACCCGTGAGTGTTGATGGGAACACTCGGCATAACACAAAATCATTTAGATCCTAAAGCTATATGGTCATCCTGAAAATGGTCAGATGACTTCTAGGGTCTATCGTTCCATCATACTTGTCTAAGCTGGGCAACTTGAACTTGGCGGGAAAGGTTTCCACTAGTATTTATTCTGAAAGAGACAAGACACCATCTAAACTGAAATTCTCTTCTTGTTCTTTTTGGTATCTTTGTATGGCCCGTACTAGCTTCAAATCTACTCCCATTGGAGTCTCATCCGATTCATCTTCAAATTTGAATTTTCTTTTATGCCGTAATTTGGTCGCTTCCGTCTAGACCCTTAGGGTGTCTATAGAGGCCTCATCCCTTCTTCCAGGGTCCATTTTAGATGCCTCTTCTCGAGCCTTATACTGCCGAGAGTAGCATGCAATCTTTGGATATACTAGAGTATCTACATATTATTTAAATTATTAAGGTCTGCTTCATTGATCACTAGAGGCATGTTTTCTTGGTTATCTGGGGCAAAGAAAATGATGACTCCCTTGTTGGTAGCGATATTGACAGCAGCTATAGCACTGTCAGCCATTTTGAATGAGGGAAGACGATAGAAAACTGGTCGTGATCCAAAAGAGGGTTTAATAGATTTCTGGGCAGCAGAACCAAATATTGTTGCTGAGATTGGATTGATGACATTGCCAAAATAAAACTGTACTGTGATTGGCTAGAACCTGCAAGAGAGAAAACGTGAGGTGGTGGTGGTGGGTGTAATACCCGGCTAGAGTCCGGCATTGGAATTCTACTTTCCGATGGAGTTTCGGATGCCGGAAGTCTCTAGAGGGTTCGATTTATGTTTTTCTATCTTGTTTTGATATGTTCATAAGTTTTAAAGCATAAGGAAATGAGTTTTTGAATGAAATGAACCAAGGCAGAAAAGTCAGGTTCGGCCGCCGAAGTTGAGGTTCGGCCGCCGAACATGCATGGCTTTCGGTTTCACGTGTGGCAGCCGAAGGTGGTCTGGCCAGCCACCTATAAATGGCCCTCAGTCGGTTGAAAGGATAAACATCACCGTTTTCTTTCACTTTATGAGGTGAGACCCTGTCCTTTGTAAGTATTCTTTCATGTTTTCATCCAATCTTGCAAAGATTTGATTAGTTTTTATGTTATTTTGAAGGTTTTGAACTAAAAACACAAAGTTGTGAATGTTGGAGAGTTTGAAGGAGAGTTGCTCCAAAACTCCACGTTGGGATCGTTCATCTTCTTGGTTTCAAGAGGTAAGTGAAGATCCTGAGCTTGTTTTTATGTTTTCTGAAGGTTTTATGCGGTTATGGGAGAGAGTTGCATGAATAGGGTTATTTGGGATGTTTTGATGATTTTGTGAGTTAAGCTTGTTTCTGTGTTGTATGTGTTGTGTGTTTGGGGTTTTAAGGTAGTTTTTGACCCCTTGGAGCATATACATGAGTGTATGCAAGTTGAGGAATTGAGGTGGTTGAGGTTGAGAGGGTTTTTGTGCTTTTGGCGAGAGGCAGAGCAAGTTTCTGCCTTGCGGATGAACTCAGGTTCAGCGCCGAAGGCACATTCGGCCGCCGAACCCATGAGGAGGTGGCTTCGGCTGCCCAAGCTTGCCCCTGAGCTTTTGGACTTTCGGCTCTGGAGGGGAGTTCGGCCGTCGAAGGTGCCGCCGAAGGTTAGAGACTTTCGTCTCTGGAGTGCCTTTCAGCCTCCGAAACTTGCCCCCGAAAGGGTTCGGCTGCCGAAAGTAGAGATTCGGCCGTCGAAGGTGCATGAGTTTCGTTTCTGGAGAGGACTTTCGGCCGCCGAACCTGCCACCGAAAGTGTTCTGTCCAGCTTTCCTTTGCATGCTTTGCATGAGTTTTAGAGTGAGGTTAAGGGGATTCTTGGGGAGTTTCTTAGAGTTGCTCATAAGCTAGTTTGGTCCCTCATTTGAGTCTATCTGTACAGGTACAGACCAGAGGAACCAGAGAGAGCAGCAGTGAGGTCTGCTCCAGAGTTTTCAGAGCCTGCAGAGTCAGTCCAGTTAGCCAGAGGTGAGTGGAACTAAACTTAATGCTTTTAAGTGAGAAATAAAATGCTTTTAGCATAATTCATGCATCATGAGTATACAGTAGGCTGATTGCATTAAAATTCACGAATGTGTTGCATTGCATTGTTATTTGTTGATGTGGGTGAATGCTGAATGATCCAATAGTCTCTGAAAAAAGTCCAGGAGCCTTTGACTACGCCCTGGCAGGTATATAGTAAAGTCCATGAGCCTTTGACTACGCCCTGGCAATGGTAAGTACATAGGTGTTATATACACATATATATATATGACAGGAAGACCAGGTGCTCGATTCTACGCCCTGGCACGACAGAGTTACCGGGACTATGTGGTGACAGGTTTACCTTTGATGTGACTTGGCTGTGTTGTGATGCATTCCATGAGATCATATTTTAATGAGATGTTTTACTGGTCTACTCACTGGGCTATAGAGCTCATCCCACTCCCTTAACCCCAGTTTTGCAGGTTCAGTATACAGTATACAGAGGAGATCCACAGAGTACAGAAAGAGTAAAGAGATTTGTAATAGCTTAGAGTGGACATGTAATATTAAAGAGATGTACTAGTTGTGTATAACGTTAGAAATGTGCTTGACTTAGTGATATTTGTTATGTACATTATCTGTATATGTATATATGTTTTACTGTATGTGAAAAACCAGGCTTAACAGGTATGAGTTAACCCATCTAGAGCAAGCTCTAGTCAGGGGTACAGAGTACAGAGTACAGAGTACAGAGTACAGAGTACAGAGTACAGAGTACAGAGATAGTGCATGCATAGGTTAAGCCTTGGTTCAGAAAAGAGTTTTTATTTTCACAGAAAATGTATGATCATGTATGAGTGTTACAGGTACACAAAAAGTATAGCAGGCTTGTTACAGGTTCTGGCGGCCTTAAGCCGGCCTGAATCCTAGCGCCGATGATGGTCCATTTTGGGGTCGTCACAGTGGGTATCCACGGCAGCCACTTTGACGCTCTAGTCGGTATCTTAAAGAAAAGAGAAAAAATGCAATAGATTACTTAGAGCTTCAGTGGTATTAAAGATTACGTACCTTTGACTCTAGGATTGTTTCCCTTTTATACTATAAGAAGACGGATATAAGTATAGTGTCTCCTGAAAATCCAGTGATGGTGTAGTCGGCTGCTCGATAATGGACATCGCCAACTAATAGGTTGGTGATCCCGTGATCACAGGCGAAATGGGAATGCGCCTAATAACGGTAACTTTATGCCAAGAATCAGCCTATCAGGGGGGCGAGTCTTGACAATAATCCGGGTGCTAAAGTATTCGGATCTCCCTTTCATATGGCGGGACCGCGTTTTCCACTTGTCAGATCCTTGCCACATTGTCCCTATCTTGTGGTGACAGCTCATAACTTATTTTGGGCGGATATTATGTAACATCAGATAGGCTAGAAACGGTTTAAAAAAGCCCTACAGACCAATCCAATTGGGCCATAACAAGACCGACCTCTAAACAGTCAGATTATGTTGTTAAGGTCTTCAATCTAGTCGAAGCACAAGCAATATAAAAAGTAGGCCTCTCAAAACTCAGACAACCACAAGATCTTAAATTCACATGTACAAGGAAAGTATTAATGTGAAGTCTTTGATTGAGGAAGTATGAGTTAGCCGACTCTGCATTTATTACTCAATTGTCCATTATTAATAAACTGTTTGAAATCCCTAATAAAAAAAATTTCTGACTTGACGATAGGACTGGTGACAAATAAGAGACATCCCAAGCAGGATTAACACTGATGTGATTGCCCAAGCGGGAGTATATATACCCCTGCAAATAATAAGCAAGGGATTGATCTTTGCCACCAACAAGAAAAATCTACCTAACCTTCTGCACAAAAACCTTAACCTTTCTAAATTAGGAATCCAATCAAGCCTCTCATTAATGACCTGCATTTACTCTGGTAATAAACCAATCATATTCTTAAAGAACTTCCATTAAATTAAATCCTTTATATATTCAAATGTCAAGATCTGAACACTTCTCCTGCATCACATTCATCACTATAAAAAAATTTTATTCATCACTATAAAAAAAATTTTATTATATTAATGAATGTGTATCTATTAAATAATTGTAAGTTGAGTTTTATAAAATTGTGATGAAATGAAATAATGTTAAGATAGATATCTAATAAAAATAATGAATAAGCATTTATTAAGAGGATACATATATAGCACCTGCATGGAGATCAATAAAATGAGAGAGTCAATTAAGATTAGGACTGAACAGTATTTGGTTTAAACTGAAAAAACCGACCGAACCGAATCGATTTGAAAATTTGGTTCGGTTTTTTATATATTTCGGTTCGATTCAGTTTTTAATTTCAGAAATTTCGGTTATTTCGGTTCGGTTCGATTTTGATCAGAAAAAAACCGAAAAAACCGAACCGAACCGATTAGTGATAATAATATATTTTTTTAATAATATAGAGAAATTAAATCATATTAAGATTAAAATATTTTAATTAAATTTTAAAATATTAAAAATAAAGTGTAAAAAATAAAAAAATTATTAAAAATCGAAACCGATCAAATCGAACCGAATCGAACCGAATCAGACCGGTTCGGTTCGATTCGGTTTCTGACCAAAATCGGTTCGGTTCGGTTTTCATAAACACTAAAATTTTGGTTTTCAGTTTATTCGGTTCGGTTTGATTTTGAACCGAACCAATCGAATGCTCACCCTAATTAAGATTATATGTGGTTATATCCAACATAACGTATCAAGCGCGTAAAAGTATATAAAAAATAATAATAATACGTGATTTTATTGATTTTTTATTTTAAAATATATAATTTAATTTATTGTAACAAAAGAATACTGATGTTATTATATTATTAATAAATAAGGATAATATTTAAATATTGACCGAAATGTTACAAAATATTAATTTAAAATAAATTAAATTACAGAGCCTTAAATAAAAATATATAAAATTATATAATATTTTTTTATTTTTTAATTAATAATTATATTTTAATTATCACGTAAATGTTTTTTAATAATATTAAAAAATTATCACTTTTTAAATATTATAAATATTATATTTACACAAATATATATATATATATATATATATATATTTAACAGCCTCAATAAGTTGGTAGGAAAATGAAAGATTTAAACTGATCCAATAAATTTAAAATTAATACTTAATTTGTTGTTATTCAATACAAAATTGTAATTTAATATTTTTTTAAAAAATCAACAAACTATATGAGATTAATTAATCATAATTAATTATTCTTTTAACACAACTATGTAAAAATTACCTTTATAATAATGTCACCTCAATTTTTATATTGACCATCTACTTGTTGAAAAGGCTCTCTTGGGAAGTTCTTATGTTATTTTTTGTATTAAATCCTTTGGTATTTAAGCGTGGCATTGGCTCTGATTAATTCAAAATAAAGCTATTACTAATGGGTATTTAACTCTTTTCAAAGCACTCATAGATTTAACTTAATAAATGTATTTAAGTAAATTTAAAAAATTTCGGATCTCAAATTCTACGCAACTCTCATTAGTGAAAATAAAATTATTTAATTAATTTATAAAATTTAAATTTACATAAGATGATGGAAACTACAGTTTGAAACAATAGTCCACATCACAATACCAGTAATTGCATGCATAAATACACGAATGGTTCTATTTTTTTTTCCTTTATTTTTTATTATTGGGTTAATTTTCCTCACAAATTCTGAATAATAATGCATGTATCTTTGCATCTCTCATGAATAGTTAACAGTAAACTTCTTCACTTTATTGGACATAATCTAATGTACAACAATAATTCAAAATGTGCTTGTAAAAACCAATTTGCATCAAATGCAAGAGACCCATGTTGTGTAGGGTCTATGACAAATAAATTATTGGCATCAACTTGTGGGGGAAAATCCTATCTGTCTATAAATTTGAAAGAACAGTGAGAGGATGTCATTAAAATGGTTAATAAAAGTTCAAATATTCTATATGGACATATGATAAATTAGAGATAGACCAAGGGAATGAGAAAGCAAAATATAGAATGATTTTCTTTTTTTTAATGAAAATTAAGAATTGGGCAAGTCTGAAATCTTTCAAATTTATTTAGATACACTTACCACCAGATTAAGTCTGTGAATGCTAAAATGACTTAAATGTATTGTATTAAAATGTTTATTTTTTATTATTAAAGGAATGTGATCTTCAATTAAAATAGGAATAAAAATCCATAATGTCATATAACTTGTTGAATCCACGTAGATCAAAAGAAACAAAAAATGATGGAACCCACAAATTAGATGGATACTTAAAATCTTATGGATGTTGCCAAAGCATTAAGTGAATGATTGAAGAGGAAAAAGTTTTTTAAATTTTAATGTCTTTTGTTTGATTTTCTTCACTGGCCAACAATAAGGAGAGAAGTAAGAGAGCTATAAGGCAGATAGATGCATTGTATCCAACAAAACAATGAGAGGCAAAGGAAGGACAGCTGAAATGGGGCAGGGCATGCCTGAAAGAAGACAGGGGAATGTGGGCTCTCCAAAGCATCTCAAATAGGTAAATTATTATTAAATCCTTGAGTTTTTATAAAATTAATTAATTTATCTTTATTTTAAAATCACTCAATTAAAATGTTATACTTTTAATTTTTTTATTAAAAAGAATTTTAGTTATTTTGAATTATATATTATTTAATTTTTATAATTTTAAATATTTATACTACTTATTTTATCTAATTATAATTAAAATAAATCAATTTAGAAAGAAGAATTAAAGAGTTTAATTTTATAAAATATATAAAAGTTTTAATTGAATGATTTTTAAGATAGAGATAAATTAATGAGAGATTTATTATTTAGTCCTTGCATATTACTATTATTAACAAGTCAGTCCTTACATTTTCATAAATATATTAAAACGTCATTATCTTTTCTCTCCGTCAACGAAATAGTCATTCTATCATCTTTTCCGTAAAAAATAGATAAAGTATGAGAGATAAAATTTTTAAAATCCAATTTTACTCTCAAATAAAACCCCTTATTTAGTCCTTGGATATTGCTATTATTAACAAGTCAGTCCCTACATTTTTAAAAATCTATTAAAACGTCCTTATCTTTTCTCATATCTATTGAAACATTCTTATCGTTTCTTTTCATCAACGAAATAGTCCCTCCTCTTCCTCCTCTTCCTCCTCTCCTCCTTAAAAGAAGAAGAAGAAGAAGAAGAAGAAGATGATGACGATGATGATGATGATGAAGGAGGAGAAGAAGAAAAAGAAGAAAAAAGAAGAAGAAGAAAAAAAAAAGGAGAAGAAGAAGATGATGATGAAGAAAAACAAAAATCTCTTCCTCCTCCTTAAAGAAGAAAAATAAAAAAAAATCAAAGAAGAATTAAAGAAGAACCAAAGAAGAAGAACCAAAGAAGAAGAAGAGGATGAAAGATCAATGAAGAAGAAGGAGGAGGAGGAAGAGGAGAAGAAGGGAGTAATTTGGTCTTTTGACATATTTTTAATTGTATAAATAGATGGAAATATTATTTTATTGACAAAGAGAAAAGATAAGAACATTTTAATAAGTCTCTGAAAATGTAGAGACTGACTTATTAATAATATTAATATTCAAGGATTAAATTATAAATCTCCTAATAAATTTTTGAAAAATTCAGAATTTGATAGTAACTTTTTCTTTTAAAATATGATAAGAAAGAAGATGAGGAGAGAGGTTATGAACCCTTTAAAGCCACTTTTGTTTCCCATCACCACTCAGCAGAAAATAAATCTTTCTTCTTTGACTTCCTTTTGACCAATGGTCACCCTCTCACTAGCTTGTCTCTTGGAGCATGCATGAACAAAGAGGTAGAAGAGGGGGCTCAGATGGGTCCCACAGTGATTATATAGATTTGGGGTGGTCATATATTAGGTGTGAAGTTGGAGAGGGAACTAGTAACTACTAATATGGGCAAGTTCAAGGATCCAAAGTAGAAAGTGGGTTCATCTTCTTCAAGCTTTGGGGAAGTGGTGGGAGAAGGTTGTTAGCTTGTCAAACATATCATTTTTAATTGGATTACTATACCAATAGTGGCTTTAAAATCTTCTCTATTGTTCATTGCATTTCATTATTCCAAATCATTTTTAGGCTATGGCTCTCACTTAAAACAAATATTTTTGGTGCTTCCTTTTAAGAAGAGAATCATTTTTATTTTGTGGTAAATTTTCTTTTGCAAGAAAATATTTTTTATATTTTTTTTATGATTGCAACATCCAAAAAATTATCAATAAAAATAGAGTTTTAGTAAAAAAAAAATACTTCCTATAATCCATATAAAAGTTATTTTCTGCAAAATTAACAAGCTAGCAATGCTTCAAAATAAAAGAATTATTCCCACAAAATATGCAAGAAAGAGAGGTTTCTTGATATGACAATTTCTTTCAGATTTTCCATTCCTATCAATCTGAAATGCAAGCATTTCCATCCAACCATAGTTTTGTGAAGATTACTGAAGGAAAAGATGATCTTTAGTCTCATCTGCTGGAGCTGAATGAGCAAGCTAGTGGTGAGAGAGTTGGTAAAACAAACATGATGAATTAATGAACAAGCTAGTGAGAGATGAACAAAAACAAAATAAAATAAAGGCATGCTCATGATAAGACAGCTATCCCCTAGAAGAGCTGATCATGAGGATACTGAAACGTTATCACTGCTTCAAGATGAGCTGGAGAATTGATGTTTACAGGTATGCTGATGAAAAGTGACTTGTGGAAATTCATAAACAAATTACAAGAAAATAAAATTGAGGGTAATATAACATAACTTCTGAGATTTAACTCTCAAAATTTATAGTTTTGTTTCTTTAATAATAAATAATTGGACTAATGGTTAAAAAAAATTTCATACTTTACCATTTTTTATAATTTTACTATATATTTTAAAAATAATTAATTTAAATCTATATTTTTAAAAATTTAAAAAATTGAATCTGATCGTTAAAATTTTCATTAACATACTAATATAAATGTCACATCAACACAATATCGTTACCACATCATTACAATAAAATATAAAATATTTATAAAAAAAATCATATATCTTACAATTATTTGCAATTCTACTATATAGTTTAAAAATATTCAATTTAATTCTATAATTTTAAAATTTTCACTAATTATATCTAACAGTTAAAAAAATTATTAATGTATTGTTATCTCATTAATGAAAATACAATATTATCGTACTATAAAATTGACTAAAACGTAAAATTTATCAAATCAAAATACTAAATTTTATATGTCAATTTAAATTTACTGTAAATTATTATTAAAAGATAAAATAATACCATTATTTTTTTTTATCGTCAGTCCAAGTAATCTTATTTAACTTTTTAATAATAGTTTATAACTAAACTTCCACCCAAAAATTAAATTTGGGATTTTTAGCATCAATGTGAAAATTTAATATTTTTATCCTATAAAACTACCACTCAAACTTTCACTAATTTTAATAATTATTTCATAAATGTAAATACCATATAAATATAAAAATTTCATTTTATATTGTAATAATATGGTGAGTTAACGGCTACTTCTTCTATAGCAAGTGCTGATAAAGAATTCAAATAGAAAAAGTTTTTAAAAAGTGAAACCAAGATAAAATTTGGTGAGACGATAATATTATAATGATATAACAATCCATTTTAAAAAAAATATGCGGCATTTTTATGAGTGGATTAATTTTTTTTTAACAGTTTGATATATTTAATTAAAATTTTAAAAGTATAAAATTAAATTAATTATTTTTTAAGTATAGATAGAATTGAAAACAATTATAAAATACATGAGTTTTTTAACAAATATTTTATATTATATTGTGATGATGTGGATGTGGCGATAACATGACAATGATGTGCGATTAAAAATTTAAAAATATAGATTTAAATTGGTTATTTTTAAAGTATAAAATAGAATTGCAAAAATTTATTTAGTAATTAATTCTAAATAATTTAATCAATAAATTTTATTTGTTAGCAAAAATTATTAAATTATAATAATTTAATCTTTCCAATTTTACTTTTTAATTTTAATAGTGTATAACACTTTAATTCTTATATTTTAATATTTGTAATAATTTAATTCTTTTAATTTGAGTTGACTTTTTCGATTAACAGTACATTTAAATAAAGGATTATTTTGTAAATAAAATAAAATTTTAGATATTAAATTATTTACTATTAAAAATAAAGTGACTAAATTTGTAAATTTTACTAAAATTAAAAATTATATTATAAATTACCTTAAAATTTAAATGGTTCAGTCTATATTTATTTTTATTTAACTCTATACTACACCATTCTGTAGATAATTTATTCTATGTTTTAGGCTCATTTTCTTTAAAAAAATATTTTCCATGATTTTTAACGTTTGAAATACTAAAAAAATTGATCAATTGCTAATATTTTAGTAATCAAAATTAAGTTACTTATAACGAAAATGACTTTTCCCATAAAAAAATAAAAAAAATTATTTTCTACGTTTTAAAAATCTTATTTGATATTGTTGAAACCAAGTTGAAAGGTAGTCGAAATGGAACTGTGTTGTAGTTGGTTAAATCTGCAAAAAAAATGTGGGATGGTGGGTGCTCACGGTAGCCACTCCGACGCTCAAATTAGTGGATTGGAGAATAGGGTAAATATAAAGAATTATTTAGAATTCAATAGTAGTTGTATAGAAGAATAGCATAAATTTATCTCTGTGAGCCTTAACTTTTATACTGTAAGGAGGTGGAGTTTATTATAATATTTTCTAAAAGTCCGGTAATAATGTGGCCGGCTCATTTGATAAGAGATCTTACCGGTTAATTTGTCGGCAATCCCACGATTATAGGCGTAATACAGATCTACTGAATTGGGATCTTGCCGGCTAATCAGTCAATGATCCTGTGATTATAGGCATAATGGAGATTTATTGGATTGCAACTGTTAACAATAACTTTCTTATAGAGTCTTGCCCTATAGTTAAGAGGGCGAGTATTGAACCGACCTGAGGTTGACATGATGCGCCCGGGTCTTCTCTCCCTCAGTGGGATCGAGTATCATCTGTTTAAACCCTTGCCATGTGGCCCTTTCTTTGAGTGCCAGCGCATGGCATTTTTTGAGCAATTATTGTGTAATATCAAAAGTCCCCACGGGTCTTCTATTCTTTAGGTTCGAAGATGATTACCGTCTTCACGATCTGAAGCAAGTGACTCATTTAGATTTTTCTATTCACATCATTTTACCTGCTCCTACCCACAAATGACAATTGCCTTGTGGCTATGAAAATTAAAAATAATAAACTGAACTTAACACTCGATTACGATAACAACTTGAAACTTTTAATCAGGGCTAACCCTCTCCTGGCGGCCTGATCGCAAAATGTGTCACGGCCCTAGAGTGTGAATCATATTGACTATCCTGAGTGTGGCCTTTAGTTCAGTTTGTTGAACTAAATAGGCTTCTAAGCATGCGTTGTCCTTACTTTCTTCTTACTCGCCCTGTTGGCCAACCTAGTCCAAGATCTTGTCCACCTCTTGGTCAAAATTGATTCGAGCGATATAATAATGCTTTGGTGAGTTCTCGGGCTTTCTCTTGCCTCTATCAGCCCTGGTAATCTTCTTGCCATTTTTCATCCCTAATGAGCTTCCGGATATTCTGTAGCTCTGTCGAGTTTATGGGCATTCCATAGCCATCACGTGCTTTCGGGCATTTTCTTACCCTGACCAGCCCTAACGATTTTCTAGTCATTTTCTTTACTTGCTCGCTTAGCAGTCCACCCTGCCTTTGCCGATTATCAAAAAGTTTTGCACGCCTACAAGGGGCCTTCTTCCTTTAAAAAGCCTTAGATTTTCAAGAGTGATTGCAAGAGTAGTGACAAATGCCTTGGAGATTTTTTTGTAAAACGGGGCTAACACCCGATTGGTTGACCTGGCATATACCTGTCTTGAGACCTGACATAAAATACCTTAGAAACTTTTTGTGAAGCGGGACTATCACCCGATTGGTCGGTCTAACATATACTCGCCTTGAAGCCTATCATAAAATATCTTAGAAAATTTTTGTGAAGCGGGACTATCACTCGGTTATGTGGCCTGACAGATTCCTGCCTTATGGCTTGCCTAGCAAATACCTATCTAGTGGCATTAGCATAGAATGCCTTAGTTAATTGAGACTAACACCAGGCATTGATCTGGCAGATTTTTGCCTTTTAGCCTAGCATAAATGCCTTATTTAGTGGGACCAACGCCCAGATTATGGCTTGATGGAATTTGACTTATGACCTTATTTTAGTGGGATTAATACCCAGTCTTCATAGCCTGAATCTACTTATAGCTTTATTTTAGTGGGACTAACACCCAATCTTCATGGCCTAACGAATTTCCAACTTATGGCCTTGTTTTAATGGAACTAACACCCAGTCTTTTGGCCTGATGGATTCCCAACTTATAGCCTTGTTATGAGTTTATTTCTGTTTTCACGGTCCAACACCCAGATTATGGCCTGGCTGAAGTTACCTTATGGCCTGGCATGAGATGTCTTGTTATACGAGACCAATGCCCAGATAGCGTTGCAGTCTTTTATGAGTTTATTTTCATGGTCCAACGCCTGGAATATGCCCTAGTTGAAGTTGCCTTGTGGCCTAGCATGAGATGCCTTGTTATGCGGGACCAATGTCCGGATGTCCTTATGGCCTTTTATGAGTTTGTTTCCATGATCCAACGCCCAAATTATGGCCAGACTGAAGTTGCCTTATGACTTGGCATGAGATATCTTATTATGCAGGATCAATGCCTGGACAGCATTGTGGCTTTTTATGAGTTTATTTCTATGGTCCAACACTCGGATTCTGGCCTGGCTGAAGTTATCTTGTATCCTGGCATGAGATGCCTTGTTATGCAGGACCAACGCCTGAATGGCCTTGTGGCCTTTTATGAGTTTGTTTCCACAATCCAACGCTCAGACTATGTCTTGGCTAAAGTTGCTTTGTGATCTGACATAACATGCATTGTTATGCAGGACCAATGCCCAGATGGCCTTGTAGCATAAATTTTAGTGCTCTTTCATCCTTTTGAAGAAGGCAACCCCATCGTTCCGTATCACTAAATAGCACAACACATGAAAAATACATCATTAACTATTATTAATAAAATTTTCTTAGATTATAAATATTTCAGGAGTAAGAAATGACTCGGCTATATAGCTTGGCCAGCTTATAATACCCTGGACAAATAATCTTCGGGACCCTAAATAGTCCTTTTTAAACTTCGCCTAACTTACTAGAATCGACATCTGTTATCTTTTATTCTTTTAAGGACTGGGTCTCCATCGTTGGGTCCTTCTGTAGTTACATGAATCACCCCTATAGGCTCTCTTTCAGGGATTGTTACCTTAGGTTCAAGTCTCCTCTCTTCCCTAATCTTCCTGGCGAACTTTCAAAGTGTGTCATTCCTTATTAATTTCTCGATCTCATGTTTCAATTGTTGACACTCCTCTATTACATGCCCGTGGTCTTTATAGAAACATCAGTACCTGGTCTTGTCTCGTCTTAGGGTTGAGCTTGGAAGGCCACCTGATCTTCTTTTCATTTTTTTAATCCATATTAGAATATATGTTCGTGAGTCGTTCAATAGGGTATAATTCTGAAGAATTTTGGGAAAATTTAGAGTATTATTGTATTTCACTCTTAATCTTTACAATTGGTCTACATTACTATTTATACACAAAGAATTATATCTAAATTGGAAGCAAATAATCAAATAATAATTTCAGAGATAATTAAGGATCCTAGTCAAATCAAATCATATTTCTAGAATCAGCTAGGATCAGTAAATAAGTCAACACTCCCCCTCAAGTTGGTACAAAGATGTTGCACATACCCAACTTGCAAATCAGATTATGGTAGATTTTGTTGTTGAACCCTTTAGTAAACACATCCGCAAGTTGTCCAGTAGAAGTCACATGAACTAGGCTCAAGACACTGTCTGTTATTTTTTTTTAATGAAGTGTCGATCAATTTTAATGTGTTTCGTCCGGTCATGTTGGACTGGATTTTGTGCTATACTTATGGCAGCTTTATTGTCACAATAAAAAGTTATCATGTCTCTCTCGGGCAACCTCAACTCTCTCAATAACTTCTGCAACTATATGAATTCACACACACCTTGGGCCATTGCTTTGTATTCTGCTTCAGCACTTGACTGAGCAATAACACTTTATTTTTTGCTCCTCCAGGTAACAAGATTCCCTCCCACAATTGTGCAGTAGCTAGAGGTGAATCTCCTGTCATCGAGAGATCATGTCCAATCTGCATCTGTAAAAGTTTCAACTCGGAGGTGACCATGTTTGGAGTATAGAAGCCCTTTCCCTGGCGCAGACTTTAGGTATCTCAAGATGCGAAGTACAGCCTGCATATGAGTCTCGCGAGGGTCATGCATGAATTGGCTGACTAAGCTAACAACATAGGCTATATCTAGTTGAACATGTGAGAGATAAATAAACCTTCCTACTAATCTCTGGTATCTTCCAATATCCACGGACTCACCAGTTCCTGATTCCAGCTTGTGATTACTTTCAATGGGAGACCCTGCTGGTTTACACCCCGTCATACCAGTTTCTTCCAAAAGATCCAGAATGTACTTTCTTTAGGAGATGAAAATTCATTTTTCTAATCTAGCCACCTCGATACCTAGGAAATATTGTAGTTTTTCTAGATCTTTGATTTCAAATTCCTGAGTCAACAACCTCTTTAGTTGAGCCATTTCCTCTTTGTCATCACCTGTCACCACTATATCATCAATATACACAATAAGAAGGGTGATCTTACCCTTGTGATGTTTGATAAACAGAGTGTGATCAGCATTGCTTTGTTGATAACCAATGGACATCATGGCTCTGCTAAACTTGTCAAACCAAGCTCTGGGAGATTATTTTAGCCTATACAAAGCCTTTTTTAACCTGCACAAATTTCCTTATGTTTTCTTATCAGCGAACCTAGGAGGAATTTCCATGAACACTTCTTCCTTTAAATCTCCATGAAGGAAAGCATTCTTCACATCAAACTATTACAAGTCCCAGTCCAAGTTGGCTGCGCAAGATAATAGAACTCTGATTGAGTTTATTTTTACAACTAGGACAAATGTCTCTTGGTAATTCACTCCATAAGTTTGGGTGAATCATTTAGCAACCAATCTGGCCTTAAACCGTTCAATTGTGCCATCAGTTTTGTGTTTCATTGTGAACACCCATTTACAACCAACGAGTTTCTTTCCAGGTGGGAGAGTGACAAGCTTTCTTCCAATCCTGTGGAATAGACACAGAGGAAATGGATAAGGCAAAGGCTCTATAGGAAGGAGACAAGGATTCATAAGAAATAAAGTTAGAAATAGGGTGTTTAGTACAAGATCTGATCTCTTTTCTTTGTGCAATAGGTTTATATAAGTCATTGGAGCATTCAAGAGTTGTAGGTAACTCACCAAAAGAAGATTCTTGATTGGGTAACTCACCAGAAGAAGATTCTTGACTCTGAGTAGATTGCATAATGGCTTCTTTTGCCTTGTCTCTCCTCGAATACCTTCTCAAATCTGACTTGTCCAAATGACCAATTCTCTCTTCCTGATTGGACATCTCCCCCTGTCTACTAGAACTCAAACTCTCTAGTTGAATCATATCATTCAGAATCACAGAATTTGATATCACTTCTTCTTGCTCATTATTCTCCCCCTGAAGAGTTGAATGGGTGGTACTAAAGTAGGGTTCAGTTTCTCAGAAGGTAACATCCATACTGACTAAGTATTTCCTAGAATAAGGGTGATAACACTTGCATCCTTTCTGTGTCGGAGAATACCCAACAAACACACATTTAAGGGCCTTGGAATTCAATTTTCCTGCTGTCCTAGTATGGACAAAGCAAACACACCCAAATACTTTTGGTGGAACAACGTATGAATTCTTACCTTGTAGAACTGCCAAAGGACTCATAAAGTCAAGGGTCTTGAGAGGCATTCTATTGATAAGATAAGCAGATGCAAGGATTACATCTCCCCAATATGCTTTGGGTAGATTCATAGTGAACATAAGAGATCGAGTTACCTCCAATAGATGCCTATTTTTCCTCTCAGTAACATCATTTTATGCACTAGTATAAGGACAACTAGTCTGGTGTACTATCTCATTTCTCCGCAAATAAGCAGAAAAACTACTATCCATGTATTCTCTTCCATTGTCAGTTCTCAAAATTTTCACCTCAGTATCAAATTGAGTACAAACCATCTTATGAAAGGATTGAAATTAAGAAAATATATCACTTTTAGCTTTAATTAAATAGATCCAAGTCATTCGAGTGCAACAATTAATAAAGGTGACAAACCATCGATTACCAGATAAGGAGACAGTTTGAGTAGGCCCCCAAACATCAGAGTGAATAATCACGAAAGTAATTTGACTTTTATTATGAATCAAAGGATAGGATGTTCTAGTGTGTTTAGCATACTCACAAGCATCACAAAATAGAGAATCAAATTGAGTTCTAACAAACAAATTAGGATAAAGTTTTTCTAAGACAAAAAAAGATGGATGCCCTAACCGTCTGTGCCACTGTATTATTTCCTGATTGACATCCTTATTTTCTCCAAAACAGGCTTGAGATATCGAAGAACCTGGATCACCCTCCAACATATATAATCCATCATGCAGCCTACCATTGCCAATTCTCTTCCCTGTGCAAAGATCCTGAATAACACAATGATCAGGAAAGAATTCAATTTTACAATTAAAGGCATTGGTGATAGCACTGACAGATAAAAGGTTGACAGAAAAGTAGAGAACATGGAGGACAGATGATAATTTAATGTTGGATGTACAAATAACAGAACATGTTTTGGATATGGGAGTAAAAAAGCCATCAGCAATTCTGACACTATCTTTGGTTAGAGAAGGAAAATAATTGAGAAAGCCTTTAAATGAGTCTGTCATGTGTCTATTCGCACCAGAATCGATAATCCATGGAATATTATTAAGAGAGGAAGCATTACCTTCTGCCATTGACACCCTTTTACCTTCTACCATGGTAAAGGTTTATGAACTGTGACAGAATAGGAGGTATCTGACAGGAGCGGTTGTCGAAACCGGTCAAAAATAACCTTCTTAGTTACCTACAATTTACAACTGTAGACAGTGGTGAAGGATCGTATTCACAGAGAATTGATTACCTATTTATTTATCACAATCAAGACAATAAACCGATTGAAAACACAATAGAAGGCAAATAATTGCAAACAGAACTAAAGTAAAGTGCAATAAAAGTAAAAAGGGGGGTTTTGAGATGATTTGATTAACAACTAATAAAAGCAATTAAAACAGTAAGTAGTCTAAAATAAGAGAGGAAATCAATATGGGAAAACTCTAGTTGAAGATATGGATCCACTTTGGTTGTTTGGGTTGATCATTGAAACATGGTTATCTTGATTGATTCAATAGGTTGGTTATGGGGGTGGAAGACGCTTCTCACCACCATGTCTTTCCATATGAACAAATTGATTAGGGAACGTCCTCTAACCAATTACTAATCAACAAATTGCCAAGGAACGTCCTTGGGCCATAGGCATCAAAACAATTGCCAATTTCATGAAGAACAAGAAAGATCCAAACCCTAACTACTCAAACGCATGAGATGATGTTAGATCATGCAATTCCTTGGGTTTTTACACCAAGTGTTCTATGGACAGAATATTTCCAGCAATTACGGACTAACAAATATCCTAATCCAACAATCAATTAACTTTGCAATCAAGAATCAAGTGGCCAATTTAATCAAAACAACAAAGCAATCTTAGAATTAAGCATCAATTGCATGAATATTGAATAAAATCAAAGACAAAAGTTTCTGTTCAGATCTCACAACCCATTAAACAACCTTAGTTTCAACCAATCCTCAACTAGAAAAAGGGTTTCAGCCACTCATGGCTGAACCAAAACAGAAAATAGATGAAAAGAAAGCAAGAAGATGAAGAACTAAGGTGGAGAAGGGGCTGCCCTTGCTTGGCCGAATTTTGGAGGATGAATTCTCTCTCTTCTAGGCTTCTTGAAGGCTTTAAATATGTCTTGGGAGGCTGCATAGGGTTTCATGGCAGTCCATGAGTCTTTTAGAGGCTGCCCAAAGTGCCCTTGGTCCAACATGTGCCTTCTATGTGCATGTGTGAAGGGAAAAACGTGGAGCATGTCTTGAATTGCAAGTGGGGGGCTCTTTGGTCTTTTAATTACTGTCCAAGGTCTTCAAGATACTGCCCAAGGTGTGTCCAAGAGGCTGCCCACATTTTTGGAGGTTGCCCATTCACTAAAGAGGAAGGTGGAGCCTCCTTTTGAATTTTGAATGTGCATGGCACTAAGTAGGAAACATGTGATCTTTGGATTTTCTTTCCTTAATAAGGGGGATCTTGAAATCCAATATCTGAATATGAATCTTGGAGATTTGAATTTCAAAATACTTTCCTTCTTTGGCTCTTCAATTATGGCAGCTTGAGATGTGGCTTCTAGAATAAGGAAAAGGCAACTTGCTGATTTGAAATTCGAATTTCAAATTGCTTTGGCTGAATGTTCTTTCCTTCTTTGCCACTTTCCTTATTTAGAACTTTCCATATTTAGCTTGACTTGATTTCAACTTGGCAGGCTTGCTCTCCTTTGCTCCAAATAAGGCAGTTTTAGGGGTATTTTCTCCAAAGTGTCCTTTTACACCATTTTCTGCAAAAACAATGCCAAGAACACTAAATTAAGGAGAAATCATGTAAATAATCATCATTAATATCAAGATAAAAAGGACTAAAATATGTTCTATCAAATACCCCCACACTTAGCTTTTTGCTTGTCCTCAAGAAAACAAACATAGTCAGATAAGCTCTTCTCACTCTAGATCCTTATTTCCACTTAAGCTCATACTCAAGACACTTATTTTGAAGCATTGCAGTGAAGACTATATGCATGAAGATTACTCACCTTCTTTCCTTGTTTTCCTTTGCTTACCATGGCTAGGATTTGTTTTCCTCAAGAGAGACATGCACATTAATTTGTTAAGACTTTTTCTAGCCTTTGGATTGACTTGCCCTTACCTTGAAGTACTTTATTCAGGCTTTTGCACTTTAGATCTTGCTTGGAAAGGTCACCAACCTATTTTTGATGTCATGGTTTATATTTTTCAGTTGGTCACTCATCCAAGTGGCTACTAGCCTTGTTCATAGTATTTTGACCATTGGAACAGTTTTTGATTTTGTGCTTTTGAGGTCTTTGCCTTTGCTGAATTTTCTTTCTCTTAATGAATTGGGAAAATCAACACCAATTGCTAAATCAAGTCATATTAAGTTCATTCACACAACTTTAATTTATTCTCAATCAATTGAGGGTCATCAATATATTTTTCACCATGGCAAACTCAAAGATTCAATTCAAAAGGCAATTCTCAAACATGAATACAACTCACTGCAATTGATTCAACATAAGTTTAAAGAGTTTTCACATCAATGGGGTCATGGAAAGGAAGACTCATCTAACATAGTTCATCAGTTTGAGTAGAGCAAAATAAAAAGAAGAAGAAGAAGGTTGTGGTTGTGTGTGTTTTATTGAAAGCATAAATAACAAAAATGAAAAATTTTTCCTAATGCAAGCAAACTAAAGATTAAAGCAAAAATAAACTTAAAAGTAAAAATTCAGATATATGCACCCCCACACTTAAATCATGCATTGTCCTCAATGTATAAGAAACATAAAAGAACAAAGGAAACTGAGTACTCCCTTGGGTGTGGTGTGCATGGTGCGATCCTCTTGATCAAGGCTCAAGTAATTGGGGAAGGAAAAAGCGTCCCAACTGCATTGAGCAAAAAGTGTAGCACTCCTTTTGATTTGGTCATGAACCATCCTACTTTTTCCATGTACTCATGAAGTAACATGATGAGCTTCTCTCCTTTCAGATGAGGTGTGCCTTTAGCCTTTATGTTTGCATTTTTGAGATGATTGGGAAGAACTTTGAACTCCAATTCATGTTTCTCTATGGCTAGCTGCAATTTAGTACTGAATTCAGGCAAAACAAACTCTACCTTAGCCGGTGGTTTGGGCAGGCATTGATCTGCATGGTCCTTTGGTTTAGGTGCTTGGACTACCATTTGTTCCTTGTGAGCATGGACTGTTTGCATTGGCTCTATGGCTGAATTAGTTTCAGTTTGTTCCTTCTTCACAAGATTGGCTATTTCTCTCTTTATGACCGAAAATAAACTGAACAATAATAAACTTAAAAATGAGATAAAAACTGGAAGTGTTGCAGGACTGTCTTGCGCAAGGCTTTTAGCAGAACTGGGTCCAGGGGCCTCCTTTTGCACAAGGTCTGATTGAAACGGAGGACTGGAGGAGCTTGACTGCGTTGGAAGTTGAAAGGATGCGATGGAGATGGTTTCAGTCTGCAATGAGAGCTGAGGTGAAGGGTCCGGCGGCCGAAAGATGGTGAAGTTCGGCGGCCGAAAAGTCATGGCTTCAGTTTGCGCAAGTCCTTCCTGAAGTGGTGCGACAGAGCTCTCTTCAGTCTGTGCTTGGTTGCAGTTCTCCTGTTGGATGCAACAGTCAGTTTCTTTTAATTCTGGCTCTTTCTAAGTCTCTTCCCTGCAAAGATCATCATTTAGTATATCATCTTGATTTACATAAAAAACATTTTCACTCAAACAATCAATGATATCTAAATTATCAACAGGCTCTGTTTGATCGGTTTGTTTGAGCAAATAGTTTTCTGGTTGTGTCTCTTCAGCAGCTTGTTCTTGAATTTGCCAACTTTCCTCATCTGTCTCATCAGCTTGAAGCTCTTCCTCTCTTCTCAATATGTTTGCATTTTCTGCGGTGGCAATCCGCTGTTCGAGGTTTTGTAAAGCACTTACCATGGACTCCATCATCTTTTCAAGGTGCTGGGTGGAATTTAGAGGTGTTGGTTGGGCTTGATATCCTTGATAATCCTGGTAGTTGTTAGCCTCAGCATAGCCATAGTTTGGTTGGTCTCCCCAATATGGATTGTATGTGTTATGGTAGGGATCATGTCTTGGCTGTTCATAGAATCCTCCATATGTATGAACTGGTTGGTCATCCTCATAAAGTGTAGGACATTGGGAAGTTAGGTGTCCCACATGTGCACAGATTCTACATGGCTGAGATAGCTTAAGTCGTCGAGCCTGTAGAGCTATGACATAATCTTCCACAATAGAGGTTAGGTTAGGAATTTGAGAAGGGGGATTATATGTACGTACCTCATCCATGACTCAGAGATGTTCGGCCATTGGTGCAAAGTTCGGAGGCTGGAGTGAAGGACTTTCGGCGGCCGAATGTTGAGATGGTTTGGCGGCCGAAGGTTGGGCAGAATGTTCTTCAGGCGCAGAAACTTGCTTTCCAAGCCTTCTGAGAGTGCGTTCAATTTCTAGATCAAAGGGCAGAGTGTCCCTACTTTCAGATCTGGTCATGAAAGAAAAATAAACAAACAAGTAAAATCAATTCCCCGGCAACGGCGCCAATTTTTGACAGGAGCGGTTGTCGAAGCCGGTCAAAAATAACCTTCTTAGTTACCTACAATTTACAACTGTAGACAGTGGTGAAGGATCGTATCCACAGAGAATTGATTACCTATTTATTTATCACAATCAAGACCAATAAACCGATTGAAAACACAATAGAAGGCAAATAATTGCAAACAGAACTAAAGTAAAGTGCAATAAAAGTAAAAAGGGGCGTTTTGAGATGATTTGATTAACAACTAATAAAAGCAATTAAAACAGTAAGTAGTCTAAAATAAGAGAGGAAATCAATATGGGAAAACTCTAGTTGAAGATATGGATCCACTTTGGTTGTTTGGTTTGATCATTGAAACATGGTTATCTTGATTGATTCAATAGGTTGGTTATGGGGGTGAAAGACGCTTCTCACCACCATGTCTTTCCTTATGAACAAATTGATTAGGGAACGTCCTCTAACGAATTACTAATCAACAAATTGCCAAGGAACGTCCTTGGGCCATAGGCATCAAAACAATTGCCAATTGCATGAAGAATAAGAAAGATCCAAACCCTAACTACTCAAACGCGTGAGATGATGTTAGATCATGCAATTCCTTGGGTTTTTACACCAAGTGTTCTATGGACAGAATATTTTCAGCAATTACGGACTAACAAATATCCTAATCCAACTATCAATTAACTTTGCAATCAAGAATCAAGTGGCCAATTTGATCAAAACAACAAAGCAATCTTAGAATTAAGCATCAATTGCATGAATATTGAATAAAATCAAAGACAAAAGTTTCTGTTCAGATCTCACAACCCATTAAACAACCTTAGTTTCAACCAATCCTCAACTAGAAAAAGGGTTTCAGCCACTCATGGCTGAACCAAAACAGAAAATAGATGAAAAGAAAGCAAGAAGATGAAGAACTAAGGTGGAGAAGGGGCTGCCCTTGCTTGGCCAAATTTTGGAGGATGAATTCTCTCTCTTCTAGGCTTCCTGAAGGCTTTAAATATGTCTTGGGAGGCTGCCTAGGGTTTCATGGCAGTCCATGAGTCTTTTAGAGGCTGTCCAAAGTGCCCTTGGTCCAACATGTGCCTTCTATGTGCATGTGTGAAGGGAAAAACGTGGAGCATGTCTTGAATTGCAAGTGGGGGGCTCTTTGGTCTTTTAATTACTGTCCAAGGTCTTCAAGATACTGCCCAAGGTGTGTCCAAGAGGCTGCCCACGTTTTTGGAGGTTTCCCATTCACTAAAGAGGAAGGTGGAGCCTCCTTTTGAATTTTGAATGTGCATGGCACTAAGTAGGAAACATGTGATCTTTGGATTTTCTTTCCTTAATAAGGGGGATCTTGAAATCCAATATCTGAATATGAATCTTGGAGATTTGAATTTCAAAATACTTTCCTTCTTTGGCTCTTCAATTATGGCAGCTTGAGATGTGGCTTCTAGAATAAGAAAAAGGCAACTTGCTGATTTGAAATTCGAATTTCAAATTGCTTTGGCTGAATGTTCTTTCCTTCTTTGCCACTTTCCTTATTTAGAACTTTCCATATTTAGCTTGACTTGATTTCAACTTGGCAGGCTTGCTCTCTTTTGCTCCAAATAAGGCAGTTTTAGGGGTATTTTCTCCAAAGTGTCCTTTTACACCATTTTCTGCAAAACAATGCCAAGAACACTAAATTAAGCAGAAATCATGTAAATAATCATCATTAATATCAAGATAAAAAGGACTAAAATATGTTCTATCAGTATCCAAGGTTGTACACACAAGAGAGCCCAATCGATTCACCAAAAGACTGGGTAGCAGCACAGGAAGGCCAGAAAGATGCTCAAAATCATCGTCGGAGTGATCGGAGAGGCAAAGCAGCGTCAGGCGATGGGTCACGCGTCAGGAAGCTATAGGTCACGCATCAGGAAGTGATGGGTCGTGCACGGGGAAAGGAAGGCGCGTGAGCCTCACGCACAGGTTTTTTCGACGTCAGAGCTGGCCGATCGACCAGTGACAGTCTGGCGATTCTCCTGGTGCCGGCGGTGAGAGGAGAAAAGGCTCCTAGATGGGTTAGTACCAAAAAGGTAGATCTAGGATTTTGAAACCCTAAAGAGGAAAAATTGAATTTGAGCCCTAAAATTAGGAAAAGGCTCTAATACCATGAAGAATTTTGGGAAAATTTATAGTATTATTGTATTTCACTCTTAATCTTTACAATTGGTCTACATGACTATTTATACACAAAGAATTATATTTAAACAGGAAGCAAATAATCAAATAATAATTACAGAGATAATTAAGGATCCTAATCAAATCAAATCATATCCCTAGAATCAGCTAGGATCAGTAAATAAGTCAACAAATTCTTATACTTACCTCGATCATCCCTTCCTCGGGAGACCGGATAACTTTTGTGGTCTCTCTCATGTCCTTGCTTCTCCAGCTTTTGACTTGATTTTGCCTCGTCCTTTTGTTCTCTTCCCGTCCTTCTCAGTACCTTTGAGCAGCCCGTACCAATTTCCAATCAGTGTCCTTCGAAACATCATCTGATGGCTCCTCTTCCTCGAACTTATCCTTCCCTTTGGAACGCATCTGGATTGTCCCTGTCCGAGTCCTTAAGGTATCTATAAAGAATTTCTCCCTTCCCTTGGGAGCCATGAGTGACGCCTCCTCTCGAACTTTGTATTGCTCAGAAATAACCTACATTCTTCTAACATACTAGAGTATTTGCTTAGTGCTCAGATTGTTGGAATCTACTTCATTGACCATTAGGGGTGTGTTTTTTCCATGCTAAGAGTAGAAGAAATAATAGCGTCCTCAACGGTAGTAACCTTAGCAGCAACTCATGAATTGTCGGCTGTTTTGAGAGAGAAAAAAAAGATTTTTCTTTCAAGAGAAAACAGATAAGAGACCGATCTTAATCCAAATGAATAGAGAAAATTTAATGGTTTCCCGGCAACAGAACCAAATGATGTTGTTGAAACCAAGTTGATAAGGTGGCTGAAATGGAATGTGCTGTGATTGGTTAAACCTGTAAGAAAGAGAACGTGAGGTAGTGGGTGTCCACGACAGCCACTTTGATGCTCAAGTCAGTGAATTGGAGAATAGGGCGAATGCAATGAATTTGTAACGACCCGGAAATCCGGACCGCTACCGGCGCTAGGATCCAGATCGACTTAAGGTCGCCGGGACCCGTAGCAAGCCTAACATACATCCTGTACAGTTAGTATAATCCCAAACATGATCAAACATTTTCATAAAACATTTAAAACTTTACCTTTAACCAGTTTGACCTGTGTATGCACTATGACTGAACTCATAGAACCCCTAGGGTCAGCATACCCTATGTCAAACTCGGTCCATCACATGTATCATCATAAAAATAAAACTCATGTACAAAGGGATTATCCAACTCGGGCCAAGCACAAAACTATAACTCTGAACATAGATCATAATGTCATATTACAACATAACTCTTTTACATCCTTACATAACTTTACATTACATCATGTCCACTACTATTCTATTACATATCCTGACCAAAACCATATCTTGTCATCTTCCTGAACTACCTCTGACCCTGCAAGCCTGGGGGTTAGGGGAGAGGAGTGAGCTAAAAAGCCCAGTGAGCAGAAACCATAAAAGAAAACAGTTCATTTTAACGTATGCTATCATGGAATGCGTCACATCACAATTATATATCACCTCAAGGATGAATCTGTCACCAATAGCCCTCTACATATCAATCTCGTACCATAACAAGTCAACAATACTCTATGCCAGGGGCGATAAGGCCACGCCTGGACTTCATATGCTCTATGCCAGGGGCGATACGGCCACACCTGGACTTCTCATGCTCTATGCCAGGGGCGATACGGCCACACCTGGACTTCTCATCTCATATCGTACCGTACATGCCATATCATATCAATTCATATCATGTCATAACATACTGAGGGCTAGAGGATCATCCAGTATCCATCCACATCATCATCATCGTATTATGCAATGCATCATATTCGTGAATTCTAATGCAAACAACCTATTGCATAACATGGTATTCATGATGCATGAACATGCTTGAACATGCTGAAAACATTTGATTCAAAATATAAGGGTTAGTTCCACTCACCTCTGGCTAGCTCTGGACTAACTCTGAAGCAGCTAACACTGCTAAACACCTCGGTTCCTCGGGTCCGATCCTACATAGGTGGACTCCAGTGAGGTGCCAAACATACTCTAAACAATACATAAACAACTACCCAAAAACCCCCTAAAGCATCACTTAAACATGCATAGAAAACACTCATGAAAAGGCTGGACAGGGCACTTTCGGCGGCACCTTCGGCGGCCGAAGGTCCCTTCCAGAGACGAAAGTCAAGCAGGTTCGGGGGCACCTTCGGCGGCCGAACCCTCTCTCCAGAGACGAAAGTCAGGTACTTTCGGCGGCCGAACATTACCTTCGGCGGCTGAAAGTCTGCTTTCAAGCCAAAACCCAACTTTCGGGGGCAAGGTTAGGCGGCCAATCCATGCGTCCTCAGGCAGGTTCGGCAGCCGAAACCACCTTCGGCGGCCGAACCTGAGTTCATCCAGAACTCAGCCTTTGTGCATTTCAAGCCTCCCAAACCTTCCATACACCCCAAAACAAGCACCCAACTTCTCAAACACATGCCTACATCCTTAACCATGCACAAGGGAGCTCAAACAAGCCTAAACTCCCAAAAACAACATCTAAAGCATACATAGATAGTTTATGACCCACATAGGCCAAAACCATCAAAACAAAACAAGCCTCACATACTCTCTCCCAATCATGCATACTCTCTCCCATATGCTCAAGGGGCTTGAAACTAACCTAAACCCCAACACAAACATCACATGAACATACATTATCATACATTGGGCATAAAACCCACATAAACCCTAACATGTATATCTACCCATACTCAACCATCAAAACCATCTTAAAACTCACTTAAAACTTCATGAAACGTAAAGGAAAGCATAGATCCACACTTACCTCTTGAAGATCGAGGGTTTGTGCGAGCTCTAACTTGGAGATGGGAGGAAACTACTCCTTGGGTCTCCAAGCTCCCAAAACTTTGATCTAAGCTTGAAAACTCTTCAAAACAACCATGGAACTCATAAAAATATGAAGGAGATGAAGAGAAAATATGAAAATGACCAAAGGAGGACATGAACACACCTGAGCTCAAGAATGGGGAGAAAACTCGCCCATTTTCGGTCTGAGGGGCTTTTATAGGTGGCCAGCCAAACCTCCTTCGGCGGCCTAACGTGCATGCAAAACACCCCCATGTTCGGCGGCCGAACTTGAGGTTCGGCGGCCGAACCTGGTTTGTTCAAACATAGCTTTCGGAGGCCAAAAGCACTCCCGAAAGCTTCCCATGTTCGGCGGCCGAACTTCACTTTCGGCGGCCGAACCTGGCAAAACCTCCTTGGTCTTTTCTTTTTTCAAAACTCAATTCTTTTTCATTTAAAACCATGAAATCAGTAAAAATCATTTTAGAAATCACATTTTACCCCTCTAGAAGACTCTGGCATCATCAAAATTCCATATTCCAACGGAGATTCCGCCGGAAGGTAGGGATTCCGATGCCGGAATCTAGCCGGGTATTACATTCTTCCCCCCTTTAAGAACATTCGTCCTCGAATGTTCAAACAAACAAACAGGTAACTCAAACATAGCATCAACATACATCAACAAGCAAGCAAAACCTAAAAACCTCTCTCCTAAAAGAGAGACACGGTCATTGCTGGAGTATAAACTCTCGGTCTCCTCGGTGAACTTTTCATCTTAAGGTGATTCTAAGGGGCTTTCACCATCGGAATTTCCTTGTTTCCATACTTTCTAACTTGTGTGTCTGCGGTCCGTACTAGCTGCTCAACATAGGTGAGATCCTCTACGGTCTCCACCTCTGGTTCCTTTAAGAACCTCACTCGGACCCGACACGAACTCATATATCGTGGAAACATGGAAAAACGAATGGATCTCTTCCATTGACGTGGGTAAACCTAACTCGTGGGATGCATTCCTAAATCCTTTGCAGGATTTCAAAGGGTCTAATGTATTTGAGAGCTGTAATACCCGGCTAGACTCCGGTATCGGAATTTCTACCGTTCGGTGGAATCTCGGATGTCGGAAGCCTCTAGTAGGGTAAAACCATGTTTTTATAAAATGTTTTAATGTGTTTTATGGTTTAAGCGTGAAAGAAAATGAGTTTTTGCATGAAAACAGCATTGGAGGAAAACTCAGGTTCGGCCGCCGAACCTCAAGTTCGGCCGCCGAACACGTGTGCGTTGCGGGTGTGCTTTAGGCCCCCAAAAGCATAAGTGAGGGAAGTCCAGGTTCGGCCGCTGAACCTCAAGTTCGACCGCCAAACATGGCATGCATGCGGAGGCACATTCGGCCCCCGAACGTGGTCTGGCCAGCCACTATAAAAGGGTCCCTTAGCCGAAAACGGGCGAGCTTTTCCCCATTTTCGGCCAAGGTGAGCTCTCCGCCGTCCCTCACCCATTTTTGATGTTCTTCCTCTAAATCTTTCAAGATTTTCACTTGTTTTAACTTGGTTTTGAAGATTTAAGCTTTTGAGCAAAGTTTTGGAGCTTGGAGGTTCAAGAACCAAATCTCTCCCAACTCCGAGTTCTTGGGTCATCTCTCTCAATCTTCAAGAGGTAAGAGCCGATCTTAACCTCGTTTTATGTTTTGAATAAGTTTTATACAAGATCTATGGGTTAGAATGCATGTTTAGGTTATGGTTATGTTTATGGGTATAAATGTGTGTTCTTGAACAATGTGGATGCTTGATGTGTTGTAGATGGGGTTTATGATGGTTTGAGACCCCTAGGAACATGTATGCTTGCGTTTGTGTGTTGTAGAATAGGTTTGATGCATGTTTGATAAGTTTGGAGGCAAAATGGGCATTGGGAGCCAAGTTTCTGCCCTTTGGCAGAAACCAGGTTCGGCAGCCGAAGGAACTTTTGGCCGCCGAACATGGCTGGGGAGGCAGCCTTTCGGCTGCCGAAGCTTGCCCCCGAAAGGAGACTTTTGTCTCTGTCTGGCAGTTTCGGCCGCCGAAGGTGCCGCCGAACATGCATGAGTTTCGTCTCTGTCTGGGAGTTTCGGCCGCCGAAGGTGCCGCCGAACCTGCCTGACTTTCGGCTCTGGAGGGACTTTCGGCCGCCGAACCTGCCGCCGAAAGTGCCCTGTCCAGGCCTTCCTTGCATGTTTTTGTATGGTTGTTTCATGATGTTTTAGGGGGTTTTTGGGGAGTATTTTATAGTTATGTTCAGGTATGTTTGGTCCCTCATTTGAGTCCACCTGTGTAGGTTCGGACCCGAGGAACCGAGGACCCCAGCAGTGAGTTCAGCTGCTTCGGTGTTGTCAGAGTCAGCCAGAGGTGAGTGGAACTAAACTTAATCTTTTAAATTAAATGTTTTATCATGTTTCATGCATCATGGTTGTGCAATAGGATGATTGCATTAGTTTCCACGAATATGCCGCATTGCATCAATTGTTGTTGATGTGGGTGAATATTGGATGACCCAATTAGTCCATGACAGGAAGACCAGGACCCCATGCTACGGCCTGGCACTATGTAAGGAAAGACCAGGACCCCATTCGACGGCCTGGCACGGTTATGAGACTCGAAGACCAGGAGCCCAGAGGAGGCCCTGGGGAAATGGTAAGTTATGTATGTTATGACAGGAAGACCAGGACCCCATGCTACGGCCTGGCACTATGTTAACTTGGACTAATTGGTGACAAGTTCACCCAACCCTTATGTGAATTGTCTGTGTTATGATGCATTTCATTGGAGCATAGTGTTAATATGTTTTATAGTCCTACTCACTGGGCTTTTAGCTCACCCCTCTCCCTTACCCCCAGGCTTGCAGGTACAGTATAGAGCGGGAGTCCGGATAGAGTAAAGAAGTCATGTTTATGTAATAGCTAGCAATGGACATGATCAAATTGTAATGTAATGTCTTAAGTACAGTATAGTTATATAATGATGTTTATGGATGATTAGAGGTGTGCTTGACCATAGATGTTGTAATCCCTTTTAATATATGATCTTGATTATTTTTATGTCATTTATGTAAACCAACTCAGCATTTGTTGTGTCACCCATTGGGGACACTGATGAGATCCCATAGAGGGATCAATGTTATGTTAATGTATATGCACAGGTTGAGTTTGGTTGATGTATATGGAAAGAAAAGATTTAATTTTTATGTATGTTGTTGATCATGTATGGGATTAAGCAGGTTTACAGGATGCATGTTAGGCTTGCTACGGGTCCCGGCGGCCTTAAGTCGACCCGGATCCTAGCGCCGGTAGCGATCCGATTTTTGGGTCGTTACAAAATGGTATCAGAGCTCTAGGTTCATATGGTCGGACCTAGAGTGTCGGGCTCATAGATGTTATAGAAGGTCAAGCACAATAGGAAAGATCATGTCCACTAGGATAGGATGTGGAGTCCTGTCTTGTATGATGATGTGAAATGCCATGATAATATGCATGTGCATTAATGATATGCTATGATATGTGATGTATGTGATGCGGGTTCATGTGTGCCCACATGAACCATATGATGCTAATGTTTGCTTGTGATGTGTACTGTTTTTCAGAAAACAGGATGAGAGGAACTCGTCGATCTGCACGATTGACTGGAGTACCACCTGAGGATGAGGGCACGAGCGCCCGTCCTCCAGCATTGCCGAGGGCAATGTCTAGTAGGTCTAGCCGAGATAAAGCAGCAAGAGACCCTAGAAGGTCTCTGGATCTGGGTAGAAGCAGATCAGTCAGAGGAACAGTTTAGGGAGGAGCGTCAGAGGACGTGGAGGATGACATGGATGTAGAGCAGAGGAGGGATGGCAGTCTGGAAGTTAGCATGTCGGAGGAAGGTATGGGAGAATCCCAAGGAGGCACTCAGGCCTCGGGATTTGTTCAGCCACCTTACTACCCGCCCTTCTCACAAAACTCCGGGTATTCGATGGGAGGCACATCGGATTACCCTAGCTTCACTCCTTATCCCACACAGATGCCATACCCACCATACTACCCACCATACTCACAGTACCCAATGTATCCACCTCCACCTTACTATCCAAATCCAGCAAACCCTACCTCAGAAAATGTTGCACCACCTCCACCACCTACAGAACCAGTAGCCCCAGTTGCTCAGCCATCTAGACCTAGCTCAGCCAGTGGGAGCAAGGTTAAGATGACTGACTACATGAAATTGGGTGCTCCCCAGTATGAAAAAGGGGATGACCCATTTGTATATCTGGAAAGGGTTAAAGTGATCACAGAGGAGATTGGGGCTGATGACAGTAGAGCCATTCAGATGGCTGGGTTCACGCTTAAGTGCAAGAAGGCACGAGAGTGGTTCAAGAATTATGTGAATCCGAGAGTGGACAACATGTCCTGGGAAGAGTTTGCAAACGAGTTTGCAGGATGGGCTTTTCCCGATAGTTCAAGGGAGTTGAAAATGATAGAGTTTGAACAGTTGAGGCAGACAGAGAATATGAGTGTAGAGGAGTACACCGACAGATTCTTGGAGCTGTTGCCTTTTGCGGGGCAGAGTCTGGACACAGATTCGAAGAGGTCAAGGAGGTATGTCATGAAATTTCATTCCAGGTATTCCTCCTTGATTCAGTCCGTGGACAGGGAGAGCTTTCATGCCATAGTAGATATGGCTAGGAAAATGGAGGCCAGTGCCATCATTCAGGGGACAGTTAAACAGACAGTGGCACAGCCTTCTGGTTCTAAAACTCCGGGTGGGGGAAGATTAGATCCTTCTACCCTGAGTGCAGCAGCTTCAGGCAGTAAGAGATGGGGTAAGTCCAAGGGTAAGAAGAATAAGTTCTGGAATAAAGTCAAGTCCAGTCTGGGATTTGGGAGTGGCTCAAGCTCTGGTGCGGATAATGCAGTTTGTGCGAAGTGTGGTAAGCCACACAGGGGAGTATGTCGGTTTGGGATGAACGCCTGTTTCAGATGTGGTCAGGAGGGGCATATGGCTCGAGATTGTCCAAGAGCAGTCCCGATGGCTCAGTCCCAGCAGACAGCTTCAGGCAGTGTAGCGCAGCCAGCAGCTCCAGCCATGACTCAGGCCAGTGGCAGAGGCAGAGGGAGAGGAGCAGCCTCTTCTTCAGCGGGTTTCAGAGGTGAAGGTCCATCAGCTCCAGCACGGATCTTCACAATGACACAGCAGGAGGCAGATGCATCTAACACCGTGGTGGCAGGTAACTTAATCATTGGTTGTTCAGATGTGTATGCCTTGATGGACCCTGGTGCATCTCATTCTTTTATAGCTCCGAGAGCCGTGGGGAGGTTAGGTCTGATGACTTTTGGGTTAGAGTGTCCTCTCTGGGTCAGTGGACCCAAGTGTGATCCATCAGTGGCAGAGTCAGTCTGCCAGTGTAGTCCTGTGTTTGTTGAGGGAAGATGCCTGTCCGCCGACCTGGTGGTTCTAGATTTGACAGATTTTGACGTCATTCTAAGGATGGACTGGTTATCTACCCATGGTGCTACCTTGGACTGCAGAGACAAGGTAGTCAGGTTCAGAGGTCAGGATGGGTCTGAGGTCGTCTTCAGAGGAGACAAGAGGGGTACACCTAGAGGTCTGATATCAGCTCTTCAGGCTCATAGGTTGCTCAAGAGGGGATGTCAGGGGTATTTGGCTCATGTGAGAGAGCTTAGCAGTCAGGTCAGAGAGCCCGCCTCAGTGCCAGTGGTTAGAGAGTTCTTAGATGTGTTCCCAGACGAGCTGCCAGGTTTACCACCTGCTAGGGAGATAGAGTTCGAGATAGAACTGATGCCTGGAACCCGACCGATCTCTATCCCTCCCTACAGGATGGCGCCAGCAGAATTGAAAGAGTTAAAGGAGCAGTTGCAGGAGCTGGTAGACAAGGGCTTCATCCGACCGAGTACCTCACCCTGGGGTGCTCCAGTTTTGTTTGTGAGAAAGAAGGATGGATCCCTTAGGCTTTGTATCTACTATAGGCAGTTGAACAAAGTCACTACCAAGAACAAGTATCCATTGCCAAGGATCGACGATCTATTCGACCAGCTAGCAGGAGCGGGTTGTTTCTCCAAAATAGATCTGAGGTCCGGGTATCATCAGCTGAGGATCAGGGAAGAGGATGTGCCAAAGACAGCTTTCAGGACCAGATATGGGCATTTTGAGTTCCTTGTGATGCCGTTCGGGTTAACCAACGCCCCTGCAGCATTCATGGATCTCATGAACAGAGTGTTTAGTCAGTACCTGGATCACTTCGTTATTGTCTTCATAGATGATATCCTAGTGTATTCCAGGAATGTAGAGGAGCATGCCCATCATCTGAGGTTGGTTCTACAGATCTTGAGGGAACATGGCTTGTATGCCAAGTTCTCTAAGTGTGAGTTCTGGCTGAGGAGCATTTCGTTCTTGGGGCATGTAGTGTCAGAGAATGGTATTGAGGTAGACCCCAAGAAGATAGAAGCTGTGGCTAACTGGCCTAGACCCACTTCAGTGACGGAGATCAGGAGTTTATTGGGTTTGGCAGGTTACTACAGGAGGTTCGTTCAGGACTTCTCAAAAATAGCAGCTCCTCTGACCAGGCTAACCAGGAAGAATCAGAAGTTTCTGTGGACTGACCAGTGCGAAGAGAGTTTTGAAGAACTTAAGAAGAGGTTGACTTCAGCACCAGTTTTAGCTCTGCCATCTAGTGATGAGGACTTTACAGTCTTTTGTGATGCGTCCCGTGTGGGACTGGGTTGTGTACTGATGCAAAATGAGAGGGTGATTGCTTATGCTTCGAGGCAGCTAAAGAAGCATGAGTTGAATTACCCCACACATGACCTGGAAATGGCAGCAGTAATCTTTGCGCTCAAGATGTGGAGGCACTACCTCTATGGGGTAAAATGTGAGATCTTCATAGATCATAAAAGCCTACAGTACATCCTGAGTCAAAGAGATTTGAACTTGAGACAGAGGAGATGGGTAGAGCTGCTAAGTGACTATGATTGCAAGATTCAGTATCATCCGGGAAAGGCGAATGTCGTGGCAGACGCCCTAAGCTGGAAGTCACTAGGCAGTCTATCCCACATCACGGCAGAGAGGAGACCAGTGGTGAAGGAGTTTTACAAGCTCATTGAGGAAGGTCTACAGTTGGAGTTGTCTGGTACAGGCGCCTTGGTTGCTCAGATGAAAGTGACACCCGTGTTTCTGGAGCAGGTGGCTCAGAAACAGCATGAGGACCCAGAGTTAGTGAAGATTGCCAGGATTGTTCAGTCAGGCAAGGACAGTGAGTTCAGATTTGACAATAAGGGGATCCTCCGCTATGGGAGTCGTTTGTGTGTACCAGATGACATAGGGCTAAAAGGAGACATTATGAGAGAGGCTCATAATGCAAGATACAGCATTCACCCCGGGGCCACCAAGATGTATCAGGATCTGAAAAAGGTTTATTGGTGGCCAGCTATGAAGAGAAAAGTGGCGCAGTTTGTGTCAGCCTGCGAAGTGTGTCAGAGGGTGAAGCTGGAACATCAGAAGCCGGCTGGAATGCTTAACCCGCTACCTATTCCAGAGTGGAAATGGGAGAATATAGCTATGGAATTCGTAGTGGGGTTACCGGCGACGTCCAACAGATTGGACTCCATATGGGTGATTGTGGACAGACTCACCAAATCTGCTCACTTCATCCCTGTCAGGAGTGGCTACTCTGTGGACAAATTGGCGCAGGTGTATGTTGAAGAGATAGTCAGACTGCATGGGGTTCCTGTTTCTATAGTGTCAGATAGAGGACCCCAGTTCACCTCCAGGTTTTGGCGGAGTCTGCAGGATGCCATGGGTACCAGGTTGGATTTCAGTACTACCTTCCATCCACAGACAGACGGACAGTCAGAAAGGACCATCCAGACCATAAAAGATATGCTAAGAATGTGTGTGCTGGACTTTGGCGGTTCTTGGAGGCAGCATCTACCTTTGGTGGAGTTTGCCTACAATAACAGCCATCATGCTAGCATCGGGATGGCTCCATATGAAGCTTTATATGGAAGGAAGTGCAGGTCACCCGTTTGCTGGGAAGAAGTTGGAGAAAAGGCCTTGGCAGGGCCTGAGCTAGTAGAGATCTCCAGCAGGGTGGTACCCTTAATCAGAGAAAGAATCAAGACGGTTGCAAGCAGACAGAAGAGTTATGCAGACATCCGCAGAAGACTAGTAGAGTTTCAGGAGGGGGATCTGGTATTGCTCAAGGTGTCTCCAATGAAAGGAGTGGTTCGGTTCGGGAAGAAAGGTAAGCTGGCTCCGCAGTACATCGGACCCTTTGAAGTCTTGCAAAAGATTGGGAATGTATCGTACAAGCTGGATTTACCTGCCTCAATGGAGAGAATCCATCCGGTTTTTCATGTTTCTATGTTGAGAAAGTTCGTGTCAGATCCGGGCAAGGTTCTTAGTGAGCCTGATGTGGAGATCCAAGAGGATCTCACCTATGTTGAGCAGCCAGTGCGGATCATAGACACCCAGATCAGAAAGCTAAGAAACAAGGAAATCCCGATGGTGAAAGTCCTGTGGAACCACCACAATATGGAAGAATGCACTTGGGAGACACGGGAGTCCATGCTCCGGCAATATCCTCATCTCTTTTAAGGTTAGTCTCTATGTGTTTTATGTTGTATGCCTTACATGTGCTAGTTAAGGAATATTCGGGGACGAATGTTCTTAAGGGGGGGAGAATGTAATACCCGGCTAGACTCCGGTATCGGAATTTCTACCGTCCGGTGGAATCTCGGATGTCGGAAGCCTCTAGTAGGGTAAAACCATGTTTTTATAAAATGTTTTAATGTGTTTTATGTTTTAAGCGTGAAAGAAAATGAGTTTTTGCATGAAAACAGCATTGGAGGAAAACTCAGGTTCGGCCGCCGAACCTCAAGTTCGGCCGCCGAACATGGCATGCATGCGGAGGCACATTCGGCCCCCGAACGTGGTCTGGCCAGCCACTATAAAAGGGTCCCTTAGCCGAAAACGGGCGAGCTTTTCCCCATTTTCGGCCAAGGTGAGCTCTCCGCCGTCCCTCACCCATTTTTGATGTTCTTCCTCTAAATCTTTCAAGATTTTCACTTGTTTTAACTTGGTTTTGAAGATTTAAGCTTTTGAGCAAAGTTTTGGAGCTTGGAGGTTCAAGAACCAAATCTCTCCCAACTCTGAGTTCTTGGGTCGTCTCTCTCAATCTTTAAGAGGTAAGAGCCGATCTTAAGCTCGTTTTATGTTTTGAATAAGTTTTATGCAAGATCTATGGGTTAGAATGCATGTTTAGGTTATGGTTATGTTTATGGGTATAAATGTGTGTTCTTGAACAATGTGGATGCTTGATGTGTTGTAGATGGGGTTTATGATGGTTTGAGACCCCTAGGAACATGTATGCTTGCGTTTGTGTGTTGTAGAATAGGTTTGATGCATGTTTGATAAGTTTGGAGGTGAAATGGGCATTGGGAGCCAAGTTTCTGCCCTTTGGCAGAAACCAGGTTCGGCAGCCGAAGGAACTTTCGGCCGCCGAACATGGCTGGGGAGGCAGCCTTTCGGCCGCCGAACATGGCTGGGGAGGCAGCCTTTCGGCTGCCGAAGCTTGCCCCCGAAAGGAGACTTTCGTCTCTGTCTGGCAGTTTCGGCCGCCGAAGGTGCCGCCGAACATGCATGAGTTTCGTCTCTGTCTGGGAGTTTCGGCCGCCGAAGGTGCCGCCGAACCTGCCTGACTTTCGGCTCTGGAGGGACTTTCGGCCGCCGAACCTGCCGCCGAAAGTGCCCTGTCCAGGCCTTCCTTGCATGTTTTTGTATGGTTGTTTCATGATGTTTTAGGGGGTTTTTGGGGAGTATTTTATAGTTATGTTCAGGTATGTTTGGTCCCTCATTTGAGTCCACCTGTGTAGGTTCGGACCCGAGGAACCGAGGACCCCAGCAGTGAGTTCAGCTGCTTCGGTGTTGTCAGAGTCAGCCAGAGGTGAGTAGAACTAAACTTAATCTTTTAAATTAAATGTTTTATCATGTTTCATGCATCATGGTTGTGCAATAGGATGATTGCATTAGTTTCCACGAATATGCCGCATTGCATCAATTGTTGTTGATGTGGGTGAATATTGGATGACCCAATTAGTCCATGACAGGAAGACCAGGACCCCATGCTACGGCCTGGCACTATGTAAGGAAAGACCAGGACCCCATTCGACGGCCTGGCACAGTTATGAGACTCAAAGACCAGGAGCCCAGAGGAGGCCCTGGGGAAATGGTAAGTTATGTATGTTATGACAGGAAGACCAGGACCCCATGCTACGGCCTGGCACTATGTTAACTTGGACTAATTGGTGACAAGTTCACCCAACCCTTATGTGAATTGTCTATGTTATGATGCATTTCATTGGAGCAAAGTGTTAATATGTTTTATAGTCCTACTCACTGGGCTTTTAGCTCACCCCTCTCCCTTACCCCCAGGCTTGCAGGTACAGTATAGAGCGGGAGTCCGGATAGAGTAAAGAAGTCATGTTTATGTAATAGCTAGCAATGGACATGATCAAATTGTAATGTAATGTCTTAAGTACAGTATAGTTATATAATGATGTTTATGGATGATTAGAGGTGTGCTTGACCATAGATGTTGTAATCCCTTTTAATACATGATCTTGGTTATTTTTATGTCATTTATGTAAACCAACTCAGCATTTGTTGTGTCACCCATTGGGGACACTGATGAGATCCCATGGAGGGATCAATGTTATGTTAATGTATATGCACAGGTTGAGTTTGGTTGATGTATATGGAAAGAAAAGATTTAATTTTTATGTATGTTGTTGATCATGTATGGGATTAAGCAGGTTTACAGGATGCATGTTAGGCTTGCTACGGGTCCCGGCGGCCTTAAGTCGACCCGGATCCTAGCGCCGGTAGCGGTCTGATTTTCTGGTCGTTACAAGAGCTAATTTACCTTTCTGCCCATAACGAATCACCCTCTCTTTAGGAGACACCTCCAGCAAACCTCGACTTCCTCGAGAACCTAAACACGCTTCCGCTGCGCACTCTGACAAAACTCTTCTCGCTTCTGAAACCCTACATGCCTCTTGCGGACAACTTCATGATTCTCCTGCTGACTCACAGCAGTTCTGATTCTTCTCATCTTTGACTACTAGCCTTCTTCTTACTATACTAAGGGATGGGATAAGCTGTCAAGTGGTTTTCGGTTGAGGGCATCTATCAAAAATATCTGCCTCAGCCGAATGATGCTAAACCTTGAAGTCATAACCACTACGCAGTTTTTACCCATCTCTTATACCTCATGTCCTTCTCCCTTGACTCAAGATGTATTGCGAGCTCTGTCGATCTGTAAGGATCTGTCATCATACCTTATACAGGTATTGCCTCCACATCTTGAGTGCAAGTATTACCATTGCCATCTCTGGATCGTGTGTAAGATGATTCAACTCCTGCTTCTTCAGCTACCTAGAAGCATAAGCAATCATCCTGCCACTTTACATTAACACACAACCTAGTCCCACACGGGACGCATCACAGGACACTGTGAAATCTCCATCACTGGCGGACAGAGCTACCACTGGTGCTGACATCAACATTTCCTTTGGCTTTTCAAAGCCCTCTTCAATCTGAGTAGACCACACACCCTCTGGTTCTTCTTGATCCATCTGGCCATAGGAGCAGCAACTCTAGAGAAGTTCTAGATGAACCTCCATTAGGTAACCTGCCCAACCCAAAAAGCTCTTGATCTTAGTCACTACAAGGGGCCTGGGCTAGTTAGCTACAACTTCAACTTTCTCAGGTCTACTTCACTTTTCTTTCTCCGACACACATGACCCAAGAAGGATATGCTCCTTGACCAGAACTCACGTTGGAGAACTAGGCATCCAAGCCATGTTCCCTCAAGATCTGCAATCCTGATTTCAGATGATGGGCATACTCTTCTGCATTTCTGGGACTCACCGAGGTACCGTCAATGAAGACAATAACGGAGTGATCCAGAAACCGACTAAAACTCTGCTTATGAGGTCCATGAATGATGTAGGGGCGTTCATTAACCCGAATGACATTCCTAGGAACTCATAGTGCCCATATCTGGTTTTAAACACTGCTCTCTGTACATCTTCTTCCTTGATCTTAACTGATGGTACCTAGACTTCAGATCTATCTTGGAAAGGCAACCAGCTCCTACTAGCTGGCTTAAAATAGATCGTCGGTCCAAGGTAATAAATACTTGTTCTGGGTAGTGACTTTGTTCAACGACTAGTGGTCGACACAAAGTCCTAGGGATCCATCCTTCATCCTCATAACAACAATGGAACACCCCAAGGCGAAGTGCTCAGTCAGATGGGAACTCTTAACTACCAACTTTTACAACTGATCCTTATAACTCTTTTAACTCTGTTGATACCATCCTGTGGGGAGGGATAGAGATTGGTCCAATTCCATGCATTACTTCTATTTTAAACTCTATCTCCCTGACAGGTGGTAGTCCTGGGAACTCATCTGGGGAACATCTAAACTCTCTAACAATGGGCACTGAGGCGGGCTCCCTGACCTGACTGCTATACTCTCTCTGAAGAGCTAAAACCCCTGACAACTTTTCCTGAACAACCTACGAGTCTATAGGGTTGATACTGAACCTCTAGGTATCCCTATTCTGTCCCCTCTAAGGACTACCTCTGATCCATCCTGACCTCTGAACCTGACTACCTTGTCTCTGCAGACTAGGTAGTACCACTAGTAGAAGAACCAATCCAACCCTAGAATGACGTCAAACAGTCAAATCTAGAACCGCTAGGTCAGCTGGAAGGCATCTACTCACAACACATACTCTGACTATACCGGCAGACTGACTCTGCCACAGATGGATCACACTTGGGTGCACTGACCCCAAGGGGATACTCTAACCCATAAGCTATCAACCCAACCTCACAAGGGCTCACAAGCAAACAAAGAAAAGAGAAACATCAGGGTTCATGGAACAGACACACCAGAACATACCAGAGTGAGATTACCTGATCCCATCGGGTTCGATGTGTTAGCCTCCTGCTGAGTCATGGCGAAGATCCGCGCTGGAGCTGATGGACCTTCCCCACGGGAACCTGCTGAAGAAGGGGTTGTCCCCCTGTCTCCGCCTCTACCACTGCCCTGAAACATGACTGGAGCTGATGGCTGTGCCATACTGCCTGGAGTTGTCTGATGGGACGGTGTCATAAAAGCTGCCTTAGGGCACTCTCGAGCTATGTGCCCCTCCTGGCCGCATCTGTAACATGCTGTAGTCCCAAACCGACAGACTCCCTTGTGCGGCCTACCGCACCTCGTACACTCTGCAACCTCTGTGCCTGAGCTCGAGCCACCTCCTAACCCCAGACCAGACTTTATCCGATTCCAGAACTTGTTCTTCTTTGATCTTCTGAGACCTCTGTCTCCCTTCTTACTTTTTGTGACAGCCTCGCTCAGAGGGGAGAGATTAACATCACTTGTCCCCTGGAGTTTGGAACCCGAAGACTGTGTCACGTACTGTTTAACTGTCCCTTGGACAATGGCACTAGCCTCCATTCTCCGTGCCATATCCACTATAGCATGGAAGCTCCCCCTTTCTGCTGATTGAATCAACGAGGAATACCTGGAGTGAAGCTTCATAACATATCTCCTAGACTTCTTCAGGTCTGTGTCAAGACCTTGTCCTGCAAACGGCAACAGCTCCAGGAACCTGTCCGTAAACTCCTCTACGCTCATCTCTTCCGTCTGCCTTAACTGCTCAAACTCAATCATCTTCAGTTCTCTGGAACTATCTGGAAAAGCCCATCCTGCAAACTCATTGGCAAACTGCTACCAGGATAAGCTCTCCAACCTTGGGTCCACATAGTTTTTGAACCACTCCCTTGCCTTCTTGCATTTCAATGTGAACCCTGCCATCTGAATGGCTCTACTGTCACTTGCTCCTAGCTCATCTGTTATCATCTTTACCGTTCTGAGGTACTCAAAAGGGTCATCGCCTGCTTCGAACTTGGGGGCATCCAACTTGAGGTAATCTGTCATCTTTACTTTACCCCCAACTGATGAACCAGGTTTGGGTATCTGGACATCAGGGACTATTGGTTCTGCTGGTGGAGGAGGAGGTGCAACATCCCCTGGGTTAGGGTTTGCTGGACCTGAGAAAAAGGGTGAGGATGGAAACATGGGGTACTGTGGGTACGGTGGGTAAAAGGGAGGATAGGGCATAAAGGTGGGATATGGAATTATGGCTAAAGAAATCCGATGTACCTCCCATCGGATACCCTGGCCCTTGCGGGTAGGGTGGATACTGTGGTGGAACAAAGCCCGAGGCCTGAGTGCCTCCTTGGGACTCTCCCATATCCTCTACTGACATACTCATGCCCAAACTACTATCTCTTCTCTGGTTATTCTCCTCTGTTTCCATCACATCCGCTGACATACCTTCATGAACTGATCTCCTCCGACCTGCATCAAAAGACCTTCTAGGGTCCCTTGATGTACTTTCCCTGATCGTCCTACAAGGTCTTGCCCTCTGCAGAGCAGGGGAATGGGCATCCATGCCCTCATTCTTTGGCGGAGCTCCAGTCAATCTCGCAGATCGACGAGTTCCTCTCATCTTGACTTCTGAAAGCATAACATAGCACATAAACATTAGCATTATATGGTTCATGTGAAAACACATGAACCTGCACCACATACATAACATACATATCATAGCATTAATGCACATGCTCATCATCATGGCATTTCACATCATCATACAAGACAGGACTCCATATCCTATCCTAGTGGACATGATCTTCCTATTGTGCTTGCCCTACTATAACCTTTATGAGCCCGACACACTATAGGTCCGACCATGTGAACCTAGGGCTCTGATACCATTCTGTAACGACCCGGAAATCCGGACCGCTATCGGCGCTAGGATCCAGATCGACTTAAGGTCGCTGGGACCTGTAGCAAGCCTAACATACATCCTATACAGTTAGTATAATCCCAAACATGATCAAACATTTTCATAAAACATTTAAAACTTTACCTTTAACCAGTTTGACCTGTGTATGCACTATGACTGAACTCATAGAACCCCTAGGGTCAGCATACCCTATGTCAAACTCGGTCCATCACATGTATCATCATAAAAATAAAACTCATGTACAAAGGGATTATCCAACTCGGGCCAAGCACAAAACTATAACTCTGAACATAGATCATAATGTCATATTACAACATAACTCTTTTACATCCTTACATAACTTTACATTACATCATGTCCACTACTATTCTATTATATATCCTGACCAAAACCATATCTTGTCATCTTCCTGAACTACCTCTGACCCTGCAAGCCTGGGGGTTAGGGGAGAGGAGTGAGCTAAAAAGCCCAGTGAGCAGAAACCATAAAAGAAAACAGTTCATTTTAACGTATGCTATCATGGAATGCGTCACATCACAATTATATATCACCTCAAGGATGAATCTGTCACCAATAGCCCTCTACATATCAATCTCGTACCATAACAAGTCAACAATACTCTATGCCAGGGGCGATAAGGCCACGCCTGGACTTCATATGCTCTATGCTAGGGGCGATACGGCCACACCTGGACTTCTCATCTCATATCGTACCGTACATGCCATATCATATCAATTCATATCATGTCATAACATACTGAGGGCTAGAGGATCATCCAGTATCCATCCACATCATCATCATCGTATTATGCAATGCATCATATTCGTGAATTCTAATGCAAACAACCTATTGCATAACATGGTATTCATGATGCATGAACATGCTTGAACATGCTGAAAACATTTGATTCAAAATATAAGGGTTAGTTCCACTCACCTCTGGCTAGCTCTGGACTAACTCTGAAGCAGCTAACACTGCTAAACACCTCGGTTCCTCGGGTCCGATCCTACATAGGTGGACTCCAGTGAGGTGCCAAACATACTCTAAACAATACATAAACAACTAACCAAAAACCCCCTAAAGCATCACTTAAACATGCATAGAAAACACTCATGAAAAGGCTGGACAGGGCACTTTCGGCGGCACCTTCGGCGGCCGAAGGTCCCTTCCAGAGACGAAAGTCAGGCAGGTTCGGGGGCACCTTCGGCGGCCGAACCCTCTCTCCAGAGACGAAAGTCAGGCACTTTCGGCGGTCGAACATTACCTTCGGCGGCCGAAAGTCTGCTTTCAAGCCAAAACCCAACTTTTCTTGGGCAAGGTTAGGCGGCCAATCCATGCGTCCTCAGGCAGGTTCGGCGGCCGAAACCACCTTCGGCGGCCGAACCTGAGTTCATCCAGAACTCAGCCTTTGTGCATTTCAAGCCTCCCAAACCTTCCATACACCCCAAAACAAGCACCCAACTTCTCAAACACATGCCTACATCCTTAATCATGCACAAGGGAGCTCAAACAAGCCTAAACTCCCAAAAACAACATCTAAAGCATACATAGATAGTTTATGACCCACATAGGCCAAAACCATCAAAACAAAACAAGCCTCACATACTCTCTCCCAATCATGCATACTCTCTCCCATATGCTCAAGGGGCTTGAAACTAACCTAAACCCCAACACAAACATCACATGAACATACATTATCATACATTGGGCATAAAACCCACATAAACCCTAACATGTATATCTACCCATACTCAACCATCAAAACCATCTTAAAACTCACTTAAAACTTCATGAAACGTAAAGGAAAGCATAGATCCACACTTACCTCTTGAAGATCGAGGGTTTGTGCGAGCTCTAACTTGGAGATGGGAGGAAACTACTCATTGGGTCTCCAAGCTCCCAAAACTTTGATCTAAGCTTGAAAACTCTTCAAAACAACCATGGAACTCATAAAAATATGAAGGAGATGAAGAGAAAACATGAAAATGACCAAAGGAGGACATGAACACACCTGAGCTCGAGAATGGGGAGAAAACTCGCCCATTTTCGGTCTGAGGGGCTTTTATAGGTGGCCAGCCAAACCTCCTTCGGCGGCCTAACGTGAATGCAAAACACCCCCATGTTCGGCGGCCGAACTTGAGGTTCGGCGGCCGAACCTGGTTTGTTCAAACATAGCTTTCGGAGGCCAAAAGCACTCCCGAAAGCTTCCCATGTTCGGCGGCCGAACTTCACGTTCGGCGGCCGAACTTCACTTTCGGCGGCCGAACAACCTCCTTGGTCTTTTCTTTTTTCAAAACTCAATTCTTTTTCATTTAAAACCATGAAATCAGTAAAAATCATTTTAGAAATCACATTTTACCCCTCTAGAAGACTCTGGCATCATCAAAATTCCATATTCCAATGGAGATTCCGCCGGAAGGTAGGGATTCCGATGCCGGAATCTAGCCGGGTATTACAGAATTACTTAGAATTCAAGAGTAGTTATGTAAGATAATAGCGTACATTTGTCTATGTGAGCCTTAACTTTTATACTGTAAGAAGATGGGGTTGATTATAGTATTTTTTGAAAATCTTGCAATGATGTGGCCGGCTCATTTAATAATAGATTTTGTCGACTAATTAGTCGATAATTCCGTGATTATATATATAAAGGAGATCTCCTGAATTGGAATCTTGTCGGCTAATCGATTAGTGATCCCGCAATTATAGGCGTAATGGATATATGCTAAATTGCGGCCATTAACGATAACTTTCTTATGGAACTTCACCCTATAGTTGAGAGAGTGGGTATTGAACTGACTTAAGGCCGACTTGACGCACCCGAGTTTTCTCTTTTTCAATAGGATCGAGTATCATCTGATCAGATATTTGCCACGTGGCCTTTTCTTTCTTTGAGTCACTGCGCATGACCTTCTTTAAATGATTATTGTGTAATATCATTATTAATATTATAATATAAGAATTTATTAATATATTTTATTTTTAAAATTTATTAAGTTATTTTGTTGAAAAATATTTAAAAAAATATTTTAGATATAAAATATTTTTTAAATACAGATTATTTAAACAAAAGGATTGATTTGGTGTTTTATGAAGAGTCTCTAAGCATGATGTTTAAAGTTATCTTCCTGTATGAATTAAGCTAATTTCTTAAGTTTAGTTCTCAAATTTATTTTCGGCAGTGTTGGAATCCTCCTATGATTTGTATTTCTTCTGTTTATTGATGTCATTCTAACTTGATTATATGTATTTCATGTTCGTTGCGAAACTTAGTGAGTGTTTAACTTAATTTATAAATATTAAAGTGTTTATAAATTAATTTAAATTTATAATCATTTTTAAATTTTAAATTGTTACGTATTTCGCTTATAAATGATAAATAAAAATTAATATAATTAGTTAAAAATAGCTTATCAGAACATTTATTACGAAAAATAACTAAAAATGTATAAATTGTTATTTTTTTATTAAATGAGAATTTATATCATAATTTTTAAATTTTTAATAAAAATAGTACAATAATTTGAATTAATTTATAAATAAAATAATTATAAACATCAAAATAAAAAATGAAATCAACTTATTTCTTTTATATTTATAAACTTGTTACTTATTATAAATAAATAAATCATTTAAATTTTAAAATTTATAACTATAAATGAGGTCAAACTCTAACTTAAACGGACTTGAGTAAAATCTGGAGTTTGAAAAAAAAACTTCTCTCCAGGCCTAATTTGAAATGTGGAAGGGCAAATATTCAAATAAAATTAAGAGTTTTTATTTACTTTAAATTTTTATTTATCTTTAAGATTTATACTTTTTTTTGTTTTATTTTATTTTATTACTTTTATTTGCTGTAATTCTCAAATTATTAATTTAATTACTTAAAATAATTAAATTAAATTAAAGCATGTAAAACAAATAGAACTCTAAAAGTTTAAGTAAGAGAGGGACCCATTGATCAATTAAGCCCAATTCAAATCCAAGATGGAACTATAAACCTCTTTTATGAGGTTAATGGGCTTTAAAAACTTACAACAATTGCATGATTTTTATTTTTTTTTAATGGGGTTTTATTGAATTGTAATTTTTTTTGAAATATTTTTTAAGTTTTGTCTGTTTCAAAAAGGGAATAACTCTTATGTAGAAAGTATTTTTTATTAAAAATAATTTTTTAAAAATATTTTCTGTATAAAATATTTTTTAATAAAAATTTATTTTCATTATTTTATTATAATTTAAAAAATAAAAAATAAAAAATTTATAATTTAATAAAATTCTTAAAAATGACTTGATTAAAAATATTTTCAATTGATCAATTCTTTTAGCACTTAAACATTAAAAAATTGAAAAATATTATTTAAAAAATATTTTCCGTAGATAAACTGAAATTCAGCGAATCACCAAATGCGAATACCTAGACTGTAATTTAATTTAATAAGTAAGTCAATAAATTGTGATCGATTTAATGAGAGAAAACTGCCTTTGAGATTTTATTTGGGTCCTTTCATACTCGATTTTAAGAAAAGAGTCTATAAAATATGGAAAAAAATATCAAGTATCTACTAAGGATGTCTCGATGAAGACTCTTCGAAGTCAGATCTGGGACCTTTTAATGGTGTCAAAAGAAATAAAATAGAGAAGAGAAGAGAAAACTACCGAGAGATGGAGGATGTGTTCTAGGGTTTCTCTGTGTGAGTGGGCGAGAGAGAGAAAGTTTGACCCCTCTTTTGGGTTAGCTTAGTGATATATATGCCTCTGATTGTTCTGACTCCCTTTGTGCCATGTTCCCATCGGACCGGATAGAGATGTCTTTTTGCAGTGTGTCAGGCAGTATATTAATTATGGGCGACAGGATAATAAATACAGAGCTGGCTAGTTCGTACGTATTGCATGGCGCATTTATAATCCTGATACTGTACCAAGAAAACGAACAGTGTGTAGGAGGTCGGCATTCTACTCTAGTCTCATCAAGTTGTGCTCGGCTCATCTAGTCTGTATCGAGATGGGGTCGCCTAAGTCACTAAGGTTTGTAGTATTAGTATTTAATTTCTGTTTGTTGATACGAGCTTTAAAGAGGTCTAAATATTAGTCTGATCTTCGTAATTCATAGGTCGGGCTTTCTACTGCCCGTCTGACCAGATGAAAAGGTTTGCACGATCCTTCTAAATTTTGTGTACATGTATCATGATTTTATCGGGTTCTATTTTTAATATATTATCAGTTGCCCTTTTACTTCTTCGATGGTTATTTATAACTATTGGAGAAGAAAAGTAAACCTGCTAATTCGATGCCAATTGTTCATTTGGTAGACGCTTATGAATCTCAAAGGGAAGCACAATTAGTTGAATTGGTCGATTAAACATAGATCGAATGAGAGGAATAAATTTAATATCTGTAAAAGCAATAAAATTCTCAATGAATTATTTTTTCAATGTAATATGAAATAGTTTTGCCTTTGCTTCTAAAGGTCTTTCCTTTGGGATCTAATCTTGATGGTCTTCTTTATAAGAGATCTAACCTTAGTGGTTTTCCTTTTGGAAGGTCTAATCTTAGTGATCGTTTCTTCCGACCTTGTCCTTTTGACCTGACCTTATTGGTCTGCCTTTTTGGGTCTTCTTTCGAGCATTTTACTCTGAAGTATCTTCTGAACTTTAAGCCCTAGATATTTTTAATGAGCATTTCAGCTGATTAGTTTTACGAGCGGTTTAGTTCTTTACTGAGCTCTTTAGCCCTGATTTTTCATCCGAGCTCTTAAGCTCACCGTATCAGCTCTTTAGCCCTGAATATTTTTATGAGCGTTTTAGCTGTTTACCAGACTCTTTAGCCTTGATTCTTCATCCGAACTCTTAATCTCTATGTATTCTTCTGGATTCTCTATATCTTCCAAACTCTTTAGCCCTAGTTCTTCGTTCGAGCTCTTAGGCTCCTTGTGATCTTCCTGTCTCTTTGTCCTAGGTCTTTATCCGGGCTCTTTGTCCTGGGTCTTTATCCGAGCTTTTTGGCTCTTAAGTATCTTCCGGGCCCTTAGCCTTGATTCTTCTTCCAAACATTTTTGCCCTTAAATGTCTTTCGAGTATTTTTTTTCCCTTAAGTTTTTTCCAGGCTTTTGGCCCTGATTCTTCTTCCGAGCCTTAAGCGTTTATTCCGAGCATTTTTGCCCTTAAGCGTCTTTCGAGCATTTTTGCCTTTAAGTATCTTCCAGGCTCTTGACCCTGATTCTTCTTCTAAGCATTTTTGCTCTTAAGCATTTTTTCGAGCCTTTGGCCCTGATTCTTCTTCTGAGCATTTTTTCTCTTAAGCGTCTTCTAGGCACCTGTCGTGCTTAGATTTTTTTTTTCTTCATTTTGTTCCTCAACTCAGCTTATCTAGTGCCAGAGGTCAATTTCTGAAGTCAACACCTGTCGTGGTTGGATTTTTTTTCTTCATTTTGTTTCTCAACTAGACTTATTTGGTACCAATGGTCAATTTCTGAGGCCGGCATCTACTATGGTTGGGTTTTTTCTTCATTTTGTTCATCAACTTAGTTTATCTAGTGCTAGGGGTCAATTTTCGAGACTAGCACTTTCCATGGTTGGATTTTTTTTTTCTTTATTTTGTTCCTTAACTTAGCTTATTTTGTGCCAGGGGTCAATTTTCGATGCCGACACTTGCCATGGTTGAGTTTTTTCGTTATTTTGTTCCTCAACTCGACTTATCTAGTGTCAGGGGTCAATTTCCGAGGCCAACACCTACCGTGGTTGGATTTTTCTTTATTTTATTCCTCAACTCGGCTTATCTAGTGCTAGGGGTTAATTTCTGAGGCCGGCACCTATCATGGTTAGGTTTTTCTTCATTTTGTTCCTCAACTTGACTTATCCAATACCAGGGGTCAATTTTCGAGGCTAGCACTTGCAGTGGTTGGGTTTTTCTCCATTTTGTTGTCATGGTTTCCAAGCTTATTAGTATTGCTCAGTATTCAGGCTTGTGGCCTTACTAACGCTTTTTGACTTATTAGCCTTGATCAGTATTCAAGCTCATGGCCTTACTGTCGATTCCAGACTTAAGTCTTGCTTGGTATTTAGGCTCATTAGCTTTATTGTCGCTTACTGGCTTATTAGCCTTGATCGGTATTCAGACACATGGCCTTATTGTCACTTCCAAACTTATTAGCCTTGCTCGGTATTCAGGCTCATTGGACTTACTGTCACTTCTAGAGTTATTAGCATTGATCGATATTCTACCTTGTGGCCTTACTTTTGCTTTTAAAACTTATCTACAAAATAAAAACTTGTATATCATATATATAACGAGAATACTCATTCTAAATTCAATAATATTTATCAATAAATAATATGTCACACATGGCATTTAGTTTTATATTTCAAATAGATACAAATATTAATTTTAACTAATAATATATAATTCAATAAATTCAATAAATAACGTTTTGCATGCTTAACTGTCTTCAAGTTTTTTCAATTCATGAAATACATAACTCTTTTCTTAGGAATGTTTGTGCCAATATTAGTTTTCATACGAAGTTAACATTTGAATGTAGCGTATAATGCGTTTGTATGCACTTTATGTGTACACATAAAAATAAAATAAATACCACAAACTTAGCGGAATGTACTATTAAGCACAAAATTCAAGATATTTAATTTTCGGAAAACAACCTTAAAAAGGTTTTGAGTACTCCTATTTATGAGGAAAGATAATATTTAAATTAATTTTATTTGTATGTGCATAGTCATCACAATTAATTTCAGAAGTTAAATTAATTTAACATTTTATTAATTCAAGAATTTTAAGTACTTACCTCTCACTGGTCGAGATTCATGTGTGAGCGAGTCTTTGCAAATAGAGGTAAGTACTTAAAATTCTTGATTCGATCGTTCCTAGATTGACCGACTACATCGGCACCTTGAGGCTATTCAGAGTGACTTGGTCTTGTTAATTATGAGCTCTAACGCGTGATGACTAGGTTGCTGCCAACCTAACCGACCTGGCTATTTTGCTTAATCAGATTGTCATGCTCCAGGGAACCTAAGCTAGGAGCTGTCAACTGATATTTGATCAACCTGCTTAATTCGCCCGTCATGCTCCATGAAAACCGAGCTTGTGATTATCGACCTATCGAGAATGATTTGATCGAGCTCCTCCACCAACCTCGATGCCGGCCCGCAGGGATCATTCCAGTGTGACGAGCATAATCTCATGGTGGTGCGGGCTCCTATCTACGCTACACATTGGTGCTCGACTATTCTATGTAAATGCTTGCCCATATAAAATTTCCTGGACGACCATTGCAACTCAATTTTCATCCATTCTCTAAGTTATACACATTCATCATACTCACTCGAATGGCTCTATGCAGGTACAACAACAATCCGTCTCATTGTTTTTTTTATTCCATCGATAGGCCGGGTCAACCAACTAAACCTGCACAGCATGCTACAACTTTCTCCGATCAAGCGAAGATCAACTTGCCCAAGTCGTCCATTAACCAATCGAGTTTTTCCATCAACCAATCGAAGTTGTCCTACTCGATGTATTTTATTGACTCTCTCAAGCTCTTCCACTGTCCATCTATCATGATACTTGTATCGTTAATCGGCTGACCTTATTAACCTGCTTAATCTAGATACTACACTCTACAGAATCCAAATTCAAAACTACTGACTTGGTATCTAACTAATCTGCTCAAGTCGGTCAGCTTTCTACACTCCGAGGATGCAGCTTTATGGGTCTGCTCAGATTATGACCATTAATAATCCTTCTCTCATTCATTTGACTTCTTGTGGTTCACATTGGAGCGCATTGCTTCATTGTCTCGCTTGTATTTGATGTATTTTTCCTTAGAATCCCTACGTCTGCTAAGGCTTACAACTTCGCTTGAGCTAACTTTAAAAATCATCAAAGAGGTTTTGGGTAGAATGAGTTTTCTTATAGTTGGATTATTGCATATCTCCAACTCTCTTTTCACACACACTTTAAAATCTTCATGTGGATCTCAATGGGTAAGTTTGAAAACTCTAGAGATAGTAAAATCTCCTTCTTCTCCACATACGGTTCCACTTGATGAACTGAAATCCAGCGGAGACACCAGATATGAACACCTGGACTATGGTTTGACTTTATGGATAGGTCAATAAACTGTAATTAGTTTGATGAGAGGAGAATGTCTTTGAGATTTCATTTGGGTCCCTTCATGCTCGATCTTAAGGAAAGTGTCTGTAAAGTATGAAAAAAAAGGTCATGGTCTATTGGAATGTCTTAGTAAAAATCCTTCGACGCTCAAGTCAGATATGAAATCTTTCAATGATGTCAAGAGAAATAAAACATGTTTGTTAGCAGATGGTCATGTGATCTATTTTGTGTTCTATATTATGGATATAAGAAGATAGTGTGATTTGTCCCACTTAAAAAATTGAAAGGTCTCTTTGAAAAATAATTTATTTTAGAATTTATACTTTAAGTCAGAGTTGCTAGTATTTACAAAGTTGCTACCCTTTTGTTGATGAAAGGAATTTTAATGTTAGTTAAAATTACCCATTAAACGGTGAGATACGATGATAGTGGTAATTTTTTATTTAATTAAAAGTCTTAAATTTAAGTGTTAAATATAAAAAAAATTTAATTTTTAAAAAGTGTTTTGTATTTTTTAATAAATTTATTTAATATAAATCTAAATTAATCGATTAAACGTAAGCGTCGAATGTTATATATAAAAAATAAAAAATATATATAAAAAAATCATATATTTTTAATTTTTCAATTTGATATTTATAATTTATTTTAGAATTTATAAGTTAATTTTATATTAAAATGATATTTCGTGTTGTCACAAGATTAATAAAAAATAATAATTTTTAAATTTTATGTTAATATGTAATTCATATAATGAAATGTTATTTTAATATAAAAGTAAATTTTAAATTTTAAAGTAAACCACATATGAGATTAAAAAATAGATAAAATTACATTATATAATTTTATATTTTTCTCAAAATAAAATGTTAGCTAAAATTACAACGTGCCGTCATATTGTGGTTGCATGTACGTGTAAAATTACTATATTTTGCTTTTATCTAAAATCTTGTCACCGGATTTGAGCAGGAAAATGACTCTCCTTTTAGTTGAAAGTGCCATATTTCTTTCATTTATTTACATATTTGCCATCACAATAAGTGGCTTTAATTGTAAAGGAGTCTTATATACTTTATTTTTTTTAATCTAAAAATCATTTAATTTCTATGTAAAGAAATACAAATGGATAAAATTTCAAATAAATATCTACACTTTGTATTGAGATCAAATAAGCTCAATTTCATTTTTTTTTTTATCAAATAAACTCACAACTTTCTATTTAAGTCTAATCAAGTCCTAACATAATAAAATATTACTTTATTTAAATTTTAAATATTCCCAATTACTTATTACTTTTTGTAATTAAAATTAAAAAATAAAAAACCCTAAAACTGCAAGAACATTATATATCATCAATTCCATATCACAAATGCATATTCTAGATTATTTCTCACAAACACATAAGAAAATCAATCAATCCAAAAATCATCAAACCCAAACTGAATTGTTGTTATATTGATTCCTTTTGCCTTTACTGCATCATCCACAAGGCTGAATTCAGCTATAAAATTCAAAAACCCTAGCGTGAGTCAAAGCCCTTAATTTTGCATCTCATGAATAACACTTGAGCAAATTTGGCTTATGTAACTCTTACTACTAATATAGAGTTTAGATATTAATATTTTAGCGGTTATAAAATTATTATTTTAATATAATTTTAATAATAATTTAAAATTATTATTAATAAAATTTATTTTTTTGTTATATATATTATTATATTTAATACTATACAATAATCGCTCAAAATAAATTATAAGTTGTCACCACAAGACAGATCCATATGACAAGGATCTGATAAATAAGTAATACGGTTCCACTGAAATAAAGAAAGAAAGACCTGGACATCTTAATACCCAAATTTATTATCAAGACTTGTCCTCCTCTGGATAAGACGAGTCTTGACACAAAGATACTGTTAAAGAAGAACAGTCCACCATATTCCAGTTACGCTTATAATTGCGGGATCACCAACTTATTAGCTGGCGGTAGCCCTTACCAACCAGTCGGTCACATCATCGTTGGATTATCGAGAATACTAAATGTGTCTTAACCTTCTTATAGTATAAAAGGAGAAGGATTATAGAGGCAAAGGTACGCTATCTCTCTCATGCAAAAGCTCTAAGCAATTTGTTGCATTCACTCTCTTCTTCAATATGCTAACTTTAGCGTCAAAGTGGCTATCATAGATACCCACTACCTCACGTTCTTTTCTTTACAGGTCTACTCAATCATAGCATTGCTCCATTCTGGCCACATCAATAATCTCTGCAACATCATTTGGTTCTATTGTCGGAAGATCCTTTGAATCCTCTCTATTCGTTCGGATTACGACCGGTTGTCTAATATTTTTTTTTATAGAATAATATCTCTCTCTCCTTCCTCTTTCAAAATGGTCGAAAGTTCACGAGTTGCTGCTAATATCACTACCAACAAAGGTGTCATCATTTATTTCACGCTGCCAATGGTCCATGAAGCGGACCTCAATAATTTAAACAATGAGTAGATACTCCAATACATCCAGTGGTTGCAGGCTACTCTCGAAAAGTATAAGACTCCGGAGGAGGCATTGCACTTGGCTCCCGAAAGAAGGGAGAAAGTCTTTGTAGACACTCCAAAGGTTCGGACAGAAGCAGTCAAAAGGCGGCCTAAAGGAAAGACCAAATTCGAAGATGAATCAGACGAATATCCGAAAGGCATCGATTGGAAGCTAGTACAGACTGTGCAAAAGTACCAAAAGGAATAATAGGAAGAGTTCGACTTAGATAGTGCCTTGCCTCTTTCAAAAGAAATTTTAGTACAAATATTCTCAACCAAGTTCAAGCTGCCTATCTTGGACAAATATAATGGAATAGCAGATCCTAGAAGACACTTGGCAATCTTTCGAACGACCATGTAGCTTCAGGATGTCAACAATTCTGTGTTATGCTGAGTGTTTCCATCAACACGCACAGGTTTGGCTCAAAAATAGTACCAACATCTGAGCTCATGTTTAGTTCAAAACTTTACACAGTTTGCTATATTATTTAAATCCAAATTTGTTACGTGTATACCGCTTAAAAAACTTTCCTTTAACTTGCGGAAGATCCGCCAAGGAGAGGGCAAGTCTTTAAGGAGTTTTATCTTATAGTTCAATGCTGAAGGCATACAAGTGGAAGAATTAAATCACGAGATAGCGTGTAAAGCATTGAAGAAAGGAACACAAAACATCAAATTCATGGATTTTTTGATTAAAAACTCGGCCGCGATGTATCAACAGTTGATAGATAAAGCTCAGAAGTATATCAACTTGGATGACAAAGTCTAAGTATTAAAAGAGGACAATAAGGCGAACCAAAAGAAAAGTCAAAAGCCCGAGAGGCGAGGCCATGAAGGAGATTACAGGAGTTATCCCATCTCCCGAAGGAGGGATGATCAAAGTAAGTATAAAAATTATACTCCGTTAAATGACTCACGGACTCGTATCTTAATGTGGATCACGAAAAATGACGAAAAAATTAGGTGGCCGCCCAAGTTCAATCTCAAGAAAGCAGAGAAACAAGATAGGATCAAGTACTGTCGTTTCCACAACGATCATGGTCATATGACGGAAGAGTGCGGACAACTAAAAGATGAGATCGAGAGGCAGATAAGGGACGATACTCTTCGGAAATTCACCAAGAAGGGTAGGGAAGAGAGGAAACCTGAGCTCAAGGCAACAATCCCTAAAACTACCCCTGATCGAGAGCCTATAGAGGTTATATATATAATAACAGAAGGACCTAGAGATGATTAGGGAAAATTAGCATAATATAGATATAATTGCTGGTCTAGTAAGTTGAGCAAAGAACTGAAGAAGACCATTTAAAATCTCAAAGGTCATTCGCTCGAAAGTCTTGTAAGTCGGCTAAATTAAATGGCTGAGTGATTTTTCATTCCCGAGATATTTGTAAAAATTTTATCAATAATAAGTTAACGAGGTATTTTTCATATATTGTGTTCTTCAGTGACAAGAAATGATGGGATTGCCTTCCTCCAAAAAGATTAAGGAGATAAGAAGAGGCCACAAGGCAGGTTCTATCAGACCATCCAGGTGTTGGTCCCATTAAACAAGGCCACAAGGCTGGTTTCGCAGGGCCAGATCATAAGGCAGGTTCCGCCAAACCATTCGAGCGTCGGTCCCACTAAACAAGGCCACAAAGCGAGTTCCACCAGGTCAGGTCATAAGGCGGATTCTGCCAGACTATCCGGGCGTTGATCCCACTAAACAAGGCTATAAGGTGGGTTCCGCCAGGCCAGGTCACAAGGCGGGTTTCACTAGAGTATCCGAGCATCAGTCCTACTAAATAAGGTCACAAGGCGAGTTCCACCAAACCATCCAGGCATTGGTCTCACTAAACAAGGTCACAAAGCAGGCTCTGCTAGACCATCTAGACATTGGTCCCACTAAATAAGACCACAGGGTGAGTATAAGCAAAGCCAAAAGATCGAATGATGGTCTTACTAATCGAGGCTTTCGTGCCAGGCCACGAGGCTGACTTCACCCAAAATCAATTTTGCACAATCCAACCCCCTCCTTCCTAGGGGACGTGGAATTGAAAAGACATTATAATCAGATTAATCGTAGTCCTTAGCTGATATATAGAGTTAAGCAGTATGCCTGCACCTTCATGAAGATCCGCCTTCAGCTACTATTTGAAGACTATGATGATATCCTCCACATAGATCTAGTTACCCTCAGGAACAGAAAAGGAAGTACCCCATACATCTCTTTCACAAATGATAGTCATAAACAAAATAAGAGAAAGGAGGGTTCTTATACGGCGGCATAGCCGGAAAAACTTTGAATATGGCTCAAGAAATAAGACAACAGTCATAACCAAAGGCAACCGGGTGAAAGGCAAGCAAAACGATGCCAATAGCCAAGACCAGCCAAATTGCGCCATGTGTCTCAAACTGAAAAGGCAAATCATCACCTTTGAACCTAAAGAATCAAAAATCAATGGGGGACATCTAATGCTATATAACAATCGCCCAACGTAATTCATGAGTTGTCACCACAAGACGGTCCACGTGGCAAAGATTTGATAAGCAATGCAGTCCCACTCAAGAAAAGAAAGACTCGAATACCTTAACACCCGGATTCATCATCAAGGCTCGCCTTCCCCTGGGTAGGGCGAGTCTCGATATAAAGATACCATTAAACAAGGACAGTCCAGCGTACCTCCGTTCCGCTTGTAATTGATCACCTACCTATTAGCTGGCGATAGCTCTTACTAAGCAATCGACCACATCATCGCCGAATTATCAAAAAATGCTCAATTTATCTACACCTTCTTACAGTATAAAAGAGAGGCGGATCACAGGGGTAAATCTACACTATCTCTCTTGCACAAAATCTCTAAGCAATTCATTGCATTCACTCTCTTCTTCAATATACTGGTTTGAGCGTCGGAATGGCTACCATAGACACTTATCACCTCACATTCTCTTTTTTGCAAGTCTACCAAATCACAGCGTTGCTACATTCCGGCCACGTCAACAATCTAATATCTGTAATATTAATATTTTAATATAAATATTTATTTTATATTAAAATAAAATTATAATTTTAGTCACATTTTTAATTCGTCCCAAAAAAAATAAATAAATTGCTACCTTATATTAGTAGTGAAAACGAATGCAACAGTTCTCAAACCATCATTATTAACTTATGGTTAAATTTAAAATATACAAAATAATAATATACTGCTGCTTTAAAACTGCATTTTATAGTAGTGTTCATTTACTTTTAGTTTAATATAAAAATGTCACTTCTCACCATTGGGAATCTGAGATGGTTTTAGTTGTTAAAAATATAAATTGATTTAAATATTTTAGAATAAATAATCAAAGTATTAGAGGTATGCAGAAAAGAGAGGAAGAATGGAAGGAGAGAAACAATTCGACATGCAGAAAAAGAAGAAATAGAAAGAAAATGAAGACCAATTTTATCAGCTTCAAAGAAATTAGAGATAGCAGAAGCTAATGTAATTGGAAGACGGATTCTATTCATCTGGAACTTTTAGTGTTAAGTTTAATATTTATTTTTAATTATGACAAATAGATAATTTTTTATATTTAAAAATACATAATTAATATTTTTATTAATAAAAAATTTAAATTAAAATTTTTTTTTTTTAAAATGGACCTATTTGATATTAGGTGTAAAGTTATAGATTTATTTAGTTAAAATAATAAACATGAGTTGATTTGACCGCTGATAGAATTTACAAATGCTGGTCTAGACTTATTTCCGAATATAAATTTGAGTTTATAAGGCTATGATGCTGGAAGTAAAACTGTTTATTCAAAACTAAATTTAGAAATTAATTTCTCGAATTAATTATCTTTTATTTAAATTTAATTGGATTAAATTATTTAGCACAGTACAAAAAATAAACATTTAAAATTACTTTAAAATTTAATTATTATATTTCAATATTTTTTTTAAATGTAAATTAAAAGTTAAGAGAATGAAATATGAAATTTTTAAAATTTATTTAATGCATTTATCATTAAATTAAATTTGTGAGTACTGTTATATTTTTATATTTTCATTCATCTTAAAAATTTATATAATATATAAACATTTTATTAATAATAAAAATAATTAATTGGACACTTTCATATGAAAAAATACTACGATAATTAGCCTATAACATTATTTAAAACAGACTTCTCTAACAGTTAAGAGTAGGCCTTTATGTCCTAGTTCTATTATGATTCTACCATCAACCGGCATCTCTAATAACATTTTTAGTTTATCCAAACCTAGACAAGGAACTTAAAAACCTCTGCAACCAGCTAAGGACTCATTCTTTAGTCTATTAATATGAAGTAAAATATTCAGAATTTTTCTTTCAAAGCAGGAGTTTTTTTTTTTTTTTTTCTCCGAAGAAGCAGAATTTATTTCAAATTGAATTCAAATGTTTTCATAACGATGCATCTTGAAATCCTATTGTTTAGAACCATAAGATTTTAATTAAAAGCTAGCTTATGTTTTTCAGGAGTTTATTTTTATTTTTAATCAGAGAAGTTTCTTCATTTGGTGGAGACAAGAGAATCCTTGATAGCGCCTCAATCTTGCGCGTCACTTGCCCAACAAACAAAACCATCTATCTCTATCTCTCTCTCCCTCACATGTCTCTTTTGGATAAACCCCCAATCACGACAGAACCTTGAATAAACCCTTTAGAAGCAGCAGCTGCTTGATTCTTTTCGTCTTCTTTGCCCTCTCTGTTTACGTATTTTTGTGAAATTTGCGATTGGCTGAAGTGGTTGCATTCAAAGTATTTTTTTTCTCAACTTAATCTGATGCTGGGTTCTTGCAATATTGCAATTTGAAGAGAATTGAAGAGTGGGAATAACTTCCAGGTAAGCTTTGTTCACAATTTTGGTTTGTAGTTAATGAGAGTTAGTTCAAAAAGGGATTTTGGTCTTTTGATTTGAGTAGATGTGGTGAGGATTGATAGAATATCATGTGTGAAGTTGAGATTTGCTTTTTGGTGTTTTAAACTGTTCACTTTCAGTAAGTTCTCGATGTTCTTTTAACTTGAGGCTTTGGGCTTAGGTTTTTGGAGAACCTGATAGCTGGATTTGGAAAAAAAAAAAAAGTCAGGTCCTGAAGGGTTCTGACTAGAATTATTGAACTGGTGATTTGAATTCTGGGATTTGAAGAAAGGGGATATTCAATATTTTGGGTATCCGCCATGGGTTGCATTCAGATCGAAAGCAACTAGTGAATTTGGTCCTTGGGTTTTGAATAAGCAACTGGAGATGGCAACTACTAGCAAAGCCAGAAATATGCTTGAGGGTCTAGTAAGAGAAGGATCATTTAAATGGTTACTTAGCAAGCGAAGTTCTTTTGATGATGAATTTGAGGAGATGGGAAGGTCTCCATCTGCAAGCAGGAATTGGATAGCGGAACTATCTCCACTGGCTAATGTGGTTATTCGTAGATGCTCAAAGTAAGTGCTTAGTTTTATATTGCATGCTTGTTCCTTATCTTTGCTTTATTTATTCTGCATTTCTACGATATAGGTTGATTTAGAGTTTTCCATGCGTTTAGTTATCTAGTTAACTATTAGGCAGGCTAGCATTCTGCCTCTTTTTTATGACATAATCTAATGCTTATCTCGAGAGATGCGAGGATTTTTTTTTGCTTAATTATTATCTCCTCATGGACAAAGGAAACAATAATGCAGAATCCTTGGCGTCTCTGCAACTGAGCTACAGGAAAGCTTCAATCTAAAGGCTTCTGATTCAATAAAGCATCCATCCCGGTATGCAAGGAACTTTGTGGAATACTGCTGCTTCAGAGCATTGGCTCTATCTATTCAAGTAACGGGTCATCTAACTGATAAAAAGTTTCGACGATTGACATATGACATGATGCTAGCTTGGGAGACCCCAGCAGCTGCTAGCCAACCTTTGCTTAATGTGAGTTTGTTCATTAACTATGTTAGGCTTTTCCATTCTAAGCAACATCATGCTTATAAGTTATTAAATTATTGTCTGTGGTCCTTGAATGCACCTTACTATTGATGAATGTGTGGCTTTCATCTTTCTTCCAGGTAGATGAGGACTTAACAGTCGGGCTGGAGGCCTTTTTGCGGATAGCTCCAGTAGTTCCTATCATTGCTGACGTAGTTATCAGTGAAAATCTTTTTGAGGTGTTTACTAGGTCAACTGGTGGTCGACTTCAATTCTCCACCTATGACAAGTACCTAAGTGGACTAGAGAGGTAATCACGTCTCCTTATTAAATATTGAGAATTTGTTTTTAGAACACCCATTGTTACCACATTTCCTTATAAATGTTGAAGACTTGTTTTTTGGAATACCTCTTTCCCTATTAAGTTGCTGTCATTTTGTAAATGATGTTAGAATTTGAAGTTAGGCGAACTATAGCAGAATGGGGGAGCAATTTGAAGTTAGGTGGATTCTTTTTACAGAGGTTATGTAATTAGATAAAACTATCAGCCTCACCCCAGTTGGGTTTAGGACTAATATCAAGAAAACCTCCCCCAGTCTAGGATCAAACTTCCATGACACAACTGAGAAAAGTAAAATTACTGGAACTTATTCACTCAATAATCGATCACTGGAATTTCAAATTGATTTTAACAGAGAATATGATAACCTCACTGGACTTGGGCTTCTAAGCAACAAAGATCCCTAATTTTATTAAACTACTAGACTAGGTAGGACATTACATGGTCAAAGTCCTAACATATATACTTATATACGCATACATATACACACATATATAACTCCACCCTTCCCAGCAGGTCCAAAAATCAAAGATGAGCATGTAAAGTAAGCAGCAGCTAGTTGACTGAATAAACATAAAATCATAAATTAAACTAAAAGTAGAAATAGATTCTTAGGCTCCCAAATTCCATTTAATCTAGAGTCTGGACCAAATCTTTGATCTTCAATGTACTTTTCTAGAGCATCTTTTTTACTATCACGAGTTCCCTTGCATTTTAACAAGTATAATTTATCATGGTTTTTGTGGTCTAGGAAAATGGAAAAATTTTTGAAGTTGTTGATAAGTAGGGTACTATAATTCCTCAAGACCCTTTTTTTTCTCTTTCATACCACCATAGGCCATAGATAAATTGTTTCTCTGGTCTTCTGATATTTTATAATGTTTACTTAGTAGTAAATTCCTATAATCTTGTGCTGGAGCTTTGTATACCTCTATTTTCAGCTGAGATTAAATCATATTACTTTACCGAGTAAAATCATACTTGTGATTTGCAGCCCTGTTGCATTAAACAACCAAACAACATATAAAAGGCTTTAAACTTGCCAAAGGGGGTGAAGAACTTTCCTTTTGCAGTGGAATTTGCACTTTGATAAATGGAATACATGATCCAAGAAATTGAACTTATGAATTTATACAAATTGCTTGCATCCCCTTTGAAATGTTAGTTTCAGTATGTGTGTGGGGGACAAATCATGTACTGTCAGTGAATATAAAAGTCTCAGGATTTGTTAACTGTTACTACATTAAGGTTGTGTAGACCCGTAAATTAGGGTATTTTAGGACAATTACTTGTTAGATTTGAGGATAATAAGGGATTCATTTATATTGATTTGCAGTAAAATCATAGGTTCCTCATGGTTTTATGTAAACCAGCAAATCAGTATGAATTTTAAGAGCTTAGGAGAGTGGGTGGGTGACTAGGAGATACTGAAGAAAGTCTGGTTAAAAAGAAAAGGGAGAATATTAGGTGATGTTGGCTTCAATCTGAAATGTAAATATATATGTGCCAGTAAAGGAAAAAAATTCACATTAATCTGGTAAATCTTACTATTTAGGAGTGTTAAATACTTTATAGGAACTATATGGTCTACTAGAGAGTTGTTTGCTTCCCATTTATTGTTGGTTTAGAGTTTCCTACTTTGTCATTAATAACAGGTAGGATCGTCTGAATGATAATCAAATCTGTATCTTGTTCTTTTCTTGGGCTTTTGAAATGGAATTGGTATTTAATTTGGAAAGCAGTTTGTGTACTTTTCCCCTCCTCTCCTTTTCTCTCTTATCCTCTTTTCTTTCCCTCTACTGTTGTAATACCTCAAACATTTCATTAAATATCAGATATCATGCATTTATTATACTCATTCTAATAAACAATCTTTGGTTTCTTTGTTAGTATCTAAACTTGAACTTCATAGTCGTTCATATAAAATCTGTATGATTTATGATCTTTTTTTTATTTACTTCCCCTCCTCTGGTATGAGCATGCCTAACCCTACCTCAAAAATTAGCTTGTAAGGGGACGGTTGCAAACTGATGTATATAATACCCAAGACTGTTCTCTCTAACCAATGTGGGATGTGTCCTTCTTGACCCCTTTAAACTACTCTATTACCAAATGATATAAGCCTACTCAACTCCACCTCGAACTAGCGTGTAAGGGGAGGGTTGCAGGAGCTATATAACATTCAAGACCGGACTTTCTAACCAGTGTGGGAAACCTCATCATCCTCCTGCTACTCGTCCTCCTCCTCCTTCTCCTTCTTCCCTTCTCTGTCTTCCCTTCTCCTTCGTAGTTGGTCATATAAAGTCTGTGATTTATGATGTTATTTTAGTTTAGTATGACCACTATTTTTATTTTTATTTTTCCAATGTTATGGTATGTAGGCAGCTGGGTGCAGATTATCCAATTTTTATATTTTGAGGTCTTCTGTACAGGGCAATAAAAAAGATGAAGAGCCAGTCAGAATCATCACTTCTTTCTGCTGTTCGATTATCAAGAAGAGAAAAGATTCTGGAAGTGGATGGAACAGTCACCACCCAACCAGTTCTTGAACATGTTGGAATATCTGCTTGGCCAGGTAGGTTCACTTGATAAATAAAGTGGTTCAATCTTCTTTTCAAGTGCTCCTCTTTGTAAAACAGATGTGACTGATGTGAACAAACATTCTAACAGAAAATTTTTGTAAAGAAATATTTGGATGGTACAATTTTCCTTTTCTTTCACCAATTTTTTTTTTTTAATGTAAGTCAATGTGCAGCCAATTTTTCTTATACACTGTCATGTTTGCAGGTCGGCTAATTCTCACGGACCATGCACTGTACTTTGAAGCTCTTCGTGTTGTATCTTATGACAAACCCAAAGTATATGATTTATCAGATGATCTAAAACAAGTTGTCAAACCAGAGTTAACTGGACCATGGGGCACCCGACTTTTTGACAAGGCGGTCTTGTATAAGTCTATTTCCTTGTAAGGCATGATTGATATATATTTCTTCTATTATTGAATAAGTGTTTACTTCTGATTTCGTCATATTAGATCTGCAGTCTCATTCTCTCTTAAATCTTAATTGAGAACTTCTGAAGTCTCTATTGATTATTAATCTGTAAATACTTCCTGCAGATCAGAACCAGTTGTTATGGAGTTTCCTGAGCTTAAAGGGCATAGTCGCCGTGATTACTGGCTAGCTATTATCCGGGAAATTTTGTATGTTCACAGATTCATAAATAAGTTTCAAATAACAGGAGTTGAACGGGAAGAAGCACTTTCAAAGGCTGTCCTTGGAATTCTACGACTACAAGCCATTCAAGATATTAGCTCTGTAAATACTGTTCGATTTGAGTCTCTTCTTATGTTTAATCTTTGTGATCAACTTCCTGGTGGAGATTTGATACTAGAAACTCTTGCAAGCATGTCTTCCATGAGAGCAGTAGAACGCACTAATGATTTTAAGGCTGGAGGTGGAATGTATTCAATCTCAGCATTGGCCATGCTTTCCAATTTAGGATTTGTATTTGGAACAAGTTCAAGTGATGAAAATGAGGCTGCACTTGCTGTGGGGGAGATAGCTGTGGGAGAGATGAGTTCATTGGAAAGAGCTGTTAAGGAATCTAGAAACAGCTATAAAAAGGCGGTTCTAGCACAAGAAACAGTTGATGGAGTTAAAGTAGATGGCATTGACACCAATTTGGCAGTAATGAAGGTAATACTGATAATATCATTTAATTACTTCCACTGCTTTTTTGCAACCATATATATTCTGAAAGATGCTTCTTCCTCCCTTTGTTGTTTTGCCATTTACTTGCCATTATTCTTATTGAGTGTGAATTATAATTGAAGATGAAACCTTTGGTTGACTTGAAGTGCAGAATAATATTATGTTTCCTATCAGTGATAGCATTGTGAATGATCTCTTAGTCATCCGAGTTTATGTGTCAGAACTTGTAAAAGGTTTGGAGAGTGGGCTGGACACCTTATTCTTTAATTTATTTTAATATGCGTTCATACGAGTGGTTGAGATGTTTTACACATTAAAATGACTAGTCAAGTTAATGTTGCAATCCAACTATTTATATTTTCCCCTTTCATTTATAGATTTCGCTGTTGAGTGCTCAACGCTCCCCATCAAGTGCAACCAAATGGTTGGCACTTGACAATCAACTATTGTTAATCCAATATGGACTCAATTATGCAAACTTATGGGTGACTCAAACCCACAACTCAATCTAGCCTCTGCCATATTAAATTTTGGAGAGATTGCTGGAAAAATACCTTGACGTATTTTAATATAAGCCTAAACAATTCATTAAGTTGCTTTACACATCAAAATGTCTAGTCAATGCAATCTTACAATCAACCATTTATATTTGCCCTTTCATTTCATAGATATTCTATGTGGGACTTCCCACAGTATTTATGCTGTCAAATATGTGTATTACAGTTGCTTAGCATATCAAACTGTTTATACTGTGTCATCAAATGGGACCTTATAACGTTCTCTTTTTTATTGTCTTCATCCAACATATTTTACCTCCCTACTTCAATTCCACTATAATCTAACATGATTTCCTTGTAATTTGTTCTCATCTGTTTCCAGGAGCTGCTTCACCCTGTCATGGAAGTTGGAAAGGGGCTTCTTTCCTTGGCATATTGGGATGATCCTATGAAATCTTTGGTTTTCTGTATTATTTTTTCTTATGTCATTTGGAGGTAAGACAAATTTTTAACGTTATAGATTTCCGATGAGCATCTAAGTAAATATTGATGTGAGAAAATCGAGTTGTTCCAATAATATTGGACTATATTTTTGAATAGTTAATGTTGCTTTATCTATTTTTGTTTTTTCATGCTTTTGCATTTACCAAAGCAATGAATGGCAAGATATTGCAGTGGTTTGTCTAAGTCGAGTTGTCAATACTGCACAATTTACCTAGGATGTGCCAAGAATTAGGTCATACCTAGCTTATCTGTTTTCTGCCTTTTGCAATGAGATGTTTGATGATATGATGGGAGCTGGAACTCACTAGGTTTTTAGTACTGTTATGTCTACCTCTCTTTGCTTATAGTTCTGATAGGAATGGAAACATGGCAGGGAAGTGACAGGAGTGCAGAGGAATTGTGGATTTACCCATCCCTGACCCTCTTCTCATATGTAACTGTCGCCAAGTTGTAATCCAGTATTTCAGTTTGGGAGCAAATTTTACTTTTATCTTTGCCATGTTAGCGGACTTAGTTGTGTGTTGCCTTACCCAGGTGCCTAGATAACTGAGCAGCTCACATTTGACTACACTGCATTTACCAACCTCTCCTGTCACAGAGTGTTTTATCCATGCATTTATCGAGTATAGTTGAAAGGGCTGAACATTGCTTGGTTGAATGCATTATTGTGTTAAATTGCTCAGAATGGAATATTGCTCTCTGTGGTTGTACCCTTCTAAAAATACAAATTCATATTCTTGATGTGTGAAGTGGGATGAGGCATTAATAAGCCTCATTATAGTTGTTTGCATCATGCGGCACCCATAGGATTAATTAGCTTGGTGGTTGTCACACCTGTCAACTTAAGCAAAGTCCCAAGCCTTGAAAGATAGTCCCTTGTGTTTCTTTATTAGATGTTTTTGAGAATATGATATTTCTTTATTGGTTTTCCCTTGTTAACGTAACTGTGGTTTTTAGAGAGAACAATAAAAAGGATTGTTAGAGAAACAGAAATATAAATCTAGGGGAGATTAGTTGCATGTTTTATAATACATCAATATTCCCTGCACACATTATACTGTTAGGTTTACTTCATGAGAACTTACAGGATTTTTTTCTCAGGGGATGGTTGGCTTATGCTTTTGGAATTATATTCATCTTTCTTTCAATCTTTATGGTGCTTACCGGATTCTTTAACCAAGGAAGCCCCATCAATGAACTTAAGGTAACAGCACCTCCACCAATGACCACAATGGAGCAGCTTTTGGCTGTTCAGAATGCAATTTCTCAGGCTGAGCAGCTCATCCAAGATGGAAACATTTTTCTTCTCAAGTTTCGTGCCTTATTGCTGTCCATTTTCCCTCAGGTTTCTTTCTTTTTGTTTCCACTGGCTTAAGCATCTCTCTCTCTCTCTCTCTAACTTAAGTTCATCAAAAGCATGGTTCATCCTTCCATTCAGAGTTATAGCCATTTTCTTCTAGCATGTAACGATACTTGTTTGGTGTCTGAAATGACAGGCGAGCGAGAAATTTGCAGCAGCACTCGTATGCATTGCTTTAATCCTAGTTTTCATACCTGTGAAGTACTTAGTTCTAATGAGCTTTTTGGAGGCATTTACAAGGTATTCACCTCCTAGGAAAGCAAGCAGTGAAAGATGGGAAAGGAGATTGAGAGAATGGTGGTTTAGCATACCTGCAGCCCCTGTAGCTCTCGAGAGAGGAAATGAAGACAAGAAAAAGAAATGATTGAAGCTTGTAATTTTGTGCAACAGAATATGCATGTATATGTACAGTAATCAGAATATCCAGGGGAGTGTAAATTTCAACAATAAATAATAATTGGAAGAAAAAAAATCATCTGCTTGAATCTCTATTAGTCCTAGGAATGAATGACTGTGAAAGATCTTGTCCTATGCTTGCAGGGAAAGGTGATGTACCTTCCCCCAAACAAAAGGTGGTTGAGAAATGCTTTCCGTCTTTTGTGTTGTTTTTTATGCTCCATTTTTATAATTGCTTGTTGGTCATCCTCTACACCTGTAGCCATTCCTATTCAGCTAGTGGGTTCATTCTCCCTTGATAAATTTATATTTACAATTGTGCCATTCCTTGCCTTTTTCGTATTTTATTTCTTTTAGTTTTTAAATTTTTCGTAACACCAATTTAATTTAAATACAAAAAATGAATACAAGTAGGGTATCACACAATCTGAAATTCACCTACTCGAATTCATCTCAAAATTGATTATTACTATACAAATAATTTCTCGTTACATACAAATATAATTATAATTAATAATTTTATTTTAAAAATTGATATTTTTAAATAAATATTTAAATGGGAACGTAAAAAAAATTTATAAATATTATTATAAAATATATATTTTATTTTAAATTAAATTAATTAGTGATATAAATAAATTTAGATAATGAATATCTAATATATAAAATTTGAAATTTATTTATATTCATTGCGAAGTTAATTTTGAATACTCAAATATACTCGATTATATTTCTGGATAGATTTCAGGATCTAAATAGGTGTAACTTGTTTCAATTGGTTGATGCTGCATAAGGTACAAGTTGCAATGAATCATTTCTAGTTTACAAGAATATCAAATTGAAGAATTTCAAGTGAGAGAAGCAAAACTGTTGTTTGAGTTGGACAAGTTGAGGAGATGAACAATAAGCTAATGGAAGAATTGAAGTCATATATTGACGAAATTGCAAATTTGAAAAAAAAAAAGATAGAGATTTGAAAAAGTGAAAGGAGAATTTAGAAACAAATGCTTGCACAAATAGCTTGGCAAAATTTATTTTTGTTTGTTGATGGGATGGTTTGGAATTGTAATTATCTTTTTATGTACTGAAAATGAAAATAGTAATAACAAACTATTTGCCACAATTTGTGGGAAACGTGTACTCGGAATTTTGTGAGCACTTCCTGAGTTTGTACAATTTAGTAAGAATTGAACAGAATTAAGTTTGGCCTCTTATTCCAAATGCAAAAGGGCAAGCAAATTCCTATTCTTATTTCAATAGTAATAACAAACTATTTCCATATATGTATTTAGTATTTTTATTTATTAAACACTTTAATTTTAATTTTAATTGTAATCATATAAATATTTAAATTTAAAAAAAAAACATTACTTTGAAACATGGCCAAATTTATAAATTTAAAATTATGTTTAAAATTTTTTTATTTGTTTAAAAAGTAATATTTCTTTATAATTTAATAATTTTTTTAATATAGTTGTTTATTAAGTTGGGATGAAAATTGAGGCGTAATAAATAAAAATACTTAAATATATGTGCGTACGTATATATTTAGTTTTTATAATATAAGTGTTATGTGAATTTCATTACTATTAATAATTAGTACCCCTCTCATAATTTTTATCGGCTTTACTTTTTTATATAAATTAAAAAAAATAATTTTTTTATTATACAACTCTTAAATATATTAATTTTATTAAATTTTAAAAAATATTTTGAAGTGTTTAGAAAAATTGCAATTAATGAAAAATTATTTTAAAAATAAAATAAAATTAAATAGCATTATAATAATTGATTCATATCTTATTATAATATAAAAATAAAAAGTAAATAATTTTAAAATAATAAAAAAATATAAAAATTATAAGATGAAAAGAATAAAATTTATTCTCTGTTTCATAATTTTTATTTATTTTTTTATATAATTTTTTATTAACTTTTCAATTATATTTATTTTAAATATATTAAATTTTATTAAAAAGTATTTTAAAAAATTTTAGAGATAAAATTAAATAAAATTATAATAGTTAATATAATAATATTAAAAAATAGACAATAATTTTGAAAAAAAAATATAAACAAATTATGGGGAAGAAATATATATTACATGCATAAATGTATAAGATAATTTATCTTCTCAAACACGTTTGTTGATATTTAATACTAAAAGTAATGTGATGACGTATAAAAATTATAATATTATTTTAACTAAAAATGACCCATTAAAGAATATATCAAAGCATATTCTCATAACTACCCATAAAGTAGATTAGGTAGGTATATAAAGGCCCCTTTTGGCTAAGTCAAGCACACCTTAATAAGAAGGGCCTCCTCTCTCCTCTTCTCTTTTTCACTTCTCCTTCCTCTTCTTTTCTCCCCTTTGTATCTCTTACCATTAAAACTTTAAAGTTTTCATATCTGACTCAAATATACGAGGGTTTCACACGAGACATTCTCAACAAGACTCCTGACTATTTTATTTTTATTTTATAGATTTCTTCTTATCTTGATCTTAAAAGACTCATATAAAGAAATAAGTGGAAAATTTTTTATCAAGTGGTATCTGTACGTCTATGAGAAAATAAAGAAATTTTATTATTTCTACAAGCTCATCCATTAAAATCTACATACAATTTAAATTATATGATTTAAAATATTGTGTAAAAAGAAAGTTGAAACTTTGCAATAACCCAACTATAAAAAAAACTCATTATACCCCCAAAGTTATTTGACAAAGCTTGAGGTATCATTTCCTATTATTGCTAGATAAGAAACAAAATTTATTGGTCTTTCAAACCTCTTCCCTTAGAGCAATATTTGATATCAGGTATTGGAAATATAATTATTTAGAATTTGAAAAATAATTTGATTGTTAAAATTTCTTGATGATTTTGAAGTGTCCAGAAGTTTAGAATTATCAAATATTGATTGTTCTTTTTTTTAAAAAGAAAAAGAAGAAGAAATGCCAAAGAAACGAGCATGTATATGTTCCTTGAAAGATGAGGGTGGCTCTAGACAGGTTGGAAGGCCTTGACGAGCATAAAAGTACCAAAAGAGAAGATCCTAAGCACAAGTAGGACAACAAAGCAACAAGCTCAAACACAAACCACAAGAAGTCAAATGAATGGAGAGTGATTATTAATGGTCATCATTTGAACACAGACCCACAAAGTTGTATCCTCAGACAATAACAAGTTGGCCAAATTGAGCAGGTCAGTTAGATACCAAGTCGACCGTTTCGAACTTGGGTTCCATAGAGTGCAATAGCTAGATTAAGTAGGTTGGCAAGGTTGGCCAGGCCGGTAGATACCAAGTCCGTGTATTCAAACAAGTTGGGTTTGATGAGCTCGAAGCTGAGAGAATCGGTGAAGTTGGTTATTGTCCATAAACATGCAAAGCTACACAACAAACTCATATTACTTATGGAAGAAGGCTACGAGGAGTTAGTGCACATCACATTGTTTACACGAAATTGATCGTGCATGGGCCATTGTGTCATGATCGTTGAAAAGGCACCAGATGATCAACTTTCAAGTTGGAAGACTCCAGCTGATCACACTCAACAGGTCGGTAAAAGAACTCGGACCTGGTCAACTCGTGTGGGTTGGTGGAGGAGCTCGATCGAATCATGCTCAGCAGATTGGCAAAAGAACTCAGACCAGGTCACCTTGGACAGGTCAATGGAAGAGCTCGACCGGATCATGCTTGACAGGTCAGTGAAAGAGCTTGAGGTGGAAGGGTGCAGCTGAGAGCATTTTTTCGATCCATGCATAAAACAAAAAATATTTATCAATTTAAGTGGAATTCAAAAATATTTTCGGATTCTGTGTGTCAGTTCAGTGTGTTCGGCAGTCATACTACCGAATACACTTAGAGTATCGAGCAAAAGGCAGTTCGATACCATGGGTGTCGAACTACCACGCGGACCAGCTTGTTCAACACTATAATATCGAACAAACTGTTTCGTGCCACACCAATAGTATCGAACAAACTGTTTCGTGCCACTGGAGCAATTTCAAATTGCTCCCATGGCACAAGTATCAAGGTTTCGTTAGGAATTCCCGACAAAACCTTGACAAAATAAAATTGTTTGGCACTTTGCATGCAGGTCCGCGTGGCTCTCACTTTGGCTTTTAAAGCCAAATCTCCCACCATCTCCTTTTTCAGCTCTTCATTCTTCCTCTCCAGCTCTTCTTTTCCCCTTCTCCAGCTCTGCACTTCTCCCTCTCCAGCTCTTCACTTCTCCCTCTCCACACTTTGCTATAGGCCATCACCTGTATACCTTCACTTTCAACATGCTAAAATATTCTTCTTCAACACACCGTGATCTCTATATCATCAGGTATTTCTAAAACTTTTTTTTTTATTTTAAAATATATATTTTTTTTATTTTTTTACTTTATATATAAAAATAAAATATTAAATTAAAATATTAAATCTTAATTAAAAAAATATAAGATATTTCAGATTAAATGATATTATTAATATAATTTTTTATGTAATTTTTATAAATTTAGAAATATTATTAAATAAAGTTTAAAATTTTTAAAAATTAAATAATTAGTATTTTAATTTAAGAGAATAAATAATAAATTTTTCAAAAAAATGTTAACCGTGCATCAATGTTTTAATTAAAAAAATTTATTTAATTATATTTTTATGATAATTTATCTGTAAAATATAATTAAAGATTGTAATAAAGTTAAATAAATATAATGTACATCTTTAAATATTTATAAAGTAATGTCTGAAGAAACATTTTAAATCATATTTGAAAAAAAAATTTTTTAAAAGAATAGAATATTTTAAATTCAAATATTATAATAATATATAAATTGATTAGTATTAATTATATTTTATATTTAAGTTTTTGTAAATTTTTTTTCAATATCATATAAAATTTAATATTTTGAAAAGAAATATAATTAAAAAAATAATAAAATTTAATAGTTTTTAAAGAATATAATATTTTTTTAAATATTTAATACGTTCTATTTTTTTTACTAGTTTAAAAATTTTTTGTTGTTGAATTATAATAATATATAAATTGATTAGTAAGAATTTTATTTTGAAAATAAGTTTTTGTAAATATTCTTTAAAATGTAATAAAATTTAATATTTTTATAATAAATGTAATTAGAAAGGTAATAAAATTTAATAGTTTTTTAAGAATATAATAATTTAAATTTTTTAAAATATTTAATCCGTTCTATTTTTTTATAATTTTAAAATTAATTTTTTTTTGTTTTGTAATAAAATTAATTTTTTGAAAATACTAAAATTAATTTTTTGAAATTATTTTTTGTATTATAATAAAATTAATACGAGTAATAAAATATTTAATTTTTGTATTATAATAAAATTATAATAAAATATTTAAAATTAATTTTTGTATTATACTAAAATTAATTTTTTGAAAATAATAAAATTATTTTTTTGAAATTATTTTTTGTATTATAATAAAATTAATGAAATAAATAAAATTATAATAGAATATTTAAAATTAATTTTTGTATTATACTAAAATTAAAATTTTGAAAATAATAAAATTAATTTTTTGAAACTATTTTTTGTATTATAATAAAATTAATACGATTAATAAAATATTTAATTTTTGTATTATAATAAAATTATAATAAAATATTTAAAATTAATTTTTGTATTATAATAAAATTAATTTTTTGAAAATAATAAAATTAATGTTTTGAAGTTATTTTTTGTAATACAATAAAATTAATAAAATATTTAATGTTTGTATTATAATAAAATAAATAAAATTATAATAAAATATTTAAAATTAATTTTTGTATTATTGGATAGAATATTTATTGTGATAGAATATTTGTTCTGATTTTTTAATGGAATATTTTTGAATTAATAGTATTTATTGTGATTTATGGATATAATCTTTTTTATAATATGTATTATTAATAGTATTTATTGTGATTTATAGATATAATCTTTTTATAATATGTATGTTATTGTAGTGTTAAATTATGTACTGTTATTTAGTGAATAAATGATGTTTGAATATTGTTACTGATTATGAATATAATAATATTTGTGAATGTGTATTTGTATAACATATGATATTGTATATTATTTTGTATAATCAGATATGGAGGGAAAACGCAACCGTCATGATCGCCGTGATTACATTTTATCGGGTCCCAATGATCCATCGTTGCCGTATGGACAAGCTGAATATCGGTCTGAGGCTATATGGCAATAAATTATAGAAAGCGAGGCGATAGGTTGCAGAAGAGCAGGTACAATTTTACATTTGGACGATATTCCAGATCAAATAATACCTCACCTGCGTCGTTCAAGTTTCTATGGTGTAATACGACTTGGTTTTTTTGCTCTGGATTGGCATTTAATTACGGCTCTTGTTGAGCGGTGGCGACCAGAGACGCATACATTTATGTTTCCCGAAGGGAAAATGACCATAACCCTTTAGGATGTAGGACTAATAACCGGGTTGTCTATCAATGGTGCAGCTGTTACAGGCTGATCACGCCACCATTGGCCATCAGTTTGTGAGGCATTGTTAGGTGTCGTTCCACCTAACAATGCCATAAGAGGGTGTTATCTGAAAATGATCTGGCTAGCTAAGGAGTTTAGTCAACTTCCAGATGATGCTGATCAGGAAGTTGTAGAGCGGTTCGCACGAGCATACATTTTGAGGGTCATTGGATCCTTGTTTAGTGATATAGTTGGGGTGGGGCATGTCTGGCATGGTTATACAGACAGTTATGTAAGGCGACAAATCCGGAAGTTATGCAGATGGCTGGTCCACTGTTCATCCTTCAGATATAGGCATGGGAACGTATTACAACAGTTGCGCCTATAATGTCTAATCGGGTACCACATCATGACGCTCCACTAGGCAGTAGGTGCGTGATATTATATTATTTTTTTTAAAAAAATTAATATTTAAAGATATGATTAGTAATATAATATGTTGTGCAGGTGGAGTAATGCCAGATAGATTACGGAGGTTGTCACCCACGTATTAGTAGAGCTGCGTTATCAACTTGATCGTTTATTACTCGAGCAGGTAATATTGTTAAAATAAATTAATAATTTAAATGTACATTAATTATGTTATAACGATTGAATGTTCATTTCAGGTCATTGGAGAGCCTTATACTAATGCCCTGATTGAGTCGCTTCCGGAATACTGTCGCCATGGACGAGAAATTTGGAGAGCTGTTGTCCCACTTGTCTGCTTCCATATTATAGAGTGATATTCTTTTGCAGCCGTAGCCCCTGCATCTCTCGAAGGAAATATCATCCCAACTGAAAACTCTTTAGAAGGATCCCAAAAGGAACGACCTTCTGGCCTATCATACGGATCCACCCTAAGCAAATCGAAGTCTATTTCTGCGTATGGGGGAGGATGAACAACAGGCACAATAGGATTAGGAAATTGGGTGTTGTAATATCAAGACTCACTCCTACTATCCTCCTGACCATTATTACCATCATCATCATCCTCAGTTGACATCTATGAATCATCGTCATCGTCATCGTCATCCTTATCCTCGTCCTCATCCTCCACTCTGTCAGATAAATTATTTGACGGCCTCCAAAACTATCAGATAAATCATAATCATCCACTACATTTTGCTTTTCACATTGCTCAACATTTGATTCCACAGCAGTTCCAGATGGACCTACATCAGCATGCTCATTCATCGCATCAACACAACGAAGTATCTTAACATATATCTCTATACCAGGTAGACCATTAATTTGATATAAGTAATTAAACATGCTAGATACATCATTTTCACCCCATATCTTCATGCATTCAAATTTTAAGGATCCATCCACAATTGTAGGCTTTCTAAAACTAATTGTCTCTATATATTCATTATTCTCGGATAATCCAATGGCACGAGTAATTTTTCCGACCAATTGATTAAAACTTATCCGTTTACCCATGGGAACAATATTTGAAAAACCTCCATCATAATCGTATCCATGAGAACAATATTTGAACAACCTCCATCATAATCGTATCCATGAGAACAATTTATAATATTTCCATCCCAATGAATATTAACATATACAGGAAATGCCATTACCATCATCATCATCCTCAGTTGACATCCATGAATCATCGTCATCGTCCTCGTCATCCTCATCCTCGTCCTCATTCTCCACTCTGTCAGATAAATTATTTGACGGCCCTCCAAAACTATCAGATAAACCATAATCATCAACTACATTTTGCTTTTCACATTGCTCAACATTTGATTCCACAGCAGTTCCAAATGGACCTACATCAGCATGCTCATTCATCGCATCAACACAATGAAGTATTTTAACATATATCTCTATACCAGATAGACCACCAATTTGATATAAGTAATTAAACATGCTAGATACATCATTTTCACCCCATATCTCCATGCATTCAAATTTTAAGGATCCATCCACAATTATAGGCTTTCTAAAACTAATTGTCTCTATATATTCATTATTCTCGGATAATCCAATGGCACGAGCAATTTTTCCGACCAATTGATTAAAACTTATCCTTTTAGCCATAGGAACAATATTTGAAAAACCTCCATCATAATCGTATCCATGAGAATAATTTATAATATTTCCATTCCAATGAATATTAACATATACAGGAAACGCCATTTTTCTGATAAAAATTAAAAAAAAAATTGTAAATTCAATATTTTCATAATTGCTAAAAAATATTTTTCATTTTTTAAAATTATAATAAATCAAAATTACACACAATAAATATGATATACTTATTTAAAAAATTGAGAATTTTTATATAGGTACCTTTCAAATATGAATCACTCAATCACGTTTGGATCGATATGACTAATGAAATTAAACGTTCTAATTCCTGCAAAAAAAAATTTATATTAATAATTTATTTTTTATGACAAAATTTACAATAAAATTAAAAAAATTTTAATTTACAATAAAAAATATTTAAAACTTACCATTGATTTTTTTTTGCAGTCGAGTTGAAACAAGTAAATATGATAATTTTATGAAATTTATAGAAAAACGACTGAGTTGTATCGAAAATTAAATAAAAATTATGCAAATTTATAAAAGTGAGAGCCAATAAGAGACGGGAGAGAGAATAAGAAGACAACAGATTTATAGGCGGGTGGGAGTATAGTTCTGCAGTTTTACTGCCGAATTAGTTTAAATGCAGGCCGTTGGGCGGTGGATGGGGGTAGCAAATGTGGAAGACATGTTCGCCACTTAAAGTGCTGAACATATTCACGTGATATTTCACAGGGTTGCAGCGATTTCTGCACCCTGTGACATTTGCATGCATGTCACAGGGGTACATAAATCTCTGCACCCCTTATTTGCATGCATGTCACAAGTGGTGCAGAATTCTCAACACCCCTTATGTCACAGGCGTGTTCGGCACATCAGCCACGGGAGCAATTTCAAATTGCTCCTGTAGCAGGAAACAGCTTGTTCGACACCAGGTCAAGCATGTTGCTGAAGTTGGATTAAGCAAGTTGATCACGAGCAATGTCATTAGGTTCGAAGCTCACGGCGAGTAAGATGGCGGAGATTAATCAGGTCAGTTAAACATGGAGTCAACAAACTTGAACTTTACGATTGAGCAGGTCGGTAATGGACTAGGAAGACCACGTTAGGGGCAAAGTCATCGTTTTGATCAAGTCGAGCAGATCAAATTGAGCACATCGGCCAGATTTAGCAAGTCGACCAAGCACCAAGTCGACATGTTTTTGAGTTCAAGTCGATCAGAGCTGGATTGGGCAAGCTACTTCATCAGCCAGACTAGATAACAGCCTCTAGATGTCGATGCAGTCAGCTAGAGATGACCCAAGTTGACGGACAACCTTGAGCTTACTGAGGTTCGAGGTCGAGGTGGTCGATAAGGCCAAAGACATGCAGGGTTACACATCAAACCCAGTATACGCAAGGAAGGGCACAACTAGGAGCTAGCAACATGTTCTCTTAATTCACACAAAGTCGACTAAATGGGTCTCGGCCATTGGGAGTTAATTATTCATACTGTTTAAAAAAAAAATTGTTATCATACATCATAATCTGCCACGTGAAAGATTACTAACTTATTTACATCTTATACCACTGTCATATCGTTATCATGCAAAAGGCGACTTGTGCATTTTATTATAATTACAATATCACCATCAAATTATAAATAGGTAGAATAGATCTTTATTTTTAAAATAGCCTCTGCTCATGCATGATTATGCTAGTTATTTTACTTTAGAATTTCAAAACTATCTTTAGTTATAAACAGCTACTTTTGATGTATTATTATTGAATATAAAGAATTTCATGGATTTATTAGAAAATATACTTTGCATAAATGATAGATAATAACGCCAAAATCAATTAAAGTTTACTTCTCTTAGTTTAACTAGTTGACCATGCAACTCATGGAAGGAGATCCATTCAGTTCGAAGATCCAATGCTGTGATGATAGAATGAAATTCACTACATATTGCTGTTGATAATAACATTGAATTTTGCAGGAGAAAGAGAATGACCAGCAACATGGAGTTCATCGGCTAGAGCCTTGGCCTTATGAAGGAAAGCAAAAACAGAAGATCATTGCGTTTGAGCTCTTGAAGCGCAATATTAAGTTGCAGTTGCTAATTCTGGAAGACGGAACCAAAAGCTTGAGCTAAAGCCTTCCAAACAGGTTGATAATATAGGGAAAAATATCCTCAGAGATGGAGGATAAAAGCCAAAAATGAAGAAGTTGATCTTTCTAGAACCAAAAATCAAAATTAGGTTAGGAATAGCAACGGGAGGATCAATGTTTGAAGGTTTGGTTTTGAGAGGAGGTGTGGTAGTACTATCAATGAAACCTGTGAGTTTATGATAATTAAGCAATGGAGTGAACTGAGTTTTTCATGCTAAGTAGTTGGTGGGATTAAGTTTAACTGAGAAGGTATGAGAAGAAGAAGAAAAAGATGAGGAAGGGCAGAGATAACTTATGATGAGCTCATAATTTGTGGCTCTAATACCATGTTAAGGAAAATATAATTGATGTATTTCACTATATCTCCAAAACGTTTACAGCAGCTATCTATATACAATAACATGAATTCAAAAGCTAGCAAATATCTCTAAATATAAGGAGATAATATCAGTAAGTTACAATAGAAAATAATAACAAATTATGTTATCCTAACATAGGTGTGTTAATAATCGCTTACAACATTATCAATTCTAAAATTAAAATTATTCACTATCTGTATATGCACATGTGTACATACTTAAATTTAAACATTGTCTTAGCATGAAAGCTTTTATTATTAGTTAAAATTAACATAATATTTCTAAAAAAAATGATTATGTATTTTATGAATCGAAAAATTTTAAAGAAATTTATACATATAAAATATTATTTATTGGACTCCTTTATTGTATGAGTCAATATTATTAGTCGAAATTAATATTTCTGTTCATTTAAAATATGGAACTAGACGCTTTTCGAGACACATTATTTATTAATACCGAGTAAGGCTAATAAATCTGGAAGCTCCAATGAGCTTAAATATCGAGAAAAACTAATAATAAGTCTGGAAGCGCCAATAAGACCACAAGAAAGAGAAGACCTCTAAGATCAAATGAGAAGATAAAATTTTTTGCAAGGAAGGAAAAACCTTTCAAAAGTAAGATCTCCTATGGTTACACCACTTAAATAAGACCTCCAAATATAAGATTTTACGTGACTAGACCTCTAAAGATAAAACCTCTAAAATAAAAAAAAAATAATTTCATTTACAAAATAATTTGTTTAGAATTTTCTTACTATTATAAGTATATAATATATTCTCTTACTCCGATCTACATTAAGTTGTTCTACTCAACTAATTGTATTAGGGAGTGAGAGCATAATAACATATAAAAATTATAATATTATTTTAACTAAAAAATACTATAAAAAATATGCCAAAGCATATTTTTATATCTCCCCATGGGGCTCCTTTTGGCTACGTCCAAAATACCTTCATAAGAGAGGCTCCTCTCCCTCTCATCTTCCTCTTCAGCTTCTTCTTCTTCCTCTTTTTTTTTTGTTATTTTTCTCTACATGTTTTGCAATTAAAACTATACTATAAAATTCTCAGATCTTACTTAAATATCGGACACTCTCCATCGAAAATATTTTTAGTAGACTCTTGATTATTTTTTTTTATTTTGCAAACTCTTTTCCCAGTATCGAACTTTAAAAGATTCATAGAAAAAAAACAGAAGAATAAAATTCTTCATCAGAATGAATATCCTCTTTTTTTTAAATATATTTTATTCAATAATTAATATAAAAAATTAATATAATTACTTTTAAAAAAAAACAAAATATTTCAGAGTTACGATAACACTGTTATAAATAAGAAGCAAAATATGTAAATTATTTTTTATTGATATTTTTATTTTTTTAATTATAATAAAATGTCCAAACTACAAAAAGAATACACTATCGAAACATAATTAACTAGCACAGTATAGCACAATATCGTGATGAGGATATAAATCCATCAAAAGTACTTGTAAATACCCAAACCTTCCATGTTTGACATTATTATTTAAATTAATATAAAATTTTAGTAAGATATTTACTTATTATTTTAGTATTTAATTTCTTTTTATATAATTAAAGCTTCACAATAATAATGTTTTTCTATTATTTTTTAATATCATTAAAATTGATAATTTTTTTTGAAAAAAAACTCTCAATCCGAAGTTGGCTCTGAAAAGCTAAGCTCACGGGGGACCCATTTGCTAGTGTCGGCTGCAATAAGCTAAGCCTACGGGGGACCCAATTGCTAGTGTCGGCTGCATTGCAATTATAGAAATTGTACTTCCTGCATTAAAATAAATTATTTTTATTTTTTAATTCATTTCAAATTATAATTTATATATTTTTTTTAGAAATAGTAATGTTTGCATTACATTTGTAATATACCATAATTTAATAATATTAAAATATAAAATACCGGGCGCTAAAATATAAAGCACCAAGTGATACAGTATCCTGATTTTTCTTTTTATAAGTGAAACCTTTGTGATCACATATCAACTTATTAGACCCTTACTACATGATTCAGTTTTATAGTGATAGCTCGTAACTTATTTTGATCGATTATTATATTGTATTAGAGGTCCTCCACTAGTTTTCAACTCTTCATATTCGAAGTTTACAGTTGTCTTCACAACCCTAGACACATGGCCTGTTCAGATTGACTCTTCATACTCACATCTCTTCGCTTGTTTCTGGAGAGGTGAAGACCACAATGAAAGAGATTTTGGAGTTTATCGACAAGCTCCAAGCGGACCTGGACGAGACCAAAACTTTAAAGTTTGCCCTTGGGGATCGGGCTAAAAACGCTAAGGACTAAGTGGCTATCCTTCAACGCCAAGTCCAAGAGCTACAGTCTCAAGCTGAGGAAAACCGGGCTACCTCTGATAGGATTGCTAAGCTAGAAGCTGAACTTCAAGAGACGGTGGCCATGCGAGAGGAAATGTTCATTAAAGGCGAAGAATCAGTCAAGAAAGAGCTAGTAAAGCGCTTTCCTACTGAGGACTTCGCTTGGTTGATGACATCTTCTCAAATGAGGAGGAGGAGGAGCATATTGAAAACAACCTCACCGATCGAGTCTTTGCTGAAAATATAGATGTAAATAATATGAATATAATAGAGGCTCGGTAGGAGAAGACTGATGATGTCACATTCCATAACTAAGGATAAAAACAGAGAAACTATTAGACTTAAATCGTACTATTCTAGAGTTAGAGTAATTAGTTTCAGGGGAGGTGCTAGCTTAACCTCGAGCTAATTAGGGGAGGTGCTAGCTTATCCATAGCAGCTTGACACATAATTCGCCTATAGGTAGAGTACTAAAAGTTGTTTTTAGAGGTCCAACTTACATTTTATATAGAGTTATACATGCAAAGACATAGTTAAAATAAGAATGATCAATAATAATATTTTACTATCTTTAAGCTCTAATAACTGAATCATAGGAAGTCCAAATAAGAAAACGGACATATCTTAAAATAAAGCAGATAATGTGATAAGCAAGTCAGAATCAAGTCACTTTCAGAAGGTGTTTAAGAGTTTTTCGATGTATTAGCTTAAGGTGCTTGTTAAATCCGACGTGTTTACTTAAATGAAATGAACCTCTAAATATTAAAAATTTAATTTTAGTAAGTCAATCTATGAATATTAAAAATTTAAAAATTAAATTGAAACATCGTGAAAAGCTTAACAAGTGAAAGTGTGAAAATGAAAAGTTTAAAAGTAAATTTCAAGTTTGGTCCTTCATTTTTTTCACCTCTTCACCTAAACCCTCCATGTGTCACCTAGATATACAAGAAAGAAATGACTAATCAAAAAAGAAAAAGATAGTCTTCATCATCCTTCATGTTGGCCAAACCTTCACCAAAGGAAAAGACAAATTTTATTTTCTTCTTTTCTTCCATTCCCACCTTATTTCTCCATGAAAATAAGATCTCCATCCATGAAAATTTCTTTCCTAAGTGAAATAACTAGCAAAGGAACCATAGAAAAGGAGGAAAGAAGGAGAGAAGCTCAGGTGCTTAAGTGATAAGTGATAAAAATTGAAAATTAGGTTAGACAAACATATCCTTCTATACTTTCAATCAATTTTATGTTGTTAAATGAATTAAAACTCTTGTTTTTCTTATTCTTTGTACCAAAAAATTCAAGAGGAAGGTACATCAAAGAGCAAAGGTAAGGAAAAAGAATAATTAAAGTATACCTAAAGTTTTTAAAAAGAATTGTGCAAAAGGTTTTCCTTTGGTTTTCTCATGAATATGTAAAATTAGGGTTTGGTTTGATTACTGAAAATTTTGATTTGATTGTATTGATGCGTAATATGAATGTTGAAATAGTGTTTGAAATACTTAAAGCAAAGAAATTTAACATGGGAGATAAAAATGCAAATTTGGCAGAATAGGTTTTAATATGGCAGCCTGTGTTAGAAGTTTCATAACTTAATTGCATAATTTTTAAAATTAAGCCTAACATATACCAAAAGAAAGCTGTGACAAAGAGCTAAAACTTTTATGAGGTGATTAAATTCTAAATCTATAGCTAAATGTATGTAAATTTATAATGAATATAAACTGATCACAAGGATAGTGCATCCAGAATAGTCTGCATTGCTTATATCATAAGTAATTCTTTCCTCATTGAAATGAGTTAAGACTAGTGCAAAATGAACTCTGAGAAGTATAAATAAAACTTTGTAGAAGAAACTTAAGCTTGAATCTATATGCAAATGTATGCATATGATATGTTAACAAGTACCAAAATTGTACTAGTTAGAACCTAATTGGATAGTTTGCAAAGAAAAATTCATAACTTAAGTTATAAAGGTCAGAATTATATGTAACATATATTGTAAGAAAGTTAAGACATAAATACATAATATTCATGAAAAAGGTTAATCCAATTCTGTCCATAATATACTTGAAAATATAACACAATCTCAGACAAAAATAAATTAAAATCTGAATATTGACCTAAAAGGGATTAACATGCTACCTTTGTAGCCAAATTATGCACGTGCTAGCTTAACGTGCCTACTTTATGCACGTGCTAACTTAACGTGCCTACTTTATGTAAGTGCTAGCTTAATAAACTAAAACTTTGCATACATGTTCTTAATGAGATAGCAATATATTCATGACTGAATATGGTCTATTACACATATATGTATGCTTTTAAGAACTCGTTTTATCAACATGCTTGCTTATGAATAATTCAACATGCTTGCTAGTTTTAATATGTTAGACATCTAAATGGATAATTTTAGTAAAAATAAATATCTAACATGTAAATATGCATTTTTGACCTTAGTAAATCTTGATAGGAGTTATTGACAGAATAAAGATATAGCATGCCATGTACAATTTAGCAGTACTGTGCCCTAATGGACTACATAATATGATATTTTCGACACACCATATGTCATATAGGTGCTTGGCTTTTGAGCCATACAAGTACAATATTCGGCCCCCAGGCCATACAGTTTGGCACTTTGTACTATACAAATATAGTTTTCCCTTATCTACCTAGTCGATCATGTTAAGAGTTTATGGGGGCTAAGATTTAATTATATGATTTTTTAATACCTTATAAGCATGCGTACAAGATGGTTACCATATTATGAATAACCTCATATGTATACAATTGCATAACTTAATTTGCTCACTTTTCACTCAAAGATACACAAAATTTCCACACATTTTTATGAAATGATTTTATTATAACTATCATGTGTAATTTTGTTTATACTTTGTATGAATATATATTATTATTTATCCATTGAGCGTGAACTCAACGCATTGGACTTTTTCATGTGCAGGTAATAGACAAAGGAAGTGATAATAAGAAGTCTGGTTCTGCATCAACATGGAGAACATTATCATAACCAATGAGTCTCAAATTTTGTATAGAGGTTGTTTATATTTGGCATGTATATAAGTAGTCCACCAGGAGTCTGTAAATGAGTTTTGAAAATAGTAAAAATGTAAATTAATATATTTACTACTTTAACTTAGTATGTCCCATTTATAGATTTAATAGTGTGAATTGAATAAATATTGAGAATATATAACTGTTTTCCATAGGGATAATTATAGATAAACATGGGAGACTCTTGCAGTTTCTCCATTTAAAGTTATTTTTGTGAATTAACATAAAGTTAAATAAATTAAATAATAACTAATAATATAGAAGTTAATTTAAGGCTATATGTGCAATTATATATAGTATAGCATGTGGCATCTTTTACTTAGTTATTTTATAGACGGGTAAGGCGTGTTATAGAAGATGTTCCTCCACCTTTGTAATTTCCTTTCATAATAAGAAGCTCATTTTTGCTATATATTTGTCTTTGTATTTTTATGCTCAATACTCAACCAAGTGGTATAATAATCAGAACACTCGTCTGACTGCTTTTAGATTAATTTTCAATCTGATGTATAAGCTTTAAATGTTTTATAAAAATCATTAATTAGGACTAAGGCTCAGTCATCAGCCTAGCGATCACCTGCCTCATGGCCTTAGCTTAAATAACTTGAAAAAAATTATCAATAGGACTTAACACCTAGTAATTGACCTGACAGTTATCCGGCTCGTGGTCTTGGCATAAAATGTCTTAAAAATTTTATTAAATAGGAGTAACACCCTGTCATGAGCTTGGAGGATACACGCCTTGTGGCCTTGGCATAAAATGCCTTAAAAATTTTATTAAATAGGACTAACACCCGGTCATGAGCTTTGCAGATATACGCCTTGTGGCCTTGACATAAAATACTTTAAAAAATTTTATTAAATGGGACTAACACCCGGTCACGAATCTAGCAAATACTTGCATTGTGGCTTTTGTACTAAAAAAAATACTCTAACCAACAATTTTTAATCTTGGAGAAGGCAATCCACCGTTTCTCGTAACTGAATAACACAGCATGTGAAAAAATACTTCGTTAAATATTATTGATAAAATTTTCGTAAATTACAAATATTCCAACAATGGAGAATGACCCAGCCATCTAACTTGGCCAACTTATAAGAACCGGGGCTAATAACCTTATTCGCCTTGAAACGATCCTTTTCAGTTTTCACTCAACTTTCCAGATTGGTGCTACCACATGTTATATAAGTTCTTTTAAGGACTCAATTCCCTAAATTAAAGTCTCGTGGTTTGACTATATTGTTGAACATCCGAGACATCTTGTTTTTGTAGACTGCCATTCTGATTGCAGTCTATTCTAAAAACTCAGCTTGATCAAGGTTGAATTGCATCTCTTCGAGGTCCCTTGAAGTCTTAGGGTGTTATGTCCTAAAACTGCTTACTTGGACATCCACAGGGTTTACTGCTTTAGTCTCATATACAAGGGAGAATGAGGTTTCCCCTATGGTTGTTCTTGGGGGTGTTCTGTGTTGGGAAATCCCAAGATTATTGCAACCCAAAGGTGCAGCGGAAAAATAAAATTTCTCTGATTTTCTTTTCCCAAAATCCGAGTGCTTCGTTTATTTCATAAGAAGGATATGAGACTAACATGTTAATCTCGTCCAAAAGATATAATGGCGGACTGATGGTACTACTTTTTCAAATGAATACCCTCTATGGTATCCATACGAACGTCTTCTATCCTTCTAGAGTGCTAGCTCTCTCAAAGATGGATAGATTATGTGCTCCACAATCTGCAATAGTCAGACTGAATTTTTCTCAAAAATTAACATCCATTTTTCACAATTCATAGAAGGAGTATTTATATGTTTCAGTCTTTTGTTTTTCCCACAACTCCTTTTCCTAAAAGGAGTTGTGTTCATAACCCACTATCACAATCTCATAGATACTCAAATATCTTATGTGATAGAGTCCTTTATCTGTAACAGTTACAGATAGACTGCAGATCTTTTAAATATTATTATCTCATAATAATAAATAATTAATAATAATAACATTTTATTATTATTAATTATATTAATAATTAATATTAATAATAATAACACTTATTATTATTAATTATATTAACAATTAATATTAATAATAATAACATTTTATTATTATTAATTATATTAATGGGCTTTGGGCTTTTAGCCCATTAATATGTCATAGCACATCAACAACATTCTTTTGTATGTGACCCAATAAGCTCAGATTAATTGGCAATAGGCTCAGTCCTACAAGGCCCATAAGTCATAAGTGGCCTCTAGCAAGACATTATGACTACCCAACTAATATGAAGATCAATAGTATGATAAAACCTAATAAATAGAACATGAGTTAATCCCTTTGTCACACAATATCTAGTTTGAACATAAGTCATGGTCAATGTCAAACTTATAATGTTCAAACTTATGATTTCTCGATCTCTAAGTAGACTAATAAATTCAAATGATATTGATCACACTATCAATTCATTTGAGCACGGCCATGCATTTCTCAGTCTCACTTATTGAGGGGCCCATAAGATATCTCTCAGAGAGAGGGACAAATCCTATCTCGATTGTTCATTATCCTCTACATAATTTATATTATGCTCAATCATAACCTTTATGATTGTCCAATTAAAAACAATGTTTGGTTATGTCAAAACATAATAGTCCTTATATTGGAAACTATGACAATCTCAAGTAAAAGGATTAAGACATAACTACTTTGAGATTCACTTATGACAATAACCCATATAGTGATCTCAACGCGGGTTCATCAAATACTTTATTCTCTAACAAGTATCTATGATTATTGAATTATATCAACATATACATAATCATCTCATGATTATTAATCAATAATCATACTAGCTATATTTTATTATTATCAACATAATAATAAGTAACCAGGGATGATAATCATTATTATGTAACATGCAAATAAATAATAATGATAAAAACCTAACCAAAACAACATATAAAAAGGCCCAAGATAATGGCCTAGGGCATATACACTAACAATCTCCCACTTGCACTAGGCCTAACTATACAAGTATTTAATATCCATAGACCTAGTGTGTTGATCATGCTTGACCTGTGAAAGAGGCTTAGTCAGTGGATCTGTAATGTTGTCATTTGTGTCTACTTTGCATACATTGATATCTCCTCTATCAATGATTTCTCGAATAAGGTGATATCGTCTGAGTATGTGTTTAGATCTCTGATGAGATCTAGGCTCCTTTGCCTGTGCTATGGCACCATTGTTATCACAATAAATGTAATACCCGGCTAGACTCCGGTATCGGAATTCCTACCGTCCGGTGGAATCTCGGATGTCGAAGACCTCTAGAAGGGTAGAATCATGTTTTATAAAAATGTTTTCATGTTTTTAATGGTTTTAAATATGAAAATTTAATGAGTTTTACATGAAAAGTCTTTGGAGGAAAACCCAGGTTCGGCCGTCGAAAGTCAAGTTCGGCCGCCGAACGTGCATGCGTTTTGGAGGCACGTTAGGCCCCCGAAAGCATGAGTGAGGGCAGTCCAGGTTCGGCCGCCGAAAGTCAAGTTCGGCCGCCGAACATTGCATGGATGCGGAGGCACATTCGGCCCCCGAACGTGGCCTGGCCAGCCACCTATAAAAGGGTCCCTTAGCCGAAAATGGGCGAGCTTTTTCTCCCCATTTCGGCCAAGGTGAGCATTCCGCCATCTTTCTCCAATCTTGAGGTTTTCCTTCCTTTTTCCATGATTTTTACAAGTTTATAACTTTGGTTTTGAAGATCTTTGAGCTTAGAACGAGTTTTGGAGCTTGGAGACCAAAAGTTTGAAACTTCTCCCATCTCCAAGTTTAGATCTCCTCAACCCTCGATCTTCAAGAGGTAAGAGCCGATCTTAAGCTCAATGTATGATTTAAGTAAGTTTTAAGTGATTTTATGGGGTAGAATGGCATGTATAGGGTTGTATGAGTTTTTAAGCAAATGTTAGGTTTTATGTGATTTATGAATAATGTGGCATGTTTGAGTATGCTTGAAGTGTTGTAGTTGGGGTATTTGATGTTTTGAGGCCCCTAGGATCTTGTATGCATGTTTTAAGTGAGGTATATGCATGATTGGTGAGTTTGGAGGCAAAAATGCACAAAGGAACCGAGTTTCTGCCCTTTGGCAGAAACCAGGTTCGGCAGCCGAAGGCACTTTCGGCCGCCGAACATGGCTGGGGAGGCAGGCCTTTCGGCTGCCGAAGTTGCCCCCGAAAAGAGACTTTCGTCTCTGTCTGGGACTTTCGGCCGCTGAAGGTGCCGCCGAACCTACCTGAGTTTCGTCTCTGTCCAGGACTTTCGGCCGCCGAAGGTGCCGCCGAAAGTGCCGCCGAAAGTGCCCTGCTCAGCCACTTCATGCATATCTCTATGTGATATTTTCAGGATGTTTTAGGGGGTTTTTGGGGAATATATTAGAGTTATGTCTATGTATGTTTGGTCCCTCATTGGAGTCCACCTGTGTAGGTTCGGACCCGAGGAACCAAGGACCCCAGCAGTGAGCCAGCTGCTACAGAGTTTGTCAGAGTCAGCCAGAGGTGAGTGGAACTAAACTTAACCTTTTAAATTAAGAAATGAAATGCTTTTATCATGATTCATGCATCATGATCATATTATAGGTTGTTTGCATTAGAATTCACGACTATGCCGCATTGTATTGTTGTGATAGATGATAGTGGATGGACATTAGGATGATTCATTAGCCTTCTATATACGAAGTCCTGTGGTGCCCATAATAGGGCCGGGCAATACGAAGACCTGTGGTGCCCATAATAGGGCCGGGCAATAACTCCGAGTACGAAGTCCTGTGGTGCCCATAATAGGGCCGGGCAATACGAAGTCCTGTGGTGCCCATAATAGGGCCGGGCATGGAGTTGAGGGATTTTTGAATCAGTCCATCCGTGGTGTGATTTATTTGTGCAGTGACGCATTTCATGATAGCATGTTTTAAATATTCTTTTACAGTTCTACTCACTGGGCATCTAGCTCACCCCTCTCCCCTAACCCCCAGGTTTGCAGGTACGGGATAGATAGAGAAGGCAAGAAGAAAAAGTCATATGTATGTAATAGTTATATGGTGGACATGACAATTGTAATATGATGTAATATAAGAGATTACAGTATGTATGTAATGAGGTATATTGAGGTTATAGATGTGCTTGACTCTATGAGTTTGTAATCCCTTGTTGATGCATGATCTTAGATATTTGATGATACAGATGTTAGCCAACTCATCTCATGATGTATTGCCATTGAGGCATTGTTGAGATCCCACAGAGGGATCAGGATTATGTTTATGACTATGCACAGTATATGTTCAGGTTGAGTTGGATGAATGAAAGGAAAAGTTTAAAATTTTTATGTATGTTTGTTGATCATGTTTGGGATTAAACAGGTTTACAGGTTATATGTCAGGCTTGCTACGGGTCCCGGCGGCCTTAAGTCGACCCGGATCCTAGCGCCGGTAGCGGTCCGATTTTCGGGGCGTTACAGAATGGTATCAGAGCCCTAGGTTCACATGGTCGGACCTAGAGTGTCGGGCTCATAGATGTTATAGAAGGTCAAGCACAATAGGAAAGTCATGTCCACTAGGATAGGATGTTGAGTCCTGTCTTGCATGATGATGTGAAATGCCATGATTTTGTACATGTGCATTAATGATATGCTATGCTATGTGATGTATGTGATGAGGGTTCATGTGTGCCCACATGAACCATATGATGCTAATGTTTGCTTGTTATGAGCTGTTTTTCAGAGAATAGGATGAGAGGAACTCGTCGATCTGCGCGATTGACAGGAGTCCCACCTGAGGATGAGGGCACGAGCGCCCGTCCTCCTACATTGCCTAGGGCAATGTCTTGTAGAGCCAACAGAGAGAGAGTGTCAAGGGACCCTAGAAGGTCTTTTGATGCCAGCAGAAGGGGGACTGATAGAGGAGGAAGTTCTTCAGATGTGAGGGAGGTTATGGAAGAGGATCAGAGGAGGGATGGGAACCTGGATGTGAGCATGCAGGAAGAAGGGACAGGGGAGTCTCAGGGAGGCGTACAGGCCTCGGGGTATGGTTTTCCACCCCATTATCCACCCTTCCCACAGGGTTCAGGGTATCCGATGGGAGGCACATCGGATTACTCCAGCTTTAACCCCTACCCTACCTACATGCCTTATCCACCTTTCTACCCACCCTATACACAGTACCCAGCTTATCCACCCTCACCTTTCTATCCAAACCCGGCAAACCCCGCCTCGGGGAATGCTGCACCTCCACCTCCACCACCTACAGAACCAGCAGCCCCAGTTACTCAACCTCCTAGACCTAGCTCAGTCGATGGGAGCAAGGTAAAGATGACAGATTACCTCAAGCTGGATGCTCCCAAATACAAGTCAGGGGATGACCCCTTCGAGTATCTGAGAGTGGTAAAGACAATAACTGATGAGCTAGGGGCAAGTGACAGCAGGGCCATTCAGATGGCAGGGTTCACTTTAAAGTGCAAGAAGGCACGGGAATGGTTCAAGTGTTATGTGGACCCGAGACTAGACGGTATGACATGGGAAGAATTTGCGAATGAGTTCGCTGGATGGGCTTTTCCAGACAGTTCTAAAGAACTGAAGATGATTGAGTTTGAGCAACTGAGGCAGTCAGAGCACATGAGTGTAGAGGAGTTCACGGATAAATTCTTGGAGCTATTGCCTTTTTCAGGGCAAGCTCTAGATTTAGATACGAAGAAAGCCAAGAAATATGTTATGAAGCTGCATTCCAGGTACTCCTCGTTGGTTCAGTCAGCTGAGAGAGAAAGTTTCCACACTGTGGTGGATATGGCTCAAAGAATGGAGGCAAGTGCTATAGTTGAGGGGTCAGTGAAGCAGTCAGTGACCCAATCTTCAGGGGTTAAGACCCCAAGCAGAGGAGGACCAGGTTTCTCTTCTCAGAGCTCAGGTAAGAAGAGGTGGGATAACACCACCAAGAAGCCGAAGAAGAATAAGTTTTGGAACAAGTTGAAATCCGGTCTGGGATTTGGCGGTGGCTCGAGCTCAGGCTCAGATGGTACAGAATGCCAGAGATGTGGAAGACCGCACAGGGGAGTGTGTCGAGTTGGGACTAATGCATGTTTCAGATGTGGACAGGAGGGACACATAGCTCGGGATTGTCCTAGAGCGCCTTTTATGGGCCAGCCCCAGCAGACAGCTTCTGGTAGTGTGGCACAGCCAGCAGTTCCAGCCACAACTCAGGGCAGTGGTAGAGGTAGAGGGAGAGGGGCAGCCTCTTCTTCTGGTTCCCGAGGTGAAGGTCCATCAGCTCCAGCCAGGATCTTCACCATGACACAGCAGGAGGCTAACACATCCAACACCGTGGTGTCAGGTAATCTCATCATTGGGTGTTCTGATGTGTATGCATTAATGGACCCGGGTGCATCTCATTCATTCATTACTCCGAGAGCCGTTGAGAGGTTGGGTCTGATAGTCTCTGGGTTAGAGTGTCCCCTATGGGTCAGTGGACCCAAGTGTGACCCGTCGGTGGCAGTGTCAGTCTGCCAGTACAGTCCAGTTTTTATTGAGGGAAGATGCCTCTCCGCCGACCTTGTGGTTCTAGATTTGACAGACTTTGACGTCATTCTAGGGATGGATTGGCTATCTACCCATGGTGCTACCTTGGACTGCAGGGACAAGGTAGTCAGGTTCAGAGATCAGAACGGGTCAGAGGTAGTCTTCAGAGGAGACAAGAGGGGCACACCTAGAGGTCTGATATCAGCTCTTCAGGCTCGTAGGTTTCTTAGGAAGGGATGTCAGGGGTACTTAGCTCATGTGAGAGAGCTAGACAGTCAGGTCAGGGAGCCGGCCTCGGTGCCAGTTGTCAGAGAGTTTCAGGATGTCTTTCCTGATGAGCTTCCAGGTTTACCACCTGCTAGGGAGATAGAGTTCGAGATAGAGTTGGTGCCTGGAACTAGACCGATCTCTATCCCTCCCTACAGGATGGCTCCAGCCGAGTTAAAGGAGTTGAAAGAGCAATTGCAAGAGCTGGTAGAAAAGGGTTTCATCCGACAGAGTACCTCACCTTGGGGTGCTCCGGTCTTGGTTGTGAGGAAGAAGGATGGATCCCTTAGACTTTGTATCGACTACAGGCAGTTGAACAAAGTCACTACCAAGAATAGGTACCCATTGCCTAGGATCGATGATCTATTCGACCAGCTAGCCGGAGCGGGTTGTTTCTCCAAAATAGATCTAAGATCGGGGTACCATCAGCTAAGGATAAGGGATGAGGATGTGCCGAAGACAGCCTTCAGGACTAGATATGGGCATTTTGAGTTCCTTGTAATGCCGTTCGGGTTAACCAACGCCCCTGCAGCATTCATGGATCTCATGAACAGAGTGTTTAGCCAGTACCTGGATCACTTCGTTATTGTCTTCATAGATGATATCTTGGAGTATTCCAGGAATGCAGAGGAGCATGCCCATCATCTGCGGTTGGTCTTGCAGACTTTGAGGGAACATGGCTTGTATGCCAAGTTCTCTAAATGTGAGTTCTGGCTGAGGAGCAATTCGTTCTTGGGGCATGTAGTATCAGAGAATGGTATTGAGGTAGATCCCAAGAAGACAGAGACTGTGGCTAACTGGCCTAGACCCACTTCAGTGACAGAGATTAGAAGTTTCTTGGGTTTGGCAGGTTACTACAGGAGGTTCGTTCAGGACTTCTCAAAGATAGCAGCTCCTCTGACCAGGTTAACCAGGAAGAATCAGAAATTTCTGTGGACCGACCAGTGCGAGGAGAGTTTCAAGGAGCTTAAGAAGAGGTTGACTTCAGCACCAGTGTTAGCTCTGCCATCTAGTGATGAGGACTTTACAGTCTTTTGTGATGCGTCCCGTGTGGGACTGGGTTGTGTACTGATGCAGAATGAGAGGGTGATCGCTTATGCTTCTAGGCAGCTGAAGAAGCATGAGTTGAATTACCCCACACATGACCTAGAGATGGCAGCAGTAATCTTTGCACTCAAGATGTGGAGGCATTACCTCTATGGGGTAAAATGTGAGATCTTTACAGATCATAAGAGCCTGCAGTACATCTTGAGTCAGAGGGATCTGAATCTGAGGCAGAGGAGGTGGGTGGAGCTGCTGAGTGACTATGATTGCAAGATTCAGTATCATCCGGGTAAGGCGAATGTCGTGGCAGACGCCCTAAGCCAGAAATCACTCGGTAGTCTATCCCACATCGCGGCAGAGAGGAGACCAGTGGTGAAGGAGTTCTACAAGCTTATTGAGGAAGGTCTACAGATGGAGTTGTCTGGTACAGGAGCCTTGGTAGCCCAGATGAGAGTGGCACCCGTGTTTCTGGAGCAGGTGGCTCAGAAACAGCATGAGGACCCGGAGTTAGTGAAAATTGCCAGGACTGTTCAGTCGGGCAATGATAGTGAGTTCAGATTCGACAGCAAGGGGATCCTCCGCTATGGGAGCAGAATATGTGTACCAGATGACATTGGGCTAAAAGGAGACATTATGAGAGAGGCTCATAATGCAAGATACAGCATTCACCCCGGAGCCACCAAGATGTATCAAGATTTGAAGAAAGTTTATTGGTGGCCAGCGATGAAGAAAGAAGTGGCACAGTTTGTGTCAGCCTGTGAAGTATGTCAGAGGGTGAAGCTGGAACATCAGAAGCCGGCTGGAATGCTTAACCCGCTACCTATTCCAGAGTGGAAATGGGAGAGTATAGCTATGGATTTCGTAGTGGGGTTACCGGCGGCGTCCAACAGAGTGGACTCCATATGGGTGATTGTGGACAGACTCACCAAATCTGCTCACTTCATTCCTGTCAGGAGTGGCTACTCTGTGGACAAGTTGGCGCAGGTATATGTGGATGAGATCGTCAGGCTGCATGGGGTTCCTGTTTCTATAGTGTCAGATAGAGGGCCCCAGTTCACCTCCAGATTTTGGCGGAGTCTGCAGAATGCCATGGGTACTAGGTTGGATTTCAGTACTGCCTTCCACCCCCAGACTGATGGACAGTCAGAAAGGACCATCCAGACTATCGAGGATATGCTCAGAATGTGTGTGCTAGACTTTGGCGGTTCTTGGAGGCAGCATCTACCTTTGGTGGAGTTTGCCTACAACAACAGCCATCATGCTAGCATCAGGATGGCTCCATATGAAGCTTTGTACGGAAGGAAGTGCAGATCACCTGTTTGCTGGGAGGAAGTTGGAGAAAAGGCCTTGGCAGGGCCTGAGTTAGTAGAGATCACCAGCAGGGTGGTACCCATAATCAGAGAGAGAATCAAGACTGCTACCAGCAGACAGAAGAGCTATGCAGACGTCCGCAGAAGACAGTTAGAGTTTCAGGAGGGGGATCTGGTATTGCTCAAGGTGTCTCCAATGAAGGGAGTGGTTCGCTTTGGGAAGAAAGGTAAACTAGCCCCACGATACATCGGACCCTTTGAAATCTTGCAAAAGATTGGGAATGTGTCGTACAAGTTGGATTTTCCTGCTTCGATGGAAAGAATCCATCCGGTTTTCCATGTTTCAATGTTGAGGAAGTTTGTGTCAGATCCGAGCAAGGTTCTTAGTGAGCTTGATGTGGAGGTCCAAGAGGATCTCACCTATGTTGAACAGCCAGTGCGGATCATAGACACCCAGATCAGAAAGTTAAGAAACAAGGAAATCCCGATGGTGAAAGTCCTGTGGAACCACCACAATTTTGAGGAATGCACTTGGGAGACACGGGAGTCTATGCTCCAGCAGTACCCTCATCTCTTTTAAGGTTAGATCCCTATGTGTTTATGTGTTATGCTTTACGCCATGCTATGTGTGCTAGTGAGGAACTTTCGGGGACGAATGTTCTTAAGGGGGGGAGAATGTAATACCCGGCTAGACTCCGGTATCGGAATTCCTACCGTCCGGTGGAATCTCGGATGTCGGAGACCTCTAGAAGGGTAGAATCATGTTTTATAAAAATGTTTTCATGTTTTTAATGGTTTTAAATATGAAAATTTAATGAGTTTTACATGAAAAGTCTTTGGAGGAAAACCCAGGTTCGGCCGCCGAAAGTCAAGTTCGGCCGCCGAACGTGCATGCGTTTTGGAGGCACGTTAGGCCCCCGAAAGCATGAGTGAGGGCAGTCCAGGTTCGGCCGCCGAAAGTCAAGTTCGGCCGCCGAACATTGCATGGATGCGGAGGCACATTCGGCCCCCGAACGTGGCCTGGCCAGCCACCTATAAAAGGGTCCCTTAGCCGAAAATGGGCGAGCTTTTTCTCCCCATTTCGGCCAAGGTGAGCATTCCGCCATCTTTCTCCAATCTTGAGGTTTTCCTTCCTTTTTCCATGATTTTTACAAGTTTATAACTTTGGTTTTGAAGATCTTTGAGCTTAGAACGAGTTTTGGAGCTTGGAGACCAAAAGTTTGAAACTTCTCCCATCTCCAAGTTTAGATCTCCTCAACCCTCGATCTTCAAGAGGTAAGAGTCGATCTTAAGCTCAATGTATGATTTAAGTAAGTTTTAAGTGATTTTATGGGGTAGAATGGCATGTATAGGGTTGTATGAGTTTTTAAGCAAATGTTAGGTTTTATGTGATTTATGAATAATGTGGCATGTTTGAGTATGCTTGAAGTGTTGTAGTTGGGGTATTTGATGTTTTGAGGCCCCTAGGATCTTGTATGCATGTTTTAAGTGAGGTATATGCATGATTGGTGAGTTTGGAGGCAAAAATGCACAAAGGAACCGAGTTTATGCCCTTTGGCAGAAACCAGGTTCGGCAGCCGAAGGCACTTTCGGCCGCCGAACATGGCTGGGGAGGCAGGCCTTTCGGCTGCCGAAGTTGCCCCCGAAAAGAGACTTTCGTCTCTGTCTGGGACTTTCGGCCGCCGAAGGTGCCGCCGAACCTACCTGAGTTTCGTCTCTGTCCAGGACTTTCGGCCGCCGAAGGTGCCGCCGAAAGTGCCGCCGAAAGTGCCCTGCTCAGCCACTTCATGCATATCTCTATGTGATATTTTCAGGATGTTTTAGGGGGTTTTTGGGGAATATATTAGAGTTATGTCTATGTATGTTTGGTCCCTCATTGGAGTCCACCTGTGTAGGTTCGGACCCGAGGAACCAAGGACCCCAGCAGTGAGCCAGCTGCTACAGAGTTTGTCAGAGTCAGCCAGAGGTGACTGGAACTAAACTTAACCTTTTAAATTAAGAAATGAAATGCTTTTATCATGCTTCATGCATCATGATCATATTATAGGTTGTTTGCATTAGAATTCACGACTATGCCGCATTGTATTGTTGTGATAGATGATAGTGGATGGACATTAGGATGATTCATTAGCCTTCTATATACGAAGTCCTGTGGTGCCCATAATAGGGCCGGGCAATACGAAGACCTGTGGTGCCCATAATAGGGCCGGGCAATAACTCCGAGTACGAAGTCCTGTGGTGCCCATAATAGGGTCGGGCAATACGAAGTCCTGTGGTGCCCATAATAGGGCCGGGCATGGAGTTGAGGGATTTTTGAATCAGTCCATCCGTGGTGTGATTTATTTGTGCAGTGACGCATTTCATGATAGCATGTTTTAAATATTCTTTTACAGTTCTACTCACTGGGCATCTAGCTCACCCCTCTCCCCTAACCCCCAGGTTTGCAGGTACGGGATAGATAGAGAAGACAAGAAGAAAAAGTCATATGTATGTAATAGTTAGATGGTGGACATGACAATTGTAATATGATGTAATGTAAGAGATTACAGTATGTATGTAATGAGGTATATTGAGGTTATAGATGTGCTTGACCCTATGAGTTTGTAATCCCTTGTTGATGCATGATCTTAGATATTTGATGATACAGATGTTAGCCAACTCATCTCATGATGTATTGCCATTGAGGCATTGTTGAGATCCCACAGAGGGATCAGGATTATGTTTATGACTATGCACAGTATATGTTCAGGTTGAGTTGGATGAATGAAAGGAAAAGTTTAAAATTTTTATGTATGTTTGTTGATCATGTTTGGGATTAAACAGGTTTACAGGTTATATGTCAGGCTTGCTACGGGTCCCGGCGGCCTTAAGTCGACCCGGATCCTAGCGCCGGTAGCGGTCCGATTTTCGGGGCGTTACAAAAGGTCCATAGGATTTGCAATGATGGGAACCACTTCCAACTCTGTGATGAATTTCTTCAACCAGACTGCCCCTTTATTTGCATATGATGCTGCTATATACTCAGCTTCTGTTGTAGAATCTGCTACAGTACTCTGCTTGGAACTTTTCCAGCTAATAGCTCCACCATTTAAAGTGAATACAAATCCTGATTGCGATCTAAAGTCATCTATGTCGGTTTGGAAACTAGCATCTGTGTAACCACTTACAACTAGCTCATCTTCCAAACCTCCATAAACTAGGAATGCATCCTTAGTCCTTCTAAGGTACTTTAGGATATTCTTAACAGCTGTCCAATGACTTTCACCGGGATCCGCCTAATATTTGCTTGTTGTGCTCAAGGCATATGAGACGTCTGGTCTAGTACATAACATGGCATACATGATAGATCCAATAGCAGAAGCATAAGGAATCTTATTCATCCTCGCTCATCAGATGTCATAGGACATTGATTCTTGCTGAGATGAATACCATGAGACATGGGCAAGAATCCTCTTTTAGAATCTTGCATGCTGAACCTTTTCAGCACCTTGTCCATATAAGTACTTTGATTCAGACTGATTATCCTCTTGGATCTATTCCTATAGATCTTAACACCAAGGATATAAGCAGCCTCACCTAAGTCCTTCATTAAAAAAGAATTCCCTAACCAAGTCTTAACCTTTTGTAAGGTAGGGATATCATTTCCAATGAGTAATATGTCATCCACATATAGGACTAGAAACACAACTGCACTCCCACTAACCATCTTGTAAACACAAGGTTCATCTTCATTTTTGATAAATCCAAAGTCCTTGACTGTCTCATCAAAACGAAGATTCCAGCTTCGAGAAACTTGCTTCAATCCATAAATGGATCTCTGAAGTTGCAAATCTTTCCAGAATTCTTAGGGATTACAAAACCCTCAGGTTGTGTCATGTACATATCCTCGAGCAAGTTTCTATTAAGGAAAGCTATTTTGACATCCATTTGCCATATCTCGTAATCATAGTACGCAGCAATGGCAATGAGAATTCTAACCGATTTAAGCATTGCAACTGGCGAGAAGGTCTCATCATAGTCTATACCATGAGTTTGCTTGAAACCTTTTGCGACAAGCCTTGCTTTGTAGGTATGCACATTTCCATCCATGTCAGTTTTCTTCTTGAAAACCCAATTGCAACAAATGGTCTTAACACCCTCAGGGGGATCAATTAATGACCAAACTCGATTATCATACATGGATTGCATTTCAGATTTCATGGCAGAAAGCCATTTCTCAGAATCTGGACCTGACACAGCCTCTTGATAGGTATTAGGCTCATCTTGATCAATGAGCAAAAGTTCACGACTATCAGTCATGAGAAATCCATATCTCTCAGGCTGATGACGCGTGTAATACCCGGCTAGACTCCGATATCGGAATTCCAACCGTCCGGTGGAATCTCGGATGTCGGAAACCTCTAGAAGGGAAAAAAAATAAGGTTTTTATAAAATGTTTTTATGTTTTTAATGGTTTTAAGTATGAAATTAAATGAGTTTTTGCATGAAAAGTCTTTGGAGGAAAACCCAGGTTCGGCCGCCGAAAGTCAAGTTCGGCCGCCGAACATGCATGCGTTTTGGAGGCACGTTAGGCCCCCGAAAGCATGAGTGAGGGAAGTCCAGGTTCGGCCGCCGAAAGTCAAGTTCGGCCGCCGAACATTGCATGGATTCGGAGGCACATTCGGCCCCCGAACGTGGCCTGGCCAGCCACCTATAAAAAGGGGACTTAGCCGAAATGGGTGAGTTTTCTCCCATTTTCGGCCACAGCTAGCTTCCAACCTCCCTCTCCCAAATCTTTTGTTCTTCCTCCAAATCCCCACCATTTTTCTTAAGTTTTGAGCTTGCATTGAAGGTTTTGAGCTTTTAAAACAAGTTTTGGAGCTTGGGAGACTCAGGAGCCCATTTGCTTGGATCTCCGAGTTTAGGTCGTCTCTCTCTCGATCTTCAAGAGGTAAGAGCCGATCTTGAGCTCAATGTATGTTTTTAACAAGTTTTAAGTAGATTTATGGGGTAGAAATGCATATTAGGGTTATTTGAATATTTGGGTTTATGTTATGATTTTGAACAATGTATGTGGGTTTTTGTGTGTTTGAAGTGTTGTAGTTGGGGTATATGATAGTTTGAGACCCCTAGGTGTGATGTATGATGAGTATACATGTTTTAGAACTAGTTTTTGCATGATTTGAGCTTGGGAGGTGAAATGTGCATAGAGGAGCTGAGTTTCTGCCCTTCGGGAGAAGCTCAGGTTCGGCCGCCGAAGTGACTTTCGGCCGCCGAACCCCCTTTGTGGAGGCAGCATTCGGCTGCCGAAGTTGCCCCCGAAAAGAGACTTTCGTCTCTGTCTGGGACTTTCGGCCGCCGAAGGTGCCGCCGAAAGTGCCTGACTTTCGGCTCTGGAGGGACTTTCGGCCGCCGAACCTGCCGCCGAAAGTGCCCTGTTCAGCCATGTCATGCATGTGATTCTATGATTATTTCAGGATGTTCTAGGGGGTTTTTGGGGAGTCTATTAGAGTTATGTTTATGTATGTTTGGTCCCTCATTGGAGTCCACCTGTGTAGGTTCGGACCCGAGGAACCGAGGACCCCAGCAGTGAGATAGCTGCTTCAGAGTCTGTAGAGCTTCAGCAAGAGGTGAGTGGAATTAAACCTTAAGTTTTTAAATAAATGAAATATAACTTTTTGGAGCATGTTCATGCATCATATATGCCATGTGATATCTTAGGTTGTTTGCATTAGTATTCACGAATATGTTGCATTGCATAATATGATGTGGATGCAGATTGGTTATTGGATGATCCTCTAGTCCTCCTATGGTATGATATGATGATGATACGGTATGGATTGCCAGTGAGGCCCATTCTACGCCCCTGGACTATGCTAAGAGAAAGACCAGTGAGGCCCATTCTACGCCCCTGGCATATTGGAATGTTATGTTATGTTATGTATGTAAGAGAAAGACCAGTGAGGCCCATTCTACGCCCCTGGCACGATTGGACTATGTTGAGGACTATAGGTGACAATACCATCCTTATGTGATATGTTTGTGATGTGTTGCATTTCATGGAAGCATGAAATATTTTAATATATGTTTTCTCTATTCTGCTCACTGGGCTTTTTAGCTCACCCCCCTCCCCTTATATCAGATGTGCAGGTACAGGGTAGACCAGGAGGTCAGCCAGAGTTATGAAGTCATGGATAGATTGTGGACATGACAAATGATTATGATGTAATGTAAAGTCTAGTACAGTTATGTATTTTCAAGTTATGATATTGAGGATAGAGTTGTGCTTGACCAATACAGATTGTTAATCCCACTTGTATGTACATGGTCTTTATGATATGAGATATGAGGTTATGTTTCAACCAAGCTTATGTATGATGAGATACCCCATTGGAGCATTGGATGAGGGCTCCAGTGGAGGTTTATGTTATGTTTATGTTCATGTACAGGTTGAGCTTGGTTGTTATATGAAAATGTTTACAGGTTTATGAGTATTGTTGATCATGTATGGGATTAAACAGGATTACAGGTTATGTCAGGCTTGCTACGGTTCCCGGCGGCCTTATGCCGATCTGGATCCTAGCGCCGGTAACGGTCCGGATTCCCGGGCTGTTACAGAGTGGTATCAGAGCCCTAGGTTCATATGGTCGGACCTAGAGTGTCGGGCTCATAGAGGTTATAGCAGGTCAAGCACAATAGGAAAGGTCATGTCCACTAGGATAGGATGTGGAGTCCTGTCTTACATGATGATGTGATATGCCATGATTATATGCATGTGCATAAATAATATGTTATGTATGCGATGTATGTGATGAGGGTTCATGTGTGCCCACATGAACCATATGATGCTGATGTTTGTGCTATGTGTGGTTTTTCAGAAGACAGGATGAGAGGAACTCGTCGATCAGCAAGATTGACTGGAGTGCCACCTGAGGATGAGGGCATGAGCGCCCGTCCTCCAACATTGCCTAGGGCAATGTCTAGCAGGTCCAACAGGGACCGAGCAGTGAGAGACCCTAGAAGGTCTTTAGATCTGGGAAGAAGCAGATCAGTACGGGGGACAGTTCAAGGTGGTATGTCAGAAGACGTGGGAGATGACATGGATGTGGACCAGAGGAGGGATGGCAGTTTGGGGATGAGTATGTCAGAGGAAGGTATGGGAGAATCCCAAGGAGGCACTCAGGCCTCGGGTTATGTTCAGCCACCTCATTACCCACCTTTCTCACAGAATCCCGGGTATTCGATGGGAGGTGCATCGGATTTCCCTAGTTTTAGCCCTTACCCCACACAGATGCCATACCCACCATATTACCCACCATACCCACAGTATCCTATGTATCCACCACCACCCTACCATCCAAATCCAGTAAACCCTACCACATAAAATGTTACACCTCCTCCACCACCAGCAGCACCTACTGTCCCAGAAACCCAAATACCTCAACCTAGCTCATCTGGAGGGAGCAAGGTCAGAATGACTGATTATATGAAGTTGGGTGCTCCCCAGTTTGAAACCGGTGATGACCCGTTTGTGTACCTTGAGAGGGTCAAGGCGATAACAGATGAGATAGGAGCGGATGACAGTAGAGCCATTCAGATGGCTGGGTTTACCCTAAAGTGTAAGAAGGCCCGTGAGTGGTTCAAGAGCTATGTGAAACCGAGGGTGGATAGTCTATCATGGGAGTAGTTTGCTAATGAATTTGCAGGATGGGCTTTCCCTGATAGTTCAAGAGAATTGAAGATGATAGAATTCGAGCAGTTGAGGCAAACTGATGACATGAGTGTAGATGAATATACTGACAGGTTTATGGAGTTGCTGCCATTTGCTGGGCAGGACCTTAATACAGACCAGAAGAAGTCAAGGAGGTATATCATGAAACTCCATTCCAGGTATTCCTCCTTGATACAGTCAGCAGATAGAGAGAGTTTTCATGCCATAGTAGACATGGCTAGGAGGATGGAGGCTAGTGCTATCATCGAGGGAAAAGTCAAACAGTCAGCAGCACAGCCTTCTGGTTCCAAAACCCCAGGTAGGGGAAAAGTGGATCCTTCTTCCTTAAGCTCAGGCAGTAAGAGGTGGGGCAGTACCACCAAGAAGTTTAAGAAGAACAAGTTCTGGAGCAAGATCAAGTCAGGTCTGGGATTAGGAAGTGGCTCGAGCTCAGGTACAGAGAATGCAGTATGTAAGAAATGTGGGAGACCGCACAGAGGAGTATGTCTGGTTGGGACATCAGCCTGCTTCAGATGTGGGCAGGAGGGACACATGGCACGAGAGTGTCCTAGAGCAGCTTTTGTGACACAGTCTCAGCAGACAGCTTCTGGTAGTGTGGCACAGCCAGTAGCTCCAGCCATGACACAGGCCAGTGGCAGAGGCAGAGGGAGAGGGTCAGCCTCTTCTTCAGCAGGGTTCAGAGGTGAGGGTCCGTTAGCTCCAGCAAGGATCTTCACCATGACACAGCAGGAGGCAGATGCATCTAACACCGTGGTGGCAGGTAACTTAGTCATTGGGTGTTCTGATGTGTATGCATTGATGGACCCTGGTGCATCTCATTCTTTTATTGCTCCGAGGGCCGTAGAGAGGTTGGGATTAATGGTCTCTGGGTTAGAGTGTCCTCTCTGGGTCAGTGGACCCAAGTGTGATCCATCAGTGGCAGAGTCAGTCTGTCAGTGTAGTCCAGTTTTTGTTGAGGGGAGATGCATGTCCGCCGACCTTGTGGTTCTAGAGTTGACAGATTTTGACGTCATTCTAGGGATGGACTGGTTATCTACCCATGGTGCTACCTTGGACTGCAGGGACAAGGTAGTCAGGTTCAGAGGTCAGGATGGATCAGAGGTCGTCTTCAGAGGAGACAGGAGGGGTACACCTAGAGGTTTGATCTCATCTCTTCAGGCTCGTAGGTTGCTTAGGAGGGGATGTCAGGGGTATTTGGCTCATGTGAGAGAGCTAGACAGTCAGATTAGAGAGCCCGCCGCAGTGCCAGTGGTCAATGAGTTTTTAGATGTGTTCCCAGACGAGTTGCCAGGTTTACCACCTGTTAGGGAGATAGAGTTCGAGATTGAATTGATGCCTGGAACTAGACCGATCTCTATCCCTCCCTACAGGATGGCACCAGCTGAGTTGAAAGAATTGAAAGAACAATTGCAAGAGTTGGTAGACAAGGGCTTCATCCGACCGAGTACCTCACCCTGGGGTGCTCCAGTGCTGTTTGTAAGAAAGAAGGATGGATCCCTTAGACTTTGTATCGACTACCGGCAGTTGAACAAAGTCACTACCAAGAATAAGTACCCATTGCCAAGGATCGATGATCTATTCGACCAGCTAGCAGGAGCGGATTGTTTCTCCAAGATAGATCTGAGATCAGGGTACCATCAGCTGAGGATAAGGGAAGAGGATGTGCCAAAGACAGCTTTCAGGACCAGATATGGGCACTATGAGTTCCTTGTGATGCCGTTCGGGCTGACCAACGCCCCTGCAGCATTCATGGACCTCATGAACAGAGTGTTTAGACAGTACCTGGACCACTTTGTTATTGTCTTTATAGATGATATCTTAGTGTATTCCAGAAATGCAGAGGAGCATGCCCATCATCTGAGGATAGTTCTACAGACCTTGAGGGAACATGGCTTGTATGCCAAGTTCTCCAAGTGTGAGTTCTGGTTGAGGAGCATCTCGTTCTTGGGGCATGTAGTGTCAGAGAACGGAATTGAAGTAGACCCCAAGAAGATAGAGGCTGTGACTAACTGGCCTAGACCCACTTCAGTGACAGAGATCAGAAGTTTCTTGGGTTTGGCTGGTTATTACAGGAGGTTCATTCAGGACTTCTCAAAGATTGCAGCTCCTCTAACCAGATTGACCAGAAAGAATCAGAGGTTCGAGTGGACCGATCAGTGTGAAGAAAGTTTTGAAGAGCTCAAGAAGAAGTTAACTTCAGCACCAGTGTTAGCTCTGCCGACTAGCAATGATGACTTCACAGTGTTCTGTGATGCATCCAGAGTAGGCTTGGGTTGTGTGTTGATGCAGAATGGCAGAGTGATCGCTTATGCCTCTAGACAGTTGAAGAGGCATGAGTTGAATTACCCCACACACGATCTTGAGATGGCAGCAGTCATCTTTGCACTCAAGATGTGGAGGCATTACCTCTATGGGGTAAAATGTGAGATCTTCACAGATCATAAGAGCCTGCAGCACATCTTGAGTCAGAGAGATTTGAATTTGAGACAGAGAAGATGGGTAGAACTGCTCAGTGACTATGATTGCAAGATCCAGTATCATCCGGGTAAGGCTAATGTAGTAGCGGACGCCTTGAGCCGGAAATCACTTGGCAGTTTATCCCACATCACGGCAGAGAGGAGACCAGTGGTGAAGGAGTTTTACAAGCTCATGAATGAAGGTCTACAGTTAGAGTTGTCTGGTATAGGTGCTTTAATAGCCCAGATGAAAGTGACACCTGTGTTTCTGGAGCAGGTGGCTCAGAAACAGCACGAGGACCCAGAGTTAGTGAAGATTGCCAGGACTGTTCAGTCAGGCAAGAGTGAAGAGTTCAGATTTGACAATAAGGGGATCCTCCGCTATGGGAACAGACTATGTGTACCAGATGACATAGGGCTAAAGGGAGACATTATGAGAGAGGCTCATAATGCAAGGTACAGTGTTCACCCTGGAGCCACCAAAATGTATCAGGACCTGAAGAGAGTGTATTGGTGGCCAGCTATGAAGAGGGAAGTGGCACAGTTTGTGTCAGCCTGCGAGGTATGTCAGAGGGTGAAGCTGAAACATCAGAAGCCGGCTGGGATGCTTAACCCGCTACCTATTCCAGAGTGGAAATGGGAAAATATAGCCATGGACTTCGTAGTGGGGTTACCGGCAACGTCCAACAGACTAGACTCCATATGGGTGATTGTGGACAGACTCACTAAATCTGCTCACTTCATCCCTGTTAGGAGCAACTACTCTGTGGACAAGTTAGCGCAGGTGTATGTGGATGAGATCGTCAGGCTGCATGGGGTTCCTGTTTCAATAGTATCGGATAGAGGGCCCCAGTTCACCTCCAGGTTTTGGCGGAGTCTGCAGAACGCCATGGGTACTAGATTGGAATTCAGTACTGCCTTCCACCCCTAGACTGACGGACAGTCAGAAAGGACCATCCAGACTATCGAGGATATGCTTAGAATGTGTGTGCTAGACTTTGGCGGTTCTTGGAGGCAGCATCTACCTTTGGTGGAGTTTGCCTACAATAACAGCCATCATGCTAGCATCAGGATGGCTCCATATGAAGCTTTATATGGGCGGAAGTGCAGGTCACCTGTTTGCTGGGAGGAAGTTGGAGAAAAGGCCTTGGCAGGGCCTGAGTTAGTAGAGATCACCAGCAGGGTGGTACCCATAATCAAAGAGAGAATCAAAACTGCTACAAGCAGGCAGAAGAGTTATGCAGACCTCCACAGGAAACAGGTAGAGTTTCAGGAGGGAGATCTGGTATTGCTCAAGGTGTCTCCTATGAAAGGAGTGGTTCGGTTCGGGAAGAAAGGTAAGCTGGCTCCACGGTACATTGGACCCTTTGAAGTGGGAGGTCAAGGGTTCGAGCAGTGGGGGAGGCGACCTAATTTCCTAAGGAAAATTTGGGCCAAATCCACTTGGGGAAGGATGCGTTTGACGAGAACCCAAGGGGACAAATCCTGCCCGGAACCCGTGAGGGTGAAGGGATGTTAAGAGCTGTTCATACGCTAGTGGAAAGCCCGAGGTGGCAAGAGGCCAGGCGAGGGATAGCCTTGGGTGTGAACGGTAACAGTGCCGGGGATCACGTCCGGGCTGTTACAACGCGTCCTATCAGATCTGCGTGGGACTTGTGTCACCCTTTCAGTTTCCACAACTGTTTGTGGTTCTGAAAGTGGTTCTATCGGCGGTTCAATGCTCTCTTGTGGTGCTTCAGTTTCCTCAAGTTGCACTGTACTCCCACTAAATCTCTGAGAGATAAATTCCTTTTCTAAAAAGGTACCATTTCGAGCAACAAACACTTTGTTCTCTGAGGGAATATAGAAATAGTATCATTTGGTTTCCTTAGGATACCCCACAAAATTGCACTTGATAGATTTTGGAGCTAGCTTATCTGAAATTGGGCGTTTCACATAAGCCTCACAATCCCAAATCTTAAGGAAAGACATACTGGGCATTTTGCCAGTCCATAACTCATATGGTGTCTTTTCAACCGCTTTTAATGGTACTCGGTTTAGAATAAATGCAGCTGTTTCCAAGGCATAACCCCAAAACGATAAAGGGAGATTTGTTTGACTCATTATAGATCGAACCATATCTAATAAAGTTCGATTTCTCCTTTCAGAAATACCATTCCATTGTGGAGTTCTTGGAGGAGTTAATTGTGAAACAATTCCACAATTTCTAAGATGTTCATCAAACTATTGGCTCAAATATTCACCACCTCGATCAGATCGAAGCACTTTAATAGTTCTACCAAGTTGATTTTGTACTTCATTTTGAAAAGTTCTAAACATTTCAAAAGATTCATGATTATGTTTCATTAGGTAGACATAGCCATACCTACTGAAATCATTAGTGAATGTAATGAAGTACTGATAACCTCCCCTGGCACTAATGCTTAGTGGGCCACATACATCTGTATGTATTAAGCCCAATAAGTCGGAAGCCCTTTGACCTTGTCCAGTAAAAGGGTCCTTTGTCATCTTACCAAGCAAACAAGATTCACAATTTTTAAATGATTCAAAATCAAATGAATCTAATAAACCATATTTATGGAGCTTAGATATGCGATTCTCATTTATATGGCTAAGACGACAGTGCCATAAATATGTTGGGTTTAACTCATTTGGCTTAGTTTTTTTTAGAAATTATGTTATAGATATTGTTGTCTCTAGAATCATCTAGATTAAGGACATAAAGGCCATCATAAGAATTTGCAATACAATAAAGTAAATCTTTATTATAAATGGAGCATTTCTTATTCTTAATAAGAAATGAAAAACCTTCATCGTCCAAAACAGAAACTGAAATAATATTCCTACTCAGAGTAGGAACAAAAAAGCAATTGTTCAAAACTAACAAAAGCCCATTGGGCAACACAAGTTTATAAGTCCCTACAGCTAAGGCAGCAACTCTTGCTCCATTGCCTACACATAGGTCCACATCGCCTTTTTTCAGTTTTCTACTCCTTTTGAGACCCTTCACATTTGTACAAATGTGAGAACCACATCCGGTATCCAATACCCATGAAATAGAAATAGATAAATTAATATGTATAACATAAGTACCCGAAGTTGTAGTCTCACTACTCTTCTTCTTCTTACATTCATCCAAATAGAGTTTGCAATTTCTCTTCCAGTGCCCTGGTTCCTTCCAATGGAAGCAAATTCCTTCCTTAGAAACTTTTGCCTTAGTTTGCCATTTAGGCTTGCCTCATCCCTTAGGCCCATTACCACCTTTAGACTTGGGCTTCCCCTTATTTTTCATGGGCTTACCCTTATTGACATTCAAAATTTGGGTAGGACTTTTCTTGATATTTACCTCAGCTGTCTTTAGCATTCCATGCAGCTCAGGAATGGATTTCTCCATATTGTTCATGTTATAGTTCATGACAATTTGAGAAAAACTGCCAGGTAAAGAATGTAGGATCAAATCCGTAGAGTGTTCTAAACTCAGAGGATAGCCAAGCCTAGCAAGGTGATCAATGTAGCCTTTCATTTTCAAAATATGAGCACTAACTGATTTACTTCAGCCATTTTGCAATCATGCAATGCAATTGTGGTTTCATACCTATCCGGCCTAGCTTGCTGTTGGAAAGCCTGTTTGAGATGGACACTCATCTCATAAGCCTCAAGGTGCTCCAGATCCTTTTGAAGTTCTGGGCACATAGTTGCCAACATAAGACATCCAATGTCATTAAAATCATCCATATGCTTCTTATGCTTGTTCTTAACAGCATTAGTAGCATCAGCAGGAGGTGATTCTGGGATAGCTTCATCAAGCACATAGGACTTTTTCTCTTGCTTGAGAACAATTCTCAAGTTTCTAAATCAGTCAACAAAATTAGTCCCATTTTCTTTCAGTTTATCCTTCTCAAGGATGGATCGCAGTGATAAAGTGGAATTGTTATTAGCAGCCATAATTATCTACAAAATATACAAATATAATCAATTTAGTAAATTAATATTGAGGTGATGATAATCTCCCACTAAAATATAACCCTCAAAAAGAATAATAATATTTTAGTGGGCTAAGATCCATATTTCACCTAATTCTAAGTCAGCTTTGGCATGACGCTTAGAATTAAGTTATTTTAGGTAGGTAACTCCTTACCAATTACATCTAATGTAACTCTTAGATTATGAGGTATTGACATCATATGTCAAATGCATGTTATACCCCATCTAATGCCTTAGGCTCAAAACCATTTTGATAGCCTAATTAAGCTCAACCAGAATTAAATAAATGAGTAACTATTACTCATCCTATATCTTACTAGGATAACCTAAGCACTTTGCTTTGGCAAAACCTGCATTTTGGTGATCTTAGTCTTGATAGGTATTTAATATATGGGTGGCATTAAAACTTAAAATTTTAGAGTGAGGATTCAACTTTTAATTTTAATTATTTTGTCTTGCATATATATATTATAGCGTCATATATGCATACATATATATATAGACAATAATGCATAGTATCTCATACTAATATTGTAACGACTCGAAAATCGGACCGCTACCGGCGCTAGGATCCAGGTCGGCTTAAGGCCGCTGAGACCCGTAGCAAGCCTAACATGCATCCTGTGAACCTGTTTAATCCCATACATGATCAACAACATACATAAAAATTAAAACTTTTCTTTCATTCATTTTCACATATACCAACCTCAACATGTGCATGCACTGAACGTAGTCATAACTATACACATTGACCCCTCTGTGGGATCCAATCAAAGCCTCAATGGCTACATAACATGCGTTGAGTTGGTTCACATATACATCATAAAATGTCTGAGATCATGTATTAAAAGGGATAACAACATACTATGGTCAAGCACACTCCTAACATCCTTAAACATCAATACATTACATCATTCTACAATTCGTCATGTCCACATTCTATCTGTTACATGCATAAGACTTCATTACTCTAGCTGACCTCCTGGTCTATCCTGTACCTGCAAGCCTGGGGATTAAGGGAGAGGGGTGAGCTACAAGAGCCCAGTGAGCAGAATAATAAAACATTTAAAACATATGATAACATGAAATGCATCACATCACAGCTAATCACATCAAGGATGAATTTGTCACCAATAGTCCCCTACATGGTCCAACTGTGCTAGGGGCGTAGAATGGGCCTCGCTGGTCTTTCTCTTACATGGTGCCAGGGGCGTAGAATGGGCCTCACTGGTCTTCCATACCGTATCATCATCATCATAACATATGGGGACTAAAGGATCATTCATGTAATATCCGGCTGGAGTCCGGCATCAGAAGTCTACGTTCCGGTAGAGTCCGGGATGTCGAAAGTCTTTAGACGGGTAGATTTATGTTTTTCTACCATGTGTTGAGATGTTCATTAAGTTTTATGCCTAAGGAAATGCGTTTTTGAGTGAAATGAACCAAGGCAGAAAAGCCAGGTTCGGCCGCCGAAGTTGAGGTTCGGCCGCCGAACATGCATGACTTTCGGTTTCACGCGTGGCCGCCGAAGGTGGTCTGGCCAGCCACCTATAAATGGCCCTCAGTCGGTTGAAGCGGTAAAAGCACCGTTTCTTTCACTTGCTGAGGTGAAACTCTGTCCTTTGTGAGTATTTCTTCATGTTTTCATTAAATCATGCAAAGATTTGAGTAGTTTTCATGTTTTGTTGAAGGTTTTAAGCTAAAAACTCAAAGTTGTGCATTTGGAGAGTTTGAAGAAGAGTTACTTCAAAACTCCACGTTAGGATCCTTCCTCTACTTGTTTTTAAGAGGTAAGTAAAGATCCTGAGCTTGTTTTTATGTTTTCTGAAGGTTTTATGGGGTTTATGGAGAGAGTTGCATGAATAGGTTAAAAAGAGAGGTTTTGATGATTTTGTGTATAAAGCATGTTTGTGTGTTCTATGTTTTGTGTTGTAGGGGTTTTTAGGTAGTTGGTGACCCCTTTGAGCATATACATGAGTGTATGCAAGTGAAGGAAGTGAGGTGTTGAGTTTGGAAGGGTTTTGGTGCATTTTGGCGAGAGGCAGGGCAAGTTTCTGCCCTGCTGATGAACTCAGGTTCGGCAGCCGAAGGTACATTCGGCCGCCGAACCCCTGAAGAGGTGTGAAGAGGTGGCTTCGGCTGCCCAAGCTTGCCCCCGAGCTTTTTGAGTTTCGGCTCTGGAGGGAAGTTCGGCCGCCGAAGGTGCCGCCGAAGGTTAGAGACTTTCGTCTCTGGAGTGCCTTGTGGCCTCTGAAACTTGCCCCCGAAAGGGTTCGACAGCCGAAAGTGGAAGTTCGGCCGCCGAAGGTGCTTGAGTTTCATCTCTGGAGAGGACTTTCGGCCGCCGAACCTGCCGCCGAAAGTGTTCTGTCCAGCTTTCCTTTGAATGGTTTGCATGAATATTAGAGTGAGTTTAAGGGGATTCTTGGGGAGTTTAATAGAATTGTTCATACGTTAGTTTGGTCCCTCATTTGAGTTTATCTGTACCTATACAGACCAGAGGAACCAGAGAGAGCAGCAGTGAGTACTGCTCCAGCAGTTTCAGAGCCTGCAGAGTCAGTCAGTCCAGATAGCCAGAGGTGAGTGGAACTAAACTTAACTCTTTTCATTGACCAATGGCATGTTTAGCATATCTCATGCATCATGAGTATACATTAGGTTGATTGCATTAGTATCCACGAATATGTTGCATTGCATAGTTATTTGTTGATGTGGGTAAATGTTGAATGATCCAATAGTCTCAGACAGGAAGTCCAGGAGCCTTTGACTACGCCCTGGCAGGTATAGAGAAGTCCAGGAGCCTTTGACTACGCCCTGGCAGGTATATAGTAAAGACCAGGAGCCTTTGACTATGCCCTGGCAATGGTAAGTACAGAGGTGTTATATACACATATACATATATGTCAAGAAGACCAGGTGCTCGATTCTACGCCCTGGCACAGAGTTACTGAGACTATGTGGTGACAGGCTTACTCTTGATGTGGATTATCTGTGTTATGACGCATTCCATGAGATCATATTTTAATGAATTGTTTTACTGTTCTACTCACTGGGCTATAGAGCTCATCCCACTCCCTTAACCCCAGTTTTGCAGGTTCAGTGTACAGTGTACAGGGCAAGTCAGCAGAACTCAGAAAGAGTAAAGAGAAATGTAATAGTGTAGAGTGGACATGTAATGTTAAAGAGATGTAATCATTGTGTTGTCAGTTACAGATGTGCTTGACTTAGTAGTTTGTGTTGTAAATCTTTTGTTATGTACATGATCTGTATATGTATATGTTTTACTGAGTATGTGAAAACCAGGCTTAACAGAGTACAGAGTACAGAGTACAGAGTACAGAGTACAGAGTACAGAGATAGTGCATGCACAGGTTAAGCCTTGGTACAGAGAAAAGAGTTTTTATTTTCACAGAAAATGTATGATCATGTATGAGATTTACAGGTACACAGAGAGTATAGCAGGCTTGCTACGGGTTCTGGCGGCCTTAAGCCGACCTGAATCCTAGCGCCGGTGACGGTCCATTTTGGGGTCGTTACAGATTGGTATCAGAGCCCTAGGTTCACATGATCGGACCTATAGAGACAGTGTCGGGCTCATAGAGGTTAGAAGTGGTCAAGCACACTAGGAAATCATGTCCACTAGGATAGGGTGTTGAGTCCTATCTATTTCATGCCATGAGTTATGCATGTGCCTTATTGCTATGTGATGTATATGTGCTAAAGTGTTATGTTATGTGTTGTTTTTCCAGAACGTAAAGATGAGAGGAACTCGTCGATCAGCTCGATTGACTGGAGTCCCACCAGATAGTGAGAGAACAGCTGCTCGTCCTCCTGCATTGCCGAGGGCAAGGTCTCAGAGATCGAGCAGGGAAGGTACGTCAATAGATCCGAGAAGGTCTGTAGACGAGAGTAGAAGAGGTACAGCTAGGGGAGAAAGATCAGAGGAAAGGAGGGAAGCTATGGAGATTGACCAGTCTAGAGATGACAGCATGGGTGTAGGCAGATTTGAGGAAGGTATGGGAGAGTCGCAGGGAGGCGCTCAGACCTCAGGTTTTGGCTATCCAGAGTATCCGATGGGAGGTATGTCGGAGTACTCTAGTTTTGTCCCATATCCTCCTTACATGCCATATATGCCTTATCCTCCTTACTATCCACCATATCCTATGTATTCATCCTCCCCTACCCATCCAAGTGCAGCATACCCAGAGCCAAATGAACCAGTACCACCACCAGAACCAGTAGCCCCTGTGATTGATAGACATCAACCTAGCTCATCTGGAGGTAAAGTGCAAATGACGGAGTACTTGAAATTGGATGCTCCTAAATATAACACGGGAGATGATCCATTTGATTACCTACCTCAGAGCAGTTAGGATGATAACCAGTGAATTGGGAGCAGATGATAGGAGAGCCATTGAGATGGCAGGGTTTACACTTAAATGCAAGAAAGCCAGAGAATGGTTTAAGAACTATGTGGAACCCAGAATGGACAGCATGTCATGGGGAGAGTTCGCCAATGAATTTGCAGGGTGGGCTTTTACTGACAGTTCTCGGGAGATGAAAGTAATAGAGTTTGAACAGTTGAGACAGACAGATGAGATGAGTGTTGATGAATTCACAGATAAGTTCCTGGATTTGCTTCAGTACGTGGGTCAAGCCTATGATACTGATCAGAAGAAGGCAAGGAGATATACTATGAGACTGCATCCCAGGTATTCTTCCTTGATTCTTCCCGCAGAAAAGGAGAGTTTCCACACGATAGTGGACGCAGCCAGGAAAATGGAAGCTAGTGCCAATATTCAGAAACAGTCAAAGGCACAGGCTTCGGGTTCTAAGGCCCCCAGTGCAGGCACGTCAGGCAGCAAGAGATGGGATAGAGCAAAAGGAACAAAGAGTAAGTTCTGGAGTAAAGTCAAGTCAGGTCTGGGAATAGGTAGTGGCTCAAGCTCTGGCACAGCTCCAGTATGCAGAAGATGTGGAAAACCACATGGCGGAGTTTATCGGTTGGGATCTACAGCTTGTTTTAGATGTGGACAGGAAGGGCATATTGCTCAGGATTGTCCTCAGGTGACTTTTGCACCATCCCAGCAGATGAGTTCAGGCAGTGTGGTTCAGCCAGCAGCTCCAGTCATGCCTCAGAGTAGTGGCAGAGGTAGAGGGAGAGGGGCAGCCTCTACTTCAGCAGCAGGTTCCCGAGGTGGAAATCCGGTAGCCCCAGCACGGATTTTCACTGTGACACAGGAGGAGGCTAACACGTCGAACACAGTGGTGTCAGGTAATCTCATCATTGGGTGTTCAGATGTGTATGCTTTGATGGACCCCGGTGCTTCTCATTCCTTTATTGCTTCGAGAGCCATAGAGAGATTGGGTTTGATCAGTTCTGAGTTAGAGTATCCTCTCTGGGTCAGTGGACCTAAGTGTGACCCATCAGTGGCAGTGTCAGTCTGTCATTTCAGTCCAGTGTTTATAGAGGGTAGATACCTTCCAGCTGACCTTGTGGTTCTAGATTTGACGGATTTTGATGTCATTCTAGGGATGGATTGGTTATCTACATATAGTGCTACTTTGGACTGTAGAGAGAAGCTAGTGAGTCTCAGAGATCAGGATGGGTCAGAGTGTGTCTTCAGAGGAGACAGGAGAGGTACACCCAGAGGTATGATTTCAGCCCTTCAGGCTCATCGTTTGCTTAGGAGGGGTTGTCAGGGGTTTCTAGCTCATGTGAGAGAGCTAGACAGTTAGGTTAGGGAACCAGCCGCAGTACCAGTAGTCCGAGAGTTTCTCGATGTGTTCCCAGACGATTTACCAGGACTCCCACCTGATAGGGAGATAGGGTTTGAAATTGAATTGCTGCCTGGTACCAGACCTATCTCTATTCCTCCCTACAGGATGGCGCCAGCAGAGTTAACAGAGTTAAAAGAACAGTTGCAGGACTTGGTAGATAAGGGTTTCATCCGCCCTAGTACCTCACCTTGGGGTGCTCCAGTGCTCTTTGTCAGAAAGAAGGATGGATCCCTCAGACTTTGTATCGACTACAGACAGTTGAACAAGGTCACTACCAAGAATAGGTATCCTTTACCTCGGATTGATGATCTATTTGACCAGCTAGCTGGAGCAGGTTGTTTCTCGAAAATAGATCTGAGATCTGGGTATCATCAGTTGAGAGTCAGAGAGGCAGATGTGCCTAAGACAGCTTTCAGGACCAGATATGGGCATTATGAGTTCTTAGTGATGCCGTTCGGGTTGACTAACGCCCCTGCAGCATTCATGGATCTCATAATAGAGTTTTCAGTGAGTTTCTGGATCACTTTGTCATTGTTTTCATCGATGATATATTAGTGTATTCCAGAGATGCAGAGGAGCATGCCCAGCATCTGAGGATAGTTCTGCAGACACTGAGAGAGCATGGTTTGTATGCCAAGTTCTCGAAGTGTGAGTTTTGGTTGAGGAGCATTTCCTTCTTGGGACATGTGGTATCAGTAGAGGGTGTTGAGGTAGACCCCAAGAAGATAGAGGTTGTAGCTAACTGGCCCAGACCCACTACAGTGACTGAGATTAAAAGCTTTTTGGGACTGGCAGGTTACTACAGGAGGTTCGTTCAAAACTTCTCAAAGATAGCGGCTCCTATGACCAAATTGACTCAGAAGAACCAGAAGTTTGTCTGGTCAGACCAGTGTGAAGAGAGCTTTGAGGAGCTCAAAAAGAGATTGACATCAGCACCAGTGTTAGCTCTGCCTGTGAGTAATGAGGATTTCACAGTGTTCTGTGATGCATCTCGAGTGGGATTGGGCTGTGTTTTGATGCAGAGTGATAGGGTGATAGCTTATGCTTCTAGACAGTTGAAGAAGCACGAGTTGAATTACCCGACCCATGACCTAGAGATGGCAGCAGTTATCTTTCAACTTAAGATGTGGCGGCATTACCTTTACAGGGTGAAATGCGAGATCTTCACCGATCATAAGAGTTTACAGTACATCTTGAGTCAGAGAGAGCTAAATTTGAGGCAGAGGAGATGGGTAGAATTGCTCAGTGATTATGATTGTACGATCCAGCAACATCCGGGTAAGGCGAATGTTGTGGCAGACGCCCTAAGCCGGAAGTCACTAGGCAGTTTATCCCATATAGCAGCAGAACGGAGACCAGTTGTGATGGAGCTTTACAAGCTCTTAGAAGAGGGATTACAGCTAGAGTTGTCTGGTACAGGTGCATTGATAGCACAGTTGAGAGTGACACCTGTGTTTCTGGAGCAGATAGCTCAGAGACAGCACGAGGACCCAGAGTTGATGAAAATTGGCAGGACTGTTCAGTCAGGCAACAGTGCAGAGTTTAGATTTGACACCAAAGGGATCCTTCGTTATGGGAGTCGACTTTGTGTACCAGATCATGGCAGTGTGAAGGAAGACATTATAAGGGAAGCTCATAATGCGAGATATAGTGTTCACCCAGGAGCCACCAAGATGTATCAGGATCTAAAACGGGTCTATTGGTGGCCAGCCATGAAGAAAGACGTGGCGCAGTTTGTGACAGCCTGTGAGGTTTGCCAAAGGGTGAAACTAGAGCATCAGAAACCAGCTGGAATGCTTAACCCATTACCGATTCCAGAGTGGAAATGGGAATACATAGCCATGGATTTTGTAGTGGGTTTACCAGCAGCGTCCAACAGGATAGACTCTATATGGGTGATTGTGGACAGACTCACGAAATCTGCTCATTTTCTTCCAGTTCGGAGTAACTATTCTGTGGATAAGTTGGCACAGGTCTATCTGGATGAGATAGTGAGATTACATGGAGTTCCAGTGTCTATAGTTTCAAACAGAGGACCTCAGTTTACTTCCAGATTTTGGCGAAGTCTGCAGAGTGCAATGGGCACGAGATTAGATTTTAGCACTGCTTTCCACCCACATACTGATGGACAGTCAGAGAGGACCATCCAGACCATAGAGGATATGCTTCGACTGTGTGTGTTAGACTTTGGCAGTTCTTGGAGGTAGCATCTACCTCTGGTGGAGTTTGCCTACAATAACAGCCATCATGCTAGCATAGGGATAGCTCCTTATGAAGCTTTGTATGGGAGGAAGTGCAGATCCCCTGTTTGCTGGGAAGAGATAGGAGAGAAGGCTCTTGTAGGGCCAGAGTTAGTAGAGATTACTAGTCGAGTGGTGCCCGTGATCAGAGATCGAATCAGGACAGCTCAGAGTAGACAGAAAAGTTATGCAGACGTTCGCAGGAAGCAGTTAGAGTTTCAGGAGGGTAGTATGGTATTGCTAAAAGTGTCTCCACTTCTATGGAGAGATTTCACCCGGTATTTCATGTTTCTATGCTACGGCAGTTTGTGTCAGATCCGAATCAGGTTCTGAGTGAGCCTGAGGTGGAGATTCTTACAGATCTCACCTATATAGAGCAGCCAGTGCGGATTCTGGACACACAGATCAGACAGCTACGGAACAAGGAGATTCCGATGGTGAAAGTTCTGTGGAACTACCATAATCTAAAAGAGTGCATCTGGGAGACACGGGAGTCTATGCTCCAGCAGTATCCATATTTGTTTTGAGGTTAGTTTTCTCCTTTTATGTGTTCATTGTTTGTTTTGGAACATTCGAGGACGAATGTGCTTAAGGGGGAGAGAATGTAATACCCGGCTGGAGTCCGGCATCGGAAGTCTACGTTCCGGTAAAGTTCGGGATGTCGAAAGTCTTTAGACGGGTAGATTTATGTTTTTCTACCATGTGTTGAGATGTTCATTAAGTTTTATGCCTAAGGAAATGCGTTTTTGAGTGAAATGAACCAAGGCAAAAAAGCCAGGTTCAGCCGCCGAACTGTAACGCCCGGGAAATCCGAACCGCTACCGGCGCTAGGATCCGGGTCGACTTAAGGCCGCCGGGACCCGTAGCAAGCCTGACATATAACCTGTAAACCTGTATAATCCCATACATGATCAACAACAAGCATAAAAATTTTAAAACTCTTCTTCATACATACTGTCATCAACTAACTCAACCTGTGCATACTCTGAACATATACATAACATAGTCCCTCTGTGGGATCTCATCAAGCCTTAAAGGCAAAACAACCTGTGTTGAGTTAGTTTACATAAACATCATAACATAAGATCATGTATTTACAAAAGGGATTAATATATATTATGGTCAAGCACAACTCTATCCTCAATGACCTCATTACATAACATCCTGAATATTTTTACATTTCATCATAATACATTTGTCATGTCCACAAACTAACTGTTACATACATATGACTTTTTCTCTTCTTGCCTTCTCTATCTATCCCGTACCTGCAAACCTGGGGGTTAGGGGAGAGGGGTGAGCTACAAAGCCCAGTGAGTAGAACTGTAAAAAGAATATTTAAAACATGCTATCATGAAATGCGTCACTGCACAAATAAATCACACCACGGATGGACTGATTCAAAAATCCCTCAGCTCCATGCCCGACCCTATTATGGGCACCACAGGACTTCGTATTGCCCGGCCCTATTATGGGCACCACAGGACTTCGTACTCGGAGTTATTGCCCGGCCCTATTATGGGCACCACAGGACTTCGTATTGCCCGGCCCTATTATGGGCACCACAGGACTTCGTACTCGGAAGGCTAATGAATCATCCTAATGTCCATCCACTATCATTTATCACAACAATACAATGCGGCATAGTCGTGAATTCTAATGCAAACAACCTATAATATGATCATGATGCATGAAGCATGATAAAAGCATTTCATTTCTTAATTTAAAAGGTTAAGTTTAGTTCCACTCACCTCTGGCTGACTCTGACAAACTCTGTAGCAGCTGGCTCACTGCTGGGGTCCTTGGTTCCTCGGGTCCGAACCTACACAGGTGGACTCCAATGAGGGACCAAACATATACAAACATAACTCTAATATATTCCCCAAAAACCCCCTAAAGCATCCTGAAAATATCACATAGAGATATGCATGAAGTGGCTGAATAGGGCACTTTCGGCGGCACCTTCGGCGGCCGAAAGTCCTGGACAGAGACGAAACTCAGGTAGGTTCGGCGGCACCTTCGGCGGCCGAAAGTCCCAGACAGAGACGAAAGTCTCTTTTCGGGGGCAACTTCGGCAGCCGAAAGGCCTGCCTCCCCAGCCATGTTCGGCGGCCGAAAGTGCCTTCGGCTGCCGAACCTGGTTTCTGCCAAAGGGCAGAAACTTGGCTCCCTTGTGCATTTCCGCCTCCAAACTCACCAATAACGCATATACCTCAGTTAAAACATGCATACAAGTTCCTAGGGGCCTCAAAACATCAAATACCCCAACTACAACACTTCAAGCATACTCAAACATGCCACATTGTTCAAAATCACATAAAACCTAACATTTGCTTAAAAACTCATACAACCTTATACATGCCATTCTACCCCATAAAATCACTTAAAACTTACTTAAAACACATGAGGAGCTTAAGATCGGCTCTTACCTCTTGAAGATCGAGAGGGAGACGACCTAAACTTGGAGATCCACGAAAATGAGCTCCTGAGTTCCCAAAGCTCCAAAACTTGGTTTAAATGTTCAAAACTTGCAATGTGAGTTTAAAACTCAAGAAAAATGGAAGAGATTTGGAGGAAGAACACTAGATTTGCAAAGGGAAGGTCGGAAGCTTGCTGTGGCCGAAAATGGGAGAAAGCTCGCCCATTCCGGCTAAGTGCCCCATTTATAGGTGGCTGGCCAGGCCACGTTCGGGGGCCGAATGTGCCTCCGCATCCATGCAATGTTCGGCGGCCGAACTTGACTTTCGGCGGCCGAACCTGGACTGCCCTCACTCATGCTTTCGAGGGCCTAACGTGCCTCCAAAATGCATGCACGTTCGGCGGCCGAACTTGACTTTCGGCGGCCGAACCTGGGTTTTCCTCCAAAGACTTTTCATGCAAAAACTCATTTAGTTTCATACTTTAAAACCATTAAAAACATGAAAACATTTTTATAAAACATGATTCTACCCTTCTAGAGGTCTCCGACATCCGAGATTCCACCGGACGGTAGGAATTCCGGTACCGGAGTCTAGCCGGGTATTACATTCTCCCCCCCTTAAGAACATTCGTCCCTGAATGTTCCTCACTAGCACACATAGCAAGGTATAAAACATAACACATAAACACATCAACACATAGGGATCTAACCTTAAAAGAGATGAGGGTACTGCTGGAGCATAGACTCCCGTGTCTCCCAAGTGCATTCCTCTAAATTGTGGTGGTTCCACAGGACTTTCACCATCGGGATTTCCTTGTTTCTTAACTTTCTGATCTGGGTGTCTATGATCCGCACTGGCTGTTCAACATAGGTGAGATCCTCTTGGACCTCCACATCAGGCTCACTAAGAACCTTGCTCGGATCTGACACAAACTTCCTCAACATTGAAACATGGAAAACCGGATGGATTCTTTCCATTGAAGCAGGTAAATCCAGCTTGTACGACACATTCCCAATCTTTCGCAAGATTTCAAAGGGTCCGATGTATCGTGGGGCTAGTTTACCTTTCTTTCCAAAGCGAACCACTCCCTTCATTGGAGACACCTTGAGCAATACCAGATCCCCCTCCTGAAACTCTAACTGTCTTCTGCGGACATCTGCATAACTCTTCTGTCTGCTGGCAGCAGTTTTGATTCTCTCTCTGATTATGGGTACCACCCTGCTGGTAATCTCTACTAGCTCAGGCCCTGCCAAGGCCTTTTCTCCAACTTCCTCCCAGCAAACAGGTGACCTGCACTTCCTCCCATATAAAGCTTCATATGGAGCCATCCCGATGCTAGCATGATGGCTGTTGTTGTAGGCAAACTCCACCAAAGGTAGATGCTGCCTCCAAGAACCGCCAAAGTCCAGCACACACATTCTAAGCATATCCTCGATAGTCTGGATGGTCCTTTCTGACTGTCCGTCAGTCTGGGGATGGAAGGCAGTACTGAAATCCAACCTAGTACCCATGGCATTCTGCAGACTCCGCCAAAACCTGGAGGTGAACTGGGGCCCTCTATCTGACACTATAGAAACAGGAACCCCATGCAGCCTGATGATCTCATCCACATATACCTGCGCCAACTTGTCCACAGAGTAGCCACTCCTGACAGGAATGAAGTGAGCAGATTTGGTGAGTCTGTCCACAATCACCCATATGGAGTCCACTCTGTTGGACGCCGCCGGTAACCCCACTACGAAATCCATAGCTATATTCTCCCATTTCCACTCTGGAATAGGTAGCGGGTTAAGCATTCCAGCCGGCTTCTGATGTTCCAGTTTCACCCTCTGACACACTTCGCAGGCTGACACGAACTGTGCCACTTCCCTCTTCATAGCTGGCCACCAATACACTCTTTTCAGATCTTGATACATCTTGGTGGCTCCGGGGTGAACACTGTATCTTGCATTATAAGCCTCTCTCATAATGTCTCCTTTTAGTCCGATGTCATCTGGTACACATAGTCTATTCCCATAATGGAGGATCCCTTTGCTGTCGAATCTGAACTCACTATCATTGCCCGACTGAACAGTCCTGGCAATTTTCACTAACTTCGGGTCCTCATGCTGTTTCTGAGCCACCTGCTCCAGAAACACGGGTGCCACTCTCATCTGGGCTACCAAGGCACCTGTACCAGACAACTCCATCTGTAGACCTTCCTCAATAAGCTTGTAGAACTCCTTCACCACTGGTCTCCTCTCTGCCGCGATGTGGGATAGACTACCGAGTGATTTCCGGCTTAAGGCGTCTGCCACAACATTCGCCTTACCCGGATGGTACTGAATCTTGCAATCATAGTCACTCAGCAGTTCTACCCACCTCCTCTGCCTCAGATTCAGATCCCTCTGACTCAAGATGTACTGCAGGCTCTTATGATCTGTAAAGATCTCACATTTTACCCCATAGAGGTAGTGCCTCCACATCTTGAGTGCAAAGATTACTGCTGCCATCTCAAGGTCATGTGTGGGGTAATTCAACTCATGCTTCTTTAGCTGCCTAGAAGCATAAGCAATCACCCTCTCATTCTGCATAAGCACACAACCCAGTCCCACACGGGACGCATCACAAAAGACTGTAAAGTCCTCTCCACTAGATGGCAGGGCTAAAACTGGTGCTGAAGTCAACCTCTTCTTAAACTCTTCAAAACTCTCTTCGCACGGGTCGGTCCACAGAAACTTCTGATTCTTCCTGGTTAGTCTAGTCAGAGGAGCTGCTATCTTTGAGAAGTCCTGAACGAACCTCCTGTAGTAACCTGCCAAACCCAAGAAACTCCTGATCTCCGTCACTGAAGTGGGTCTAGGCCAGTTAACCACAGTCTCTGTCTTCTTGGGGTCTACCTCTATCCCATTCTCTGACACTACATGCCCCAAGAACGAAATGCTCCTCAGCCAGAACTCACATTTAGAGAACTTGGCATACAAGCCATGTTCCCTCAAAGTCTGCAAGACCAACCGCAGATGATGGGCATGCTCCTCTGCATTCCTTGAATACACCAAGATATCATCTATGAAGACAATAACGAAGTGATCCAGGTACTGGCTAAACACTCTGTTCATGAGATCCATGAATGCTGCAGGGGCGTTGGTTAACCCGAACGGCATTACAAGGAACTCAAAATGCCCATATCTGGTCCTGAAGGCTGTCTTCGGCACGTCTTTATCTCTTATCCTCAGCTGATGGTACCCCGATCTCAGATCTACTTTGGAGAAACAACCCGCTCCTGCTAGCTGGTCGAATAGATCATCGATCCTTGGCAGAGGGTACCTATTCTTGGTAGTGACTTTGTTCAACTGCCTGTAGTCGATACAAAGTCTAAGGGATCCATCCTTCTTTCTCACGAACAAGACTGGAGCACCCCAAGGCGAGGTACTCTGTCGGATGAAACCCTTTTCTACCAGCTCTTGCAATTGCTCTTTCAACTCCTTTAACTCGGCTGGAGCCATCCTGTAGGGAGGGATAGAGATCGGTCTAGTGCCAGGCACCAACTCTATCTCGAACTCTATCTCCCTAGCAGGTGGTAAACCTGGAAGCTCATCAGGAAAGACATCCTGAAACTCTCGGACAACTGGCACCGAGGCCGGCTCCCTGACCTGACTGTCTAGCTCTCTCACATGAGCTAAGTACCCCTGACATCCCTTCCTAAGCAACCTATGAGCCTGAAGAGCTGATATCAGACCTCTAGGTGTGCCCCTCTTGTCTCCTCTGAAGACGACCTCTGACCCGTTCTGATCTCTGAACCTGACTACCTTGTCCCTGCAGTCCAAGGTAGCACCATGGGTAGATAGCCAATCCATCCCTAGAATGACGTCGAAGTCTGTCAAATCTAGAACCACAAGGTCGGCGGAGAGGCATCTTCCCTCAATAAAAACTGGACTGTACTGGCAGACTGACACTGCCACCGACGGGTCACACTTGGGTCCATTGACCCATAGAGGACACTCTAACCCAGAGACTATCAGACCCAACCTCTCAACGGCTCTCGGAGCAATAAATGAATGAGATGCACCCGGGTCCATTAATGCATACACATCAGAACACCCAATGACGAGATTACCTGACACCACGGTGTTGGATGTGTTAGCCTCCTGCTGAGTCATGGTGAAGATCCTGGCTGGAGCTGATGGACCTTCACCTCGGGAACCAGAAGAAGAGGCTGCCCCTCTCCCTCTACCTCTGCCACTGCCCTGAGTTGTGGCTGGAACTGCTGGCTGTGCCACACTACCAGAAGCTGTCTGCTGGGGCTGGCCCATAAAAGGCGCTCTAGGACAATCCCGAGCTATGTGTCCCTCCTGTCCACATCTAAAACATGCATTAGTCCCAGCTCGACACACTCCCCTGTGCGGTCTTCCACATCTCTGGCATTCTGTACCATCTGAGCCTGAGCTCGAGCCACCGCTAAATCCCAGACCGGATTTCAACTTGTTCCAAAACTTATTCTTCTTCGGCTTCTTGGTGGTGCTATCCCACCTCTTCTTACCTGAGCTCTGAGAAGAGAACCCTGGTCCTCCTCTGCTTGGGGTCTTAACCCCTGAAGATTGGGTCACTGACTGCTTCACTGACCCTTCAACTATAGAACTTGCCTCCATTCTTCGAGCCATATCCACCACAGTGTGGAAACTTTCTCTCTCAGCTGACTGAACCAACGAGGAGTACCTGGAATGCAGCTTCATAACATATTTCTTGGCTTTCTTCGTATCTGAATCTAGAGCTTGCCCTGAAAAAGGCAATAGCTCCAAGAATTTATCCGTGAACTCCTCTACACTCATGTGCTCTGACTGCCTCAGTTGCTCAAATTCAATCATCTTCAGTTCTCTAGAACTGTCTGGAAAAGCCCATCCAGCGAACTCATTCGCAAATTCTTCCCATGTCATACCGTCTAGTCTCGGGTCCACATAACACTTGAACCATTCCCGTGCCTTCTTGCACTTTAAAGTGAACCCTGCCATCTGAATGGCCCTGCTGTCACTTGCCCCTAGCTCATCAGTTATTGTCTTCACTACTCTCAGATACTCAAAGGGGTCATCCCCTGACTTGTATTTGGGAGCATCTAGCTTGAGGTAATCTGTCATCTTTACCTTGCTCCCATCGACTGAGCTAGGTCTAGGAGGTTGAGTAACTGGGGCTACTGGTTCTGTAGGTGGTGGAGGTGGAGGTGCAGCATTCCCCGAGGTGGGGTTTGCCGGGTTTGGATAGAAGGGTGAGGGTGGATAAGCTGGGTACTGTGTATAGGGTGGATAGAAAGGTGGATAAGCATGTAGGTAGGGTAGGGGTTAAAGCTGGAGTAATCCGATGTACCTCCCATCGGATACCCTGAACCCTGTGGGAAGGGTGGATAATGGGGTGGAAAACCATACCCCGAGGCCTGAACGCCTCCCTGTGACTCCCCTGTCCCTTCTTCCTGCATGCTCACATCCAGGTTCCCATCCCTCCTCTGATCTTCTTCCATAACCTCCCTCACATCTGAAGAACTTCCTCCTCTATCAGTCCCCCTTCTGCTAGCATCAAAAGACCTTCTAGGGTCCCTTGACACTCTCTCTCTGTTGGCTCTACAAGACATTGCCCTAAGCAATGTAGGAGGACGGGCGCTCGTGCCCTCATCCTCAGGTGGCACTCCAGTCAATCACGCAGATCGACGAGTTCCTCTCATCCTATTCTCTGAAAAACAGCTCAGAACAAGCAAACATTAGCATCATATGGTTCATGTGGACACACATGAACCCTCATCACATACATCATATAGCATAGCATATCATCAATGCACATGTACAAAATCATGGCATTTCACATCATCATACAAGACAGGACTCAACATCCTATCCTAGTGGACATGACCTTCCTATTGTGCTTGACCTTCTATAACATCTATGAGTCCGACACTCTAGGTCCGACCATATGAACCTAGGGCTCTGATACCATTCTGTAACGCCCCGGAAATCCGGACCGCTACCGGCGCTAGGATCCGGGTCGACTTAAGGCCGCCGGGACCCGTAGCAAGCCTGACATATAACCTGTAAACCTGTATAATCCCATACATGATCAACAACAAGCATAAAAATTTAAAACTCTTCTTCATACATACTGTCATCAACTAACTCAACCTGTGCATACTCTGAACATATACATAACATAGTCCCTCTGTGGGATCTCATCAAGCCTTAAAGGCAAAACAACCTGTGTTGAGTTAGTTTACATAAACATCATAACATAAGATCATGTATTTACAAAAGGGATTAATATATATTATGGTCAAGCACAACTCTATCCTCAATGACCTCATTACATAACATCCTGAATATTTTTACATTTCATCATAATACATTTGTCATGTCCACAAACTAACTGTTACATACATATGACTTTTTCTCTTCTTGCCTTCTCTATCTATCCCGTACCTGCAAACCTGGGGGTTAGGGGAGAGGGGTGAGCTATAAAGCCCAGTGAGTAGAACTGTAAAAAGAATATTTAAAACATGCTATCATGAAATGCGTCACTGCACAAATAAATCACACCACGGATGGACTGATTCAAAAATCCCTCAGCTCCATGCCCGGCCCTATTATGGGCACCACAGGACTTCGTATTGCCCGGCCCTATTATGGGCACCACAGGACTTCGTACTCGGAGTTATTGCCCGGCCCTATTATGGGCACCACAGGACTTCGTATTGCCCGGCCCTATTATGGGCACCACAGGACTTCGTACTCGGAAGGCTAATGAATCATCCTAATGTCCATCCACTATCATTTATCACAACAATACAATGCGGCATAGTCGTGAATTCTAATGCAAACAACCTATAATATGATCATGATGCATGAAGCATGATAAAAGCATTTCATTTCTTAATTTAAAAGGTTAAGTTTAGTTCCACTCACCTCTGGCTGACTCTGACAAACTCTGTAGCAGCTGGCTCACTGCTGGGGTCCTTGGTTCCTCGGGTCCGAACCTACACAGGTGGACTCCAATGAGGGACCAAACATACACAAACATAACTCTAATATATTCCCCAAAAACCCCCTAAAGCATCCTGAAAATATCACATAGAGATATGCATAAAGTGGCTGAACAGGGCACTTTCGGCGGCACCTTCGGCGGCCGAAAGTCCTGGACAGAGACGAAACTCAGGTAGGTTCGGCGGCACTCCAAAGGGCAGAAACTTGGCTCCCTTGTGCATTTCCGCCTCCAAACTCACCAATCACGCATATACCTCAGTTAAAACATGCATACAAGTTCCTAGGGGCCTCAAAACATCAAATACCCCAACTACAACACTTCAAGCATACTCAAACATGCCACATTGTTCAAAATCACATAAAACCTAACATTTGCTTAAAAACTCATACAACCTTATACATGCCATTCTACCCCATAAAATCACTTAAAACTTACTTAAAACACATGAGGAGCTTAAGATCGGCTCTTACCTCTTGAAGATCGAGAGGGAGACGACCTAAACTTGGAGATCCACGAAAATGAGCTCCTGAGTTCCCAAAGCTCCAAAACTTGGTTTAAATGTTCAAAACTTGCAATGTGAGTTTAAAACTCAAGAAAAATGGAAGAGATTTGGAGGAAGAACACTAGATTTGCAAAGGGAAGGTCGGAAGCTTGCTGTGGCCGAAAATGGGAGAAAGCTCGCCCATTCCGGCTAAGTGCCCCATTTATAGGTGGCTGGCCAGGCCACGTTCGGGGGCCGAATGTGCCTCCGCATCCATGCAATGTTCCGCGGCCGAACCTGGACTGCCCTCACTCATGCTTTCGGGGGCCTAACGTGCCTCCAAAACGCATGCACGTTCGGCGGCCGAACCTGGGTTTTCCTCCAAAGACTTTTCATGCAAAAACTCATTTAGTTTCATACTTTAAAACCATTAAAAACATGAAAACATTTTTATAAAACATGATTCTACCCTTCTAGAGGTCTCCGACATCCGAGATTCCACCGGACGGTAGGAATTCCGGTACCGGAGTCTAGCCGGGTATTACACGAACATGCATGGCTTTCGGTTTCACGTGTGGCCGCCGAAGGTGGTCTGGCCAGCCACCTATAAATGGCCCTCAGTCGGTTGAAGCGGTAAAAGCACCGTTTCTTTCACTTGCTGAGGTGAAACTCTGTCCTTTGTGAGTATTTCTTCATGTTTTCATTAAATCATGCAAAGATTTGAGTAGTTTTCATGTTTTGTTGAAGGTTTTAAGCTAAAAACTCAAAGTTGTGCATTTGGAGAGTTTGAAGAAGAGTTACTTCAAAACTCCACGTTAGGATCCTTCCTCTACTTGTTTTCAAGAGGTAAGTAAAGATCCTGAGCTTGTTTTTATTTTTTCTGAAGGTTTTATGGGGTTTATGGAGAGAGTTGCATGAATAGGTTAAAAAAGAGGTTTTGATGATTTTGTGTATAAAGCATGTTTGTGTGTTCTATGTTTTGTGTTGTAGGGGTTTTTAGGTAGTTGGTGACCCCTTTGAGCATATACATGAGTGTATGCAAGTGAAGGAAGTGAGGTGTTGAGTTTGGAAGGGTTTTGGTGCGTTTTGGAGAGAGGCAGGGCAAGTTTCTGCCCTGCTGATGAACTCAGGTTCCGCAGCCGAAGGTACATTCGGCCGCCGAACCCCTGAAGAGGTGTGAGGAGGTGGCTTCGGCTGCCCAAGCTTGCCCCCGAGCTTTTTGAGTTTCGGCTCTAGAGGGAAGTTCGGCCGCCGAAGGTGCCGCCGAAGGTTAGAGACTTTCGTCTCTGGAGTGCCTTGTGGCCTCCGAAACTTGCCCCCGAAAGGGTTCGGCAGCCGAAAGTGGAAGTTCGGCCGCCGAAGGTGCTTGAGTTTCATCTCTGGAGAGGACTTTCGGCCGCCGAACCTGCCGCCGAAAGTGTTCTGTCCAGCTTTCCTTTGCATGCTTTGCATGAATATTAGAGTGAGTTTAAGGGGATTCTTGGGGAGTTTAATAGAATTGTTCATACGTTAGTTTGGTCCCTCATTTGAGTTTATCTGTACCTATACAGACCAGAGGAACCAGAGAGAGCAGCAGTGAGTACTGCTCCAGCAGTTTCAGAGCCTGCAGAGTCAGTCAGTCCAGATAGCCAGAGGTGAGTGGAACTAAACTTAACTCTTTTCATTGACCAATGGCATGTTTAGCATATCTCATGCATCATGAGTATACATTAGGTTGATTGCATTAGTATCCACGAATATGTTGCATTGCATAGTTATTTGTTGATGTGGGTAAATGCTGAATGATCCAATAGTCTCAGACAGGAAGTCCAGGAGCCTTTGACTACGCCCTGGCAGGTATAGAGAAGTCCAGGAGCCTTTGACTACGCCCTGGCAGGTATATAGTAAAGACCAGGAGCCTTTGACTACGCCCTGGCAATGGTAAGTACAGAGGTGTTATATACACATATACATATATGACAGGAAGACCAGGTGCTCGATTCTACGCCCTGGCACAGAGTTACTGAGACTATGTGGTGACAGGTTTACTCTTGATGTGGATTATCTGTGTTATGACGCATTCCATGAGATCATATTTTAATGAATTGTTTTACTGTTCTACTCACTGGGCTATAGAGCTCATCCCACTCCCTGAACCCCAGTTTTGCAGGTTCAATGTACAGTGTACAGGGCAAGTCAGCAGAACTCAGAAAGAGTAAAGAGAAATGTAATAGTGTAGAGTGGACATGTATTGTTAAAGAGATGTAATCATTGTGTTGTCAGTTACAGATGTGCTTGACTTAGTAGTTTGTGTTGTAAATCTTTTGTTATGTACATGATCTGTATATGTATATGTTTTACTGAGTATGTGAAAACCAGGCTTAACAGAGTACAGAGTACAGAGATAGTGCATGCACAGGTTAAGCCTTGGTACAGAGAAAAGAGTTTTTATTTTCACAGAAAATGTATGATCATGTATGAGATTTACAGGTACACAGAGAGTATAGCAGGCTTGCTACGGGTTCTGGCGGCCTTAAGCCTACCTGAATCCTAGCGCCGGTGACGGTCCATTTTGGGGTCGTTATAATTCAACATTCATCCACATCATCAACATATTATGCAATGCAACATATTCGTGAGTCTAATGCAAACACCCTATTATATCTCATGGCATTCATGATGCGTGAATCATGCTAAAACTGATTTATTTATTTAAAAGCATAAGGGTTATTCCACTCACCTCTGGCTGAAGCTCTACTGACTCAGAAGCAGCTAAACTCACTGCTGGGGTCCTCGGTTCCTCGGGTCCGAACCTACACAGGTGGACTCAAATGAGGGACCAAACAACTAGAACATAACTCTAAAAACATCCTCCAAAAACCCCCTAGAACATCATGAAACAACCATAGAAAAACATGCAAAAGAGGGCTGGACAGGGCACTTTCGGCGGCCGAAAGTCCCTCCAGAGCCGAAAGTCAGGCAGGTTCGGCGGCCGAAACTCCCAGACAGAGACGAAAGTCTCCTTTCAGGGGCAAGCTTCGGCAGCCGAAGGCTGCTTCCACAAGCATGTTCGACGGCCGAAAGTTCCTTCGGCTGCCGAACCTGGTTTCTCCCATAGTGGCAGAAACTCAGCTCTTCTATGCATATACGCCTCCTATACCAACCAAATATGCATAAACCTATTCTACAACACACATACACAAGCATACAAGCTCCTAGGGGCTTCAAACTATCCTAAGCCCCATCTACAACACATCAAACATGCATTGGCAAGCCACATTGTTCAAAACACAACAATAACTCAAAAACCTAACCATAAGCTAAACATGCATTCTACCCCATATATCTTCATAAAACTTACTTAAAACATGCAATGAGCTTAAGATCGGCTCTTACCTCTTGAAGATCGAGAGAGAGACGACCTAATCTTGGAGATGGGAGGTTTTCAACTTCCTTGGGTCTCCAAGCTCAAAACTTGCTCAAAACTTAAAAATCTTCAAAACAAGATGAAAACTTGTGAAAATCGTGAAAGATTTGAAGGAAGAACTCAAAGATTGGTGAGGGACGGCGGAGAGCTCACCTTGGCCGAAAATGGGGAAAAAGCTCGCCCGTTTTCGGCTAAAGGACCCTTTTATAGTGGCTGGCCAGGCCACGTTCGGGGGCCGAACGTGCCTCCGCATGCATGCCATGTTCGGCGGCCGAACCTGGACTTCCCTCACTTATGCCTTCGGGAGCCTAAGGCACACCCGAAATGCCTGCATGTTCGGCGGCCGAACTTGAGGTTCGGCGGCCGAACCTGGGTTTTCCTCCAAGGTTATTTTCATACAAAACTCATTTTCCTTTTTACTTAAAATCATCAAATACATTAAAACATTTTATGAAAACATGGTTTTACCCTTCTAGAGGTCTCCGACATCCGAGATTCCACCGGACGGTAGGAAATTTCGATACCAGAGTCTAGCCGGGTATTACATTCTCCCCCCTTAAGAACATTCGTCCCCGAATGTTCCTCAACTAGCACATAGCATGGCATACACATATCATACATACAAAGCACATAAAACTCACCAGGAACTAACCTCAGAAAAGATAAGGGTATTGCTGGAGCATGGACTCCCGTGTCTCCTAAGTGCATTCTTCCATATTGTGGTGGTTCCACAGGACTTTCACCATCGGGATTTCCTTGTTTCTCAGCTTCCTGATCTGGGTGTCTATGATCTGCACTGGCTGCTCAACATAGGTGAGATCTTCTTGGATCTCCACATCAGGCTCACTAAGAACCTTATCCGGATCTAACACGAACTTTCTCAACATGGAAACATGGAAAACCGGATGGATTCTTTCCATTGAAGCAGGTAAATCCAGCTTGTACGACACATTCCCAATCTTTTGCAAGATTTCAAAGGGTCCGATGTATCGTGGGGCTAGTTTACCTTTCTTCCCAAAACGAACCACTCCTTTCATTGGAGACACCTTGAGCAATACCAGATCCCCCTCCTGAAACTCTATCTGCCTTCTGCGGATGTCTGCATAACTCTTCTGTCTGCTTGCAGCAGTCTTGATCCTCTCTCTGATTATGGGTACTAACCTGCTGGTAATCTCTACTAGCTCAGGCCCTGCCAAGGCCTTTTCCCCAACTTCTTCCCAGCAAACAGGTGACCTGCACTTCCTTCCGTACAAAGCTTCATATGGAGCCATCCCGATGCTAGCATGATGGCTGTTATTGTAGGCAAACTCCACCAAGGGTAGATGCTGCCTCCAAGAACCGCCAAAGTCCAGCACACACATTCTAAGCATATCCTCTATTGTCTGGATGGTCCTCTCCGACTGTCTGTCCGTCTGTGGATGGAAAGCAGTACTAAAATCCAACCTGGTACCCATGGCATTCTGCAGACTCTGCCAAAACCTAGAGGTGAACTGGGGCCCTCTATCAGATACTATTGAAACAGGAACCCCATGCAGCCTGACGATCTCATCTACATACACCTGCGTCAACTTGTCCACATAATAGCCACTCCTGACAGGGATGAAGTGAGCAGATTTGGTGAGTCTGTCCACAATCACCCATATGGAGTCCATTCTGTTGGACGTCGCCGATAACCCCACTACGAAGTCCATAGCTATATTCTCCCATTTCCACTCTGGAATAGGTAGCGGGTTAAGCATTCCAGCTGGCTTCTGGTGTTCCAGCTTCACCCTCTGACACACTTCGCAGGCTGACACAAAATGTGCCACTTCTTTTTTCATAGCTGGCCACCAATAAACCTTCTTCAGATCTTGATACATCTTGGTGGCTCCGGGGTGAACGCTGTATCTTGCATTATGAGCCTCCCTCATAATGTCTCCTTTTAGCCCTATGTTATCTGGTACACATAGTCTGCTCCCATAGCGGAGGATCCCTTTGCTGTCGAATTTGAACTCACTGTCCTTGCCTGACTGAACAGTCCTGGCAATCTTCACTAACTCTGGGTCCTCATGCTGTTTCTGAGCCACTTGCTCCAGAAACACAGGTGTCACTCTCATCTGGGCCACTAAAGCACCTGTACCAGACAACTCCAACTGTAGACCTTCATCAATGAGCTTGTAAAACTCCTTCACCACTGGTCTCCTCTCTGCCGTGATGTGGGATAGACTGCCTAGTGACTTCCGGCTTAGGGCGTCTGCTACAACATTCGCCTTACCCGGATGATACTGAATCTTGCAATCATAGTCACTCAGCAGCTCTACCCATCTCCTCTGTCTCAAATTCAAATCTCTTTGACTCAGGATGTACTGCAGGCTCTTATGATCTGTGAAGATCTCACATTTTACCCCATAGAGGTAGTGCCTCCACATCTTGAGTACAAAGATTACTGCTGCCATCTCTAGGTCATGCGTGGGGTAATTTAACTCGTGCTTCTTCAGCTGTCTAGAAGCATAAGCAATCACCCTCTCATTCTGCATTACTACACAACCCAGTCCCACACGGGACGCATCACAAAAGACTGTAAAGTCTTCATTACTAGATGGCAGAGCTAACACTGGTGCTGAAGTCAACCTCTTCTTAAGCTCTTCAAAACTCTCTTCGCACTGGTCGGTCCACACAAACTTTTGATTCTTCCTGGTTAGTCTGGTCAGAGGAGCTGCTATTTTCGAGAAGTCCTGAACGAACCTCCTGTAGTAACCTGCCAAACCCAAGAAACTTCTAATCTCTGTCACTGAAGTGGGTCTAGGCCAGTTAGCCACAGCATCTACCTTCTTGGGGTCCACCTCTATCCCATTTTCTGACACCACATGCCCCAAGAATGAGATGCTCCTCAGCCAGAACTCACACTTGGAGAACTTGGCATACAAGCCGTGTTCCCTCAAGGTCTGCAGAACCAACCTCAGATGATGGGCATGCTCCTCTGCATTCCTAGAATACACTAAGATATCATCTATGAAGACAATAACAAAGTGATCCAGGTATTGGCTAAACACTCTGTTCATGAGATCCATGAATGCTGCAGGGGCGTTGGTTAACCCGAACGGCATTACAAGGAACTCAAAATGCCCATATCTGGTCATCTTCTTCCCTTATCCTTAGCTGATGGTACCCCAATCTCAGATCTATTTTGGAGAAGCAACCTGCTCCGGCTAGCTGGTCAAATAGATCGTCGATCCTAGGCAACGGGTACTTATTCTTGGTAGTGACTTTGTTCAACTGCCTGTAGTCGATACAAAGTCTAAGGGATCCATCCTTCTTTCTCACAAACAAGACTGGTGCACCCCAAGGTGAGGTGCTCGGTCAGATGAAGCCCTTTTCTACCAGCTCTTGCAACTGTTCTTTCAATTCTTTCAACTCAGCTGGAGCCATCCTATAGGGAGGAATAGAGATCGGTCGGGTTCCAGGCATCAATTCTATCTCGAACTCTATCTCCCTAGCAGGTGGTAAACCTGGCAGTTTGTCTGGGAACACATCTAAGAACTCTCTGACCACTGGCACCGAGGCGGGCTCTTTAACCTGACTGCTAAGCTCCCTCACATGAGCCAAATACCCCTGACATCCCTTCCTAAGCAACCTACAAGCCTGAAGAGCTGATATCAGACCTCTAGGTGTACCCCTCCTGTCTCCCCTGAAGACAACCTCTGACCCATCCTGACCTCTGAACCTGACTACCTTGTCCCTGCAGTCCAAGGTAGCACTATGGGTAGATAACCAGTCCATCCCTAGAATGACGTCAAAATCTGTCAAGTCTAGAACCATAAGGTCGGCGGAAAGGCATCTCCCCTCAACAAAGACTGGACTGCACTGGCAGACTGACTCTGCCACTGATGGATCACATTTGGGTCCACTGACCCAGAGAGGACACTCTAACCCAGAGATCATCAGACCCAACCTCTCGACGGCTCTCGGAGCAATAAAAGAATGAGATGCACCAGGGTCCATCAAGGCATACACATCTGAACAACCAATGACTAAGTTACCTGCCACCACGGTATTAGATGCATCTGCCTCCTGTTGAGTCATGGTGAAGATCCGTGCTGGAGCTGATGGACCTTCACCTCTGAAACCTGCTGAAGAAGAGGCTGCCCCTCTTCCTCTGCCTCTGCCACTAGCCTGAGTCACGGCTGGAGCTACTGGCTGAGCCACACTACCAGAAGCTGTCTGCTGAGATTGTGCTCCAAAAGCTGCCCTAGGACACTCCTGAGCCATGTGTCCTTCTTGCCTGCATCTGAAGCAGGCTGTTGTCCCAGCCCGGCAAACTCCCCTGTGTGGCCTACTACACTTTGCACAAACTGCATTATCCGCACCAGAGCTTGAGCCACTTCCTAGTCCCAGACTAGACTTGACCTTGTTCCAAAACTTGTTCTTCTTTGACTTCTTGGTGGTACTGCTCCACCTCTTGCTGCCTGAAGCTGCTGCACTAAAAGAAGAAGAGCGTGGGGTCTTAGAACTAGAAGGCTGTGCCACTGACTGCTTAACCGTCCCCTGAACGATGGCACTGGCCTCCATTTTCCGGGCCATGTCCACTATGGCATGGAAGCTCTCCCTATCTGCTGACTGGATCAAGGAGGAATATCTGGAGTGGAGTTTCATGATATACCTCCTTGATCTTTTCTGGTCTGAGTCAAGGTTTTGCCCTGCAAATGGCAATAGCTCCAAGAATCTGTCTGTGAACTCCTCTACACTCATCTCATCAGTCTGCCTCAACTGCTCAAACTCTATCATCTTCAGCTCCCTTGAACTATCTAGGAAAGCCCATCCTGCAAACTCGTTTGCAAACTCTTCCCAAGACATGCTGTCCACTCTCGGGTTCACATAATTCTTGAACCACTCTCGTGCCTTCTTGCACTTAAGCATGAACCCAGCCATCTGAATGGCTCTACTGTCATCAGCCCCAATCTCATATGTGATCACCTTGACCCTCTCAAGATACACAAATGGGTCATCCCCTTTTTCATACTGAGGAACACCCAATTTCATGTAGTCGGTCATCTTGACCTTGCTCCCACTGGCTGAGCTAGGTCTAGGAGGTTGAGTAACTGGGGCTGCTGGTTCTGTAGGTGGTGGAGGTGGGGGTGCAGCATTCCCTGAGGTGGGGTTTGCAGGGTGAGGGTGGATAAGCTGGGTACTGGGGGTGAGGTGGATAGAAAGGTGGATAGGGCATGTAGGTAGGGTAGGGGCTAAAGCTGGAGTAATCCGATGTGCCTCCCATCGGATACCCTGAACCCTGTGGGAAAGGTGGATAATGGGGTGGAAAACCATACCCCGAGGCCTGAACGCCTCCCTGTGACTCCCCTATCCCTTCTTCCGTCATGCTGACATCCAGATTCCCATCCCTCCTCTGGTCCTCTTCCATAACCTCCCTCACATCTGAAGAACTTCCTCCTCTATCTGTCCCCCTTCTGCTAGCATCAAAAGACCTTCTAGGGTCCCTTGACACTCTTTCTCTGCTTGATCTATATGACATTGCCCTAGGCAATGCAGGACGACGGGCGCTCGTGCCCTCATCCTCAGGTGGCACTCCAGTCAATCGCGCAGATCGACGAGTTTCCCTCATCCTGTTTTTTGAAAAACAGCACATAACAAGCAAACATTAGCATCATATGGTTCATGTGGGCATAAATGAACCCTCATCACATACATATCATATCATTAATGCGCATGTATATAATCATGGCATTTCACATCATCAAACAAGATAGGACTCTACATCGTATCCTAGTGGACATGATCTTCCTATTGTGCTTGACCTTCTATAACATCTATGAGCCCGACACTCTAGGTCCGACCATATGAACCTAGGGCTCTGATACCATTCTGTAACGATCCGAAAATTGGACCGCTACCGGCGCTAGGATCCAGGTCGGCTTAAGGCCGCCGGGACCCGTAGCAAGCCTAACATGCATCCTGTGAACCTGTTTAATCCCATACATGATCAACAACATACATAAAAATTAAAACTTTTCTTTCATTCATTTTCACATATACCAACCTCAACCTGTGCATGCACTGAACGTAGTCCTAACTATACACATTGACCCCTCTGTGGGATCCAATCAAAGCCTCAATGGCTACATAACATGCGTTAAGTTGGTTCACATATACATCATAAAACGTCTAAGATCATGTATTAAAAGGGATAACAACATACTATGGTCAAGCACACTCCGAACATCCTTAAACATCAATACATTACATCATTCTACAATTCGTCATGTCCACATTCTATTTATTACATGCACAAGACTTCATTACTCTTACTGACCTCCTGGTCTACCCTGTACCTGCAAGCCTGGGGATTAAGGGAGAGGGGTGAGCTACAAGAGCCCAGTGAGCAGAATAATAAAACATTTAAAACATATGATAACATGAAATGCATCACATCACAGCTAATCACATCAAGGATGAATTTGTCACCAATAGTCCCCTACATGGTCCAACTGTGCCAGGGGCGTAGAATGGGCCTCGCTGGTCTTTCTCTTACATAACATAACATAACATGGTCCAACTGTGCCAGGGGCGTAGAATGGACCTCGCTGGTCTTTCTCTTACATGGTGCTAGGGTCGTAGAATGGGCCTCACTGGTCTTCCGTACCGTATCATCATCATCATAACATATGGGGACTAAAGGATCATTCAACATTCATCCACATCATCAACATATTATGCAATGCAACATATTCGTGAGTCTAATGCAAACACCCTATTATATCTCATGGCATTCATGATGCGTGAATTATGCTAAAACTGATTTATTTATTTAAAAGCATAAGGGTTATTCCACTCACCTCTAGCTGAAGCTCTACTAACTCAAAAGCAGCTGAACTCACTGCTGGGGTCCTCGGTTCCTCGGGTCCGAACCTACACAGGTGGACTCAAATGAGGGACCAAACAACTAGAACATAACTCTAAAAACATCCCCCAAAAACCCTCTAGAACATCATGAAACAACCATAGAAAAACATGCAAAAGAGGGCTTGACAGGGCACTTTCGGCGGCAGGTTCGGCGGCCGAAAGTCCCTCCAGAGCCGAAAGTCAGGCAGGTTCGGCAGCACCTACGGCGGCCGAAACTCCCAGACAGAGGCGAAACTCATGCATGTTCGGCGGCACTTTCGGCGGCCGAAACTCCCAGACAGAGACGAAAGTCTCCTTTCGGGAGCAAGCTTTGGCAGCCGAAGGCTGCTTCCAAAAGCATGTTCGGCGGCCGAAAGTTCCTTCGGCTGCCGAACCTGGTTTCTCCCATAGTGGCAGAAACTCAGCTCTTCTATGCATATACGCCTCCCATACCAACCAAACATGCATAAACCTATTCTACAACACACATACACAAGCATACAAGCTCCTAGGGGCTTCAAACTATCCTAAGCCCCATCTACAACACATCAAACATGCATTGGCAAGCCACATTGTTCAAAACACAACAATAACTCAAAAACCTAACCATAAGCTAAACATGCATTCTACCCCATAGATCTTCATAAAACTTACTTAAACATGCAATGAGCTTAAGATCGGCTCTTACCGCTTGAAGATCGAGAGAGAGATGACCTAATCTTGGAGATGGGAGGTTTTCAACTTCCTTGGGTCTCCAAGCTCAAAACTTGCTCAAAACTTGAAAATCTTCAAAACAAGATGAAAACTTGTGAAAATCGTGAAAGATTTGAAGGAAGAACTCAAAGATTGGTGAGGGACGGCGGAGAGCTCACCTTGGCCGAAAATGGAGAAAAAGCTCGCCCGTTTTCGGCTAAGGGACCCTTTTATAGTGGCTGGCCAGGCCATGTTCGGGGGCCGAACGTGCCTCCACATGCATGCCATGTTCGGCAGCCGAACTTGAGGTTCGGCGGCCGAACCTGGACTTCCCTCACTTATGCCTTCGGGGGCCTAAGGCACACCCGAAATGCCTGCATGTTCGGCGGCCGAACTTGAGGTTCGGCGGTCGAACATGGGTTTTCCTCCAAGGTTATTTTCATACAAAACTCATTTTCCTTTTTACTTAAAATCATCAAATACATTAAAACATTTTATGAAAATATGGTTTTACCCTTCTAGAGGTCTCCGACATTCGAGATTCCACCGGATGGTAGGAAATTCCGATACCGGAGTCTAGCCGGGTATTACAAATATAAAATAATAAAATATAGTCATTTAAATCTGATTTAAATACTAAAAGAAAATAATTTAAATTTTATTTTCTTATTAATTTTTTTTTATTTTCAAAGGCATATTTGTAATTAGGACATTATCTTCTTCCTCAGGAAAAAGCCCTAGTTGCCGCTTCTTCACCAAGCAACAGCCCATGCAATCACCGCCATGTCCGACGATGAGCTCAGTAGCCACAGAAGTGGCCACTTCCCAATGTTGCTTCGGGCATGCATCAGCGGTGGGTCATGCCAACACATATGACCACCTCCCATCGCGTGCTCGCCTGTGGCCTTCACATGTGATGGTCTGGTCCTCAGCGTTTTCTGGGTTCACGATGATTGTTCATCGTAAATCCATTTTTTTTTATTAATTTAACTTTTCTAACAAAAATTAAAATTATCTAAAAGATCCAATCATTCATCCATAATTATCATGCCATTCTAATAAATATATATTGCATATATAATATCAATCATGGCATAATTAATTTAAACGAAAAGCACAGGTTGGCTCTTGTTGTCCCTTGAAGCAACCCAAGAGGGGGGTGAATTGGGTTTATAAAAAATTTAATGCAAAAAGACAAATTAGAAGGCAATAAAGAAGAGAATGATCAACACAAGGATTTATAGAGGTTCAGCTATCTCAAGCCTACGTCCTCTTCTCAAGGCCCTCCTTGAGAGTTCAACTCCACTATCAAATCTTCATTGGGTGAAGATTAAAACTCCTTACAATCTTAGAGCAAGCCTTTGCTCTTTGCAATTCTCTTTTTCAACTCAAGAGCAATCCTTTGCTCAATACCACACCCACTACAGTAGAATCACTCAACAACCTTTACTCACTCTAGAAAAGCCAAACAATTACAACTCAACACGAGCTTTCAAGAAATTAATGCTTTGGCTCAAGGTTTTGAGAAAGAGAGAGTGAAAAAGCTGTAATCTCAATAAGTATTTGCTTAGATGGTTGTTGTAACCTTTTCATATTAAAAACTCATTGTGTTTATAGCTCTATCATAAATATGGCCGTTGGGAGTGCATTAAATGCAAATAGAGCCGTTTATGTTCAGAAATAACCGTTATATCGTGTTCAGAAAAACTCAGGTTCGGCGGCCGAACCATTTGAGGTGAAGAACATCATCCTTTAAAAATGGACTTTCGGCGGCCTAAAGTCAAATTTCGACAGCCGAACATGTGGGACTATTGTCTCTGTCCCTCGCTTTCAGAAGTCAAAGTTTAGGCTTCGGAGGCAAACTTAAAACTCACTTTCGGCGGTTGAAGGTCAATGTTCAGCGGCCGAAAGTGTGGGACTTTCGTCTCTGTCCCTCAATTTCGGAAGCCGAACTTTTGGCTTAGGGGGCATACTGAAATCCCACTTTCGGCGGCCGAAGGTTAATGTTCGGTGGCTAAAAGTGTGGGACTTTCGTCTCTGTCCCTTACTTTCGGAAGCTGAAAGTTTGACTTTAGGGGGCACAAAAATAATTCTTTAAATCTTTGAAAAATCATAACTTAGGTTATAAAATTCCATTTTTCAATCCGTTTGAATTTTTGCAATCTATATTTTTGGATCTTTAATTTTGATAAAAAATAATTTCAAAATCACTCTTTTTGGAAAATTTCATTTTGGTCCCTCAAAGATAATTTATTAAAAAATTGGCCCTATAAAACTTTTAGAAATGAAAGAACCCTTGAGCCATCACAATTAATTAATTGAAAGTCACAATGAATAAATTGACAAAAAATAAACCATAGATTACTTTCTGATCCCTTTCTTGTGGTATGCTTCCAAAATAGGCACTTTTCATTTTTAGAGACTGAAGTAATTTCATTCATGTTAGTAAGGGACCTACAAGCTCAACACAAACACTTTTGAAGACAATTAGTAGTACATCAATTGTTTATTAATCATCAAAACAATGATTAAAACATTTAGGTCCAACAATCTCCCCCCTTTTGATGATGACAAACAATTGGTAAATAATAAGATAATAATCACAAGTGTAGTGTGTGTGTTTTTAAAAATTACTCCCCCTTAATGTGCTCCCCCTTTCAAAAATACTTTATGCCATAATTAAGGTTTGAGAAGACACATATAAGGAAGATTTTGACTCAATGCAATGAGATGCAATGAAATACAATGGATCCTATATGAATGAATGAACAAAGAAAAATGCATCTCAAGAAGAGCTATAATCATACACAATATTCATAATTCAAGAGAGTCAAATAAATGTCAAGGTATCAACACATTATTTAATATCCATAAATCCAAAATCTATAAATCACATATCAACACATCATCTAATATCCACAAATCTCATATAATATGTACATATATGATACCATAATACCATCTCCCCCTTTTGACATCATCAAAAACAAATGGACCACAATACCAAAAGGGGAATAACAAGAGTACACTAGCAAAACAAACAAAAATAAAAACTATATCAAACAAATTGACAAACTTTCAAAGAAAAAAATAAATAAAAGAAATATACACTCAACAAGCAACACTATCTAACATTCCCAATTCCCTTTTAATGAAGTAAAATCTTTCTTCATTTAAAGGTTTAGTGAAAATATCAGCTAATTGGTTGTTTGTATCCACAAATTCAATAGCAACATCACCATTTAACACATGATCACGAATGAAATGATGTCTAATGTCAATATGCTTAGTTCTAGAATGTTGAATGGGGTTCGTGGTTAGATTGATTACACTTGTATTATCACATTTAATAGGAATGTGATCAAGAGATACTTCAAAGTCTCTTAATTGTCGCTTAATCCAAAGGATTTGACTACAACAAAGACTCGCCGCCACATATTTGGCTTCGGCGGTTGAAAGTGCAACCGAATTTTATTTCTTGCTACACCAAGAAATAAGAGATTGTCCTAGAAGTTGACAAGTATCCGAGGTACTTTTCCTATTAAGAATGCTTCTGGCAAAGTTGGCATCCGAGTAGGAACATAAACTAAAGGATGTACTTCTAGGATACCATAGCCCCAAATGCAATGAACCATTTAAATATCTAAGAATGCGTTTAACGGCATGCAAATGAGACTCTTTAGGACATGATTGAAAACGTGCACATAAGCATACGGAAAACATAATATCCGGTCTAGATGCGGTGAGATATAAAAGGCTTCCGATCATACTTCTATAGAGCTTTTCATCAATTGGTTTACCTTTTTCATCCTTGTCAAGCTTAGTGTTTGTGCTCATTGGTGTTCTACTAGGCTTGCTATTCTCCATCCCAAATCTTTTGATTAGCTCCTTTGTGTATTTGGCTTGGTTGATGAAGATGTCATCCTTAGCTTGTTTGATTTGAAGCCCAAGGAAGAATTTGAGTTCTCCCATCATGTTCATCTCAAACTCGCTTTTCATAACTTTTGAAAACTCTTCACACAAGCACACATTAATAGCACCAAATATAATATCATCAACATATATTTGCACTACAAGGATGTTATTTTCATGATTTTTGACAAAGAGTGTTGTATCCACTTTGCCTTTTGAAAAACCATTTTGCAAAAGAAAATTACTTAGTCTTTCATACCAAGCTCTTGGAACTTGTTTTAAACCATATAAAGCTTTAGACAATTTAAAAACATGATTTGAAAAGACATGATTTTCAAACCCCAGAGGTTGCTCAACATAAACCTCATCCTCAATAAAACCATTTAAAAAGGCACTTTTCACATCCATTTGAAAGAGTTTAAAATTCATATATGATGCATATGCAAGCAAGATTCTAATGGCTTCTAATCTAGCTACGGGGGCAAATGTTTCATCATAGTCTATGCCCTCCTCTTGATTATAGCCTTTAGCTACCAACCTAGCTTTGTTTCTTATGATATTGTCATCTTCATCAAGCTTATTTCTAAACACCCATTTGGTGCCTATGGTGGGGTGATGTTTTGGTCGAGAAACTAAGGTCCAAACCTTGTTCCTTTCAAATTGGTTGAGTTCTTCTTGCGTAGCAAGAACCCAACTCTCATCACTAATAGCCTCATCTATAGATTTAGGTTCTATATAAGATATGAATGCAATATTATTACATACATGTCTAATAGAAGATCTAATAGTTACCCCTTGTGATGCATCACCAATTATTTAGTCCTTGGGGTGATCCTTCTTATAGGTCCAATCCTTTGGTAAGTCATGTTGAACTCCTTGACTTTGTGTAATTTGCATTTGTTGCTCTTGGAGTTCAACCTCATCTTCCTTTGCCTCTATTGAATCCTCCTTGGGTTGACTTTGATCTCCATGAGGTTGAGGATCATCAATGGTCAACTCATCAAGGTTACCTACAAGATCATCATCACAAGATACCTCCTTTCTAGGAGCAAAGGGATTAGATTCATAAAAAACAACATGCATTGACTCTTCAACTATCAAGGTTCTTTTATTGAATACTCTATATGATTTACTAGATGTAGAGTATCCTAAGAAGATACCTTCATCGGTTTTGGAGTCAAATTTGCCTAGATTATCCTTGTTGTTTAATATAAAGCATTTACAATAAAAAAAACTCTAAAATAACTAACTCTAGGTTTCCTTCCATTCCAAAGCTCATAAGGAGTCTTATTTAAGAGAGGTCTAATTAAAACTCTATTTGAAACATAACAAGCCGTATTTATGGCTTCCGCCTAAAAATAAGTAGGTAAATTATACTCTCTTAACATAGTCCTCCCCATATCTAAAAGAGTTCTATTTTTTCTTTCAACAACACCATTTTATTGGGGAGTCCTAGGAGATGAAAAATTATGAGTGATCCCTAACTTATTACAAAAGACTTTAAATTTTTCATTTTTAAATTCTCTACCATGATCACTCCTTATTGAAGAAATTTGAAAATCCTTTTCATTTTGAACTTTCTTTGTACAACTTTTAAAAGCATCAAAACAATCATTCTTATGAGCAAGGAACACAACCCAAGTGTACCTAGAGTAGTCATCAACTATAACAAATCCATAATGCATGCTACCAAGACTAGCTACTCTAGTTGGACCAAATAAATCCATATGCAAAAGATGTAAAGGTCTAGAAGAGATTACCTTATTAATAGATTTAAAAGAGCTCTTAACTTGCTTACCAATTTGACATGCATCACACACTTTGTCCTTTTCATATTTGATCTTAGGAAGGCCATCAACTAGCTCATCTTTGCTCAAATTTTTGAGAAGATCCATGCTAGCATGAAAAAGCCCTCTATGCCAAATCTAAGAGTTATCACTAATAGAAACAAATCACTTCATATCTAGGTTAGTCATAGCTTGTAAATCAATAAGATAGATATTTTCAACTCTTTCACCAACAAACAATTTTTGTTATCCGATATTCCAGAGACAAAGCATGATTTTGGTTCAAAGATAACTCTACAACCTTTGTCACATAATTGACTTACACTTAATAAATTATGCTTCAAACCATCAACTAAGAGAACTTTATCAAGAATAGGAGAGTTTTCCTTACCGACTTTACCTATTTCAATAATTTTACCTTTTCCATTATCTTCAAAAGTTACTTGTCCACTTCCGTCTTTCTTTTCAAGAGAGATGAAGTGACTTGAATTTCCGGTCATGTGCCTTGAACATCCACTATCTAGATACCATTTGCTTTCAATTTTTGAGGATTTCAAGCACACCTAAAGAAAAAAGATTCAAACACTTTTAGGTACCCAAATGTACTTGGGTCCTTGGGGGTTAGTCATTTCACTATCCAATTTCCATATGCTATCATATCCAAGATGTAATTTTCTAATAGTACACCTATAATTGGTATGACCAAACTTGCCACAATAGTGACAATGACCATTGAACCTTCTTATTCTAGGTCCATAGGTGAGTGAGTGTGTTTGAGTTCTCATGTGGCCATTTCTTCCTTGTTTATTAACAGCATGTGAGCAAGAGATATGATGAGAGTGGGGATTGCGTGAACTAGAAGTGTGTGTTCTATAATGATCATTTCTTTTATATGCAAATTATCTAGGTGTGTGTCTTATATGAGTATTGTACCTAATGGATTTGTGTATATGTGCATTCTTTATAGATATATTACTACTAGAAACTTTAGGTATGTTTTCATTAGAGCTAGATACCTTAGGTTCTTTTAAATTAGTAGCTTTAACAAAAACAGTTTTAGAAGAGTTTGCTTGAGTTGATTTATCATAGCCAAGGCCATACTTGATGCTAGGAGACCTTTGAGAGTCTAATATTTCATCAAGTTTGTCCTTGCCTTTTAAAAATTTTGAAAGAGAATTTTTCAACTCAAGGATTTCATTTTTCAAATTTTTATTTTCTAATGAGAGCTCATCTAATGATTTTTGTAAATGATCACTTGAGGGCAATGATTCCTTAGGTGAGTTCTCATTTTCCCTTTTTAGGCTAGCTAACTCACATTTCAAAATCTTGTTTTTCTTATGACTCTTTTCAAGCTCATCATTCATCAATTTTAAAGCACCAACAAGTTCATCATAAGAAAATTCAACAACATCATCATATAAGGTAGTGTCATCAAGAGTAGTTACCTCATCGGAGCTTTCCTCTAGAACCATGAAGCACATGTTGGCAACTTCATCACCAACGTCCTCTTCTTTGGTATCACTTGACTCATCCCATGTTGCTTTGAAGGCCTTCTTTTTGAACTTTTTGATAGGTTTCTTCAACTTGGGACAATCCACTTTGTAGTGACTCGGCTTATTGCACTCATAGTAAATGACTACTTCCTTTTTTCTTGACTCACCTTTTTCCTTTCTAAAATTCTTCCTTGGGATGAATTTTTTATTTTGGAGAAGCAACTTCCTTATTTTCTTAGTCACCAAGGCTAATTCTTCCTCACTTATTTCTTCTTCTTCCTCACTAGTATCTTCGGAGGCTACCCTTAGAGCAACGTTCTTTTTCATTTTGCTAGGTTCCTCCACTTGCTCTCTCTTTAGAGTCATCTCATAGTCAATGAGGTTCCCCAAGAGTTCATTCAATTGCACTTTGCTCAAATCTTTGGCATCCTTTAGAGAAGTTACTTTTGGTAGCCATTCTTTAGGTAGACATCTAAGGATTTTCTTCACCAATTCTTCATTTGTAAATGTCTTCCCAAGAGATTTCATCCCTCCAATAATCTCAATGAACCTATCATACATTTGGCTAATAGTTTCATCGGATTTCATTTTGAACAACTCATATTGATAGATGAGAGATTCCATCTTGTTTTCTTTGACTTGATTGGTTCCTTCATGAGTGACAACCAAAGCATCCCAAATTTCCTTTACGGTAGACTTCATGCATACTTTGTTGTACTCACTTCTACTAAGAGCATAAAACAAGATGTGAATGACTTTGTCATTAAGGGCTACCCTTCTCTTTTCTAGTTCACTCCATTCACTCTTAGGTTTTTGCTCTTGGTTTCCATCTATCATTCTTGTGGGAAAGAAAGGACCCTTTTCTACAATATCCCACAAATCAACTCCTTCTGATTTGAGAAAATAATACATTCTATTTTTTCAATATAGAAAGTCATTTCCATCAAAGAAAGGTGGTCTCACAACCGATTGACCTTCTTCAGAATTGAGGGTTGCCATCCGATCTTTTCTCCAAGATGATTAAATCTCCAAGATGATTAAATCTTCAAGATAGGGAGACTTAGCTCTGATACCACTTGTTGTCCCTTGAAGCAACCCAAGAGGGGGGTGAATTGGGTTTATAAAAAATTTAATGCAAAAAGACAAAATAGAAGGCAATAAAGAAGAGAATGATCAACATAAGGATTTATAAAGGTTCAACTATCTCAAGCTTATGTCCTCTCCTCAAGACCCTCCTTGAGAGTTCAACTCCACTATCAAATCTTCTTTGGGTGAAGATTAAAACCCCTTATAATCTTAGAGCAAGCCTTTGCTCTTTACAATTCTCTTTTTCAACTTAAGAGCAATCCTTTGCTCAATACCATACCCACTATAGTAGAATTACTCAACAACCTTTACTCACTCTAGAAAAGCCAAACAATTACAACTCAACACGAGCTTTCAAGAAATTAATGCTTTGACTCAAGGTTTTGAGAAAGAGAGAGTGAAAAAGTTATAACCTCAATAAGTATTTGCTTAGATGGTTGTTGTAACCTTTTCATATCAAAAACTCATTGTATTTATAGCTCCATCATAAATATGGCCATTGGGAGTGCATTAAATGCAAATAGAACCGTTTATGTTAAAAAATAACCGTTATATCGTGTTCAGAAAAACTCAGGTTCGGCGGCCTAAGCTTAGAGTTCGGCGGCCGAACCATTTGAGGTGAAGAACATCATCCTTTAAAAATGGACTTTCGGCGGCCGAACATGTGTGTAATACTCAGCTAGACCCTAGCATCAGAATTCCTACCTTCCTGTGGAATCTCCGTTGAAATCCGGAATTTATCGGACGTCGGAGCCTTCTGGAAGGGTAAAATAAGGTTTCCATAAAATGTTTTTAATGTTTTTATGATTTTGAGCAAGAAAATTGAGTTTTGAAAGAAAAGAGCTTGAGGGAAAAACCCAGGTTCGGCCACCGAACCTCCTGTTCGGCCGCCGAACATGGGGCGGATGCGGAGGTACTTTTGGCCCCCGAAAGTGGCCTGGCCAGCCACCTATAAAGGGCCCCCTGTCCAAAAATGGGCGAGTTTTCTCTCTCCATTTTCAGGCAAGGTGAGTCTCCGCCACCCCTTGTCGATCTTGTGCTTTTCCTTCAAGTCTCTCAGGATTTTTATGAGTTTTTACCATGTTTTGAAGATTTTTGAGCTTAGATCAAAGTTTTGGAGCTTGGAGACCTTCGGAGCTCGTTTCCTCCTCATCTCCAAGTTGGGTCACACCTACCCTTGATCTTCAAGAGGTAAGTGTAGATCCATACCTTTTTACATGTTTTAAGTAAGTTTTAAAAAGGGGTTAAGGGTATATGATGCATGTTTAGAGTAGATGTAAAATGTTAGGGTTTATGTTAGTTAAATGATAAATGTATGTTTATGTGATGCTATGTTGATGTTTGTTGGGGTTTAGGCTAGTTTTATGCCCCTATGTGCTTGAAAATGTGTTTATGCATGTTTTAGAATAGTTGAATGCATGTTGTGAGGTTATGGGAGGCTAGATGTGAGAGGCGAATCGGGTTTTGTCATTCTGGAGAACCCAGGTTCGGCCGCCGAACCTGCCTGTGGAGGCAGCTTTAGGCCGCCTAAACTTGCCCCCGAAAGTGGGTGACTTTCGGGTCTGTGAAGGCTTTCGGCCGCCAAACCTTACCCCCGAAAGTGCCTGACTTTTGATTCTGCAGGGACTTTCGGCCGCCGAACCTGCCACCGAAAGTCTCCTGCCCAGCCTTCCTTTGCATGTTTTCTATGCATGTTTTATGATGTTTTATAGGGGTTTTTGGGAAGTTGTTTAGAGTCATGTTAGAGTATGTTTGGTCCCTCATTTGAGTCCACCTGTGTAGGATTGGACCTGAGGAACCGAGGTGATCAGCAGTGTGATAGCTGCTCCAGAGTTAGTTTAGAGTCAGCCAGAGGTGAGTAGAACTAAACTAATCTTTTATTTCGAGAAATCAAATGTTTTAAGCATATTCATGCATCATGTATATGTAATAGGTTGATTGCACTAGACCTCATGAATATGACGCATTGCATTATTCATTATGGGTGTGGATGGACAACAGGACGACCCATTAGCCCTCTAGATATTTCTATGTAACAGAAGTCCTGAGGAGCCCCACCGAGGGCCGGCCACAGAGTACAGGAAAGACCAGGTGAGGACTGCACTACGCCCCTGGCACAGAGCTTATGTTATGTAATAGAAGTCCTGATGAGCTCCACCGAGGGCCGGACATAGAGTAGAGAGATTTTTGGGTCAGTCCATCCGTGATGTGAATTGTTTGTATTGTGACGCATTTCATGAAAGCATATGTTTAATTAAACTGTTTTACTATTCTGCTCACTGGGCTTTTGTAGCTCACCCCTCTCCCCTAACCCCCAGGTTTGCAAGAGCACAGGTAGCTATGGGAAAGTCAGCAAGGTTATGATATAGTCTATGTAATAGTCTAGTAGTGGACATGATATGTAAAATGATGTAATGTAAAGTATTGTAATGAGGATTAGTATTGTGCTTAGCCCTAATGTATGGTTAATCCCTTTTGGTACATGATCTTTATGAAATGTTCTAATGATAAGTTATGTTGAACCAAGCTTGATGTATGAGATGATGACCCAACTGGAGCATTTGATGAAGGCTCCAGTATGAGGTTTTTATATTTACAGTTATGATGCATGCACAGGTCAAGCTTGGTATATGAAAAGTTTAAAGTTTTTATGAAAATTTATGGTCATGTATGGGATTTTATCAGATGTACAGAATGTATAGTAGGCTTGTTACGGGTCCCGGCGACCTTAAGTCGATCTGGATCCTAGCGTCGGTAGTGGTCCGATTTTCGGATCGTTAAAATGTGGGACTTTCGTCTCTGTACCTCGCTTTCGGAAGCCGAAGTTTAGGCTTCGGAGGCAGACTTAAAACTCACTTTCGGCGGCCGAAGGTCAATGTTCGGCGGCCGAAAGTGTGGGACTTTCGTCTCTGTCCCTCAATTTCGGAAGCCGAACTTTTGGCTTAGGGGGCATACTGAAATTCCACTTTCGGTGGCGGAAGGTTAATGTTCGGCGGCCGAAAGTGTGGGACTTTCATCTTTGTCCCTTACTTTCGGAAGCCGAAAGTTTGACTTTAGGGGGTACAAAAATAATTCTTTAAATTTTTGAAAAATCATAACTTAGGTTATAAAACTCCATTTTTCAATCCGTTTGAATTTTTACAACCTATATTTTTGGATCTTTAATTTTGATAAAAAAAATTTCAAAATCACTACTTTCAGAAATTTTCATTTTGGTCCCTCAAAGACAATTTATTAAAAACTCGGCCCTATAAAACTTTTAGAAATGAAAGAACCCTTGAGCCATCACAATTAATTATTTGAAATTCACAATGAATAAATTGACAAAAAATAAATCAGAGATTACTTTCTGATCTCTTTCTTATGGTATGCTTCCAAAATAGACACTTTTCACTTTTGGAGACTGAAGCAATTTCATTCATGTTTGTAAGGGACCTACAAGCTCAACACAAACACTTTTGAAGATAATTAGTAGCACACCAATTGTTTATTAATCATCAAAATAAGGATTAAAACATTTAGGTCCAACAGCTCTGATACCACTGTTGGAAAATCCCGAGATTATTGCAACCCAAAGGCGCAACGAAAAAATAAAATTTCTCTGATTTTCTTTTCCCAGAATCCGAGTGCTTCGTTTATTTCATAAGAAGGATATGAGACTAACCTGTTAATCTCGTCCAAAAGATACAATGGCGGACTGATGGTGCTGCTTGTTCAAACGAACACCCTCTATGGTATCCACACGAACATCTTCTATCCTTCTAGAGTGCTAGCTCTCTCAAAGACGGATAGATTATGTGCTCCACAATCTGCAATAGTTAGACTGAATTTTTCTCAAAAATTAACATCCATTTTCCACAATTCATAGAAGGAGTATTTATACGTTTCAGTCTTTTATTTTTTCCACAACTCCTTTTCCTAAAAGGAGTTGTGTTCATAACCCACTATCACAATCTCATAGATACTCAAATATCTTATGTGATAGAGTCCTTTATCTGTAACAGTTACAGATAGACTGCAGATCTTTTAAATATTATTATCTAATAATAAAAAATAATTAATAATAATAACACTTTATTATTATTAATTATATTAATAATTAATATTTATAATAATAACACTTATTATTATTAATTATATTAACAATTAATATTAATAATAATAACATTTTATTATTATTAATTATATTAGTGGGCTTTGTGCTTTTAGTCCATTAATATGTCATAGCACATCAACAACGTTCTTTTGTGTGTGACCCAATAGGTTCATATTAATTGGCAATAGGCCCAGTCCCACAAGGCCCATAAGTCATAAGTGGCCTCTAGAAAGACATTATGACTACTCAACTAATATGAGGATCAATAGTCCGATAAAGCCTAATAAATAGAATATGAATTAATCTCTTTGTCACATGATATCTAGTTTGAACATAAGTCATGGTCAATGTCAAACTTATAATGTTCAAACTTATGATTTCTCGATCTCTAAGTATACTGATAAATTCAAATGATATTGATCACACTATCAATTTATTTGAGCACGGCCATGCATTTCTCAGTCTCACTTATCGAGGGGCCCAGAAGATATCTCTTAGAGAGAGGGGCAAATCCTATCTTGATTGTTCATTATTCTTTACATAATTTCTATTATACTCAATCATAACCTTTATGATTGTCCGATTAAAGACAATATTTGGTTATGTCAAAATATAATAGTCCTTATGTTGAAAACTATGACAATCTCAAGTCAAAGGATTAAGACATAACTACTTTAAGATTCACTTATGACAATAACCCATGTAGTGATTTCAATGCGGGTCCATCAAATACTTTGTTCTCTAACAAGTATCTATGATTATTGAATTATATCAACATATATATAATCATCTCATGATTATCAATCAATAATCATACTAGCTATATTTTATTATTATCAACATAATAATAAGTAACTAGGGATGATAATCATTATTATGTAACATTGTGGAATGCTTGCATGTACCTGATATCATTGACAATTATGGATAATTTCCTTTGCATCTTGAATTATCGTTGGCCAGTAATATCCTTGCCTGAATGCTTTTCAGGCAATTGTTTGAGCTCCTTCATGGCTTCTATAGTCTCCTTCATGGATATCTTTGAGGATACACTAGCTGTCATTCTCCGTTATACACTGTAGCTATTGTTGATTTGATGACCTCCTGTACAACCAAATTGATCAGTGCATATATAGAGGATCTTCTTATTATCTGTTTAGCTGATAGTTCATTGGCTGGTAATTCATCCTCAGTTAGAAATTTATATATCGACGTCATCCACGATTCACCTTCCTCGATGAGAAAAAACTTCTTTTCATCGGTTACCGAAGAATGTAGCTCTTTGAACTGGAATGGTTGAATCAAGTATTATTCACCTGCCGCCACCATTTTTGCCAGATGATCAACTTTTTTGTTGTCGCTTCTGGTCACCTAGTGAAGTTCACAGTTGCCCTGCCTATTAGAGGTGAGCATTCGGTTGGTTTGATTTTGAATAAACCAAAAATCAAAATTTTAGTATTTGTAAAAATCGAATCAATTTTAGATAGAAACTAATTTGAATCGAACTTATTTGATTCGGTTTAATTCAGTTAGATTTGATCTATTGGGCTTTTCAATGGGCTTTTTATTTTTTACACCTTATTTTTAATATTCTAAAATTTAATTGAAATATTTCAATCTTGATTATGATTTAATATCTCTATATTATAAAAGATAATATATTATTACCACTAATCAATTTCGTTCATTTTTTTATTTTTTTTTCTAATTAAAATCGAATCGAACTAAAATAACCGAAATTTTTGAAACTAAAAACTGAACTGAACCGAACCGAAATGAATAAAAAATGAATCAAATTTCCAAATTAATTTGGTTAGGCCGATTTTTTTTATTTGAACCAAATACTGCTCATCCCTATTGCCTATCTTTGATCATTACCATTAAGGAATAGACTTTTTCTTCATATTTGACGAGGTTAACTATCCCTAGCATTGATTAACAATTAATTGTGAGTCACTAAAAATAACAGACTTTTGTATCCCTATTTCTACGATAATCTTTAGCACCATAATTATAGCCTCATACTCGGCTACGATGTTAGTGGCATTGAAGGTGAATTTTGTTGCATAATGGAACTTTATCCCAGTCTAACTCTCTAGGAGGATTCCAATGCAAGAACCCCGGCTCCACAAGCACTATCCGCCTGGGCTTTCATCGCATTTCTCGAGACATACTTGATGTCGTATGCTGATAGTATTACCGTCCAGGTGAATAACTGCCTTGACAAATCTGCCCTATGAAGCACCTTTCACAGGAGATAATTTGTCCTTACCTCCATGGTTTGCGACTTGAAGTAGGGATGCAATTTTGTGGTAGACATTAGGACTGCGAATACCAACTTCTCTAGAGGGGGATAATTCAAATCTGCCCCTTTCAAGACTTGACTGGCATAATAGACAACACTTTGCTCCCCTTTGTCTTCTCTTACGAGCACAGAGCTCACTATTTTCTGTGTGACAGGCAGATACAAAAATAATACCTCGCCTTCGATAGGCCAGCTTAGCAAAGGAGGAGATGATAAAAAAAATTTTAAATTTTCAAATGTGTCTACACAATCCTCCCCCCACACAAATTTATTTTTACCTTTTAAGGTTTTAAAGAACAGGAGGCACCTCCTAGCCGAGCATGATATAAACTGGTGAAGTATTGTGATCCACTCATTTAATTTTTATATATCATTTATGGATCTAGGTGCCTCTATGTCTTGGATGGCTTTAATCTTTTTTGGGTTTGATTCTATACCTCTTTCAGAGGCTATATACCTTAAAAAATTTTCAGCCTTCACCTTAAAAATACATTTCAGGGTTAAGTTTCATATCTACCTTGTCCAGTACGTCAAAAACTATCTGCATGTCACCCGGGTGATCTTATAAGGATTGGCTATTCACTGCCATATCGTCTACGTATATTTCAATGGTTGATCCCACTAGGTTTTTAAAAATGACTGACACTAGCCTTTGGTAGGTCGTCCCTGCATTCTTTAGTCCGAACGACATCACTTTATAATAAAAAAAACTCCTTCATTGGTGATGAAAGTAGTTTTTCTGCATCTTTAGTGTCCATCAAGATCTGGTGGTAACCTAAAATACATCAAGAAAAGAAACCATCGTGTCCCGAGGTAGAGTCTACTAACCTGTCTATGGACGGGAGTGGATAGCAATCTTTTGGGCATGCCTTGTTTAAGTCGATGAAGTCCACATACATCATCCACTTCCCTCTTGCCTTCTTAACCAGTAGTACATTGGCAAGCTGACTCGCGGTTGTCGAAGCCGGTCAAAAATAACCTCTCTAGTTATCAACAATTTACAACTGCAGATAGTGGTGAAAGGATCGAATCCACAGAGAATTGATTACCTATTTATTTTTCTCAACAAGACCAATAAAATGAACTGAAACAATGAGATAAACAAAAAATGAGATAAAAACTGAAAGTGAAATAAACGGAAAGCAAAATAAACTAAAACGAGATAAAACTGAAACCAACTAAACTGTAAGTAAAATGGGGGGTTTTGAGATTGATTTAATTAATCTAAAACTGAAAGCAATAAAAATAAGGCAAATAATAAAAATAAAGAGAAATAAATAATAAGAAAGATCTAGTTGAAGAATTGGATCCACTTTAGTTGTTGGGATTGATCATTGACACTTAGTTTCCTTTGGGTTGATTCAATAGATTAGTTATGGAGATGGAAGACGCTTCTCACCACCATTATCTCTCCTTATGATTAAACCAATTAGGGAACGTCCTCTAATTAATTACTAATTAACAAATTGCCAAGGAACGTCCTTGGGCCTTAGGCATCAAAACAATTGTCAATTGCATTAAGAAATAGAGAGATCCAATCCTAGCTACCCAAACGTATGGAGATAACGCTAGATCATACAATTTCCTTGGGTTTTATCCCAAGTGTTCTTATGTAAGAATAATCTAAGCAATTACGGACTTAAATCATCCAAACTAACATATTATTACTTTGCAATCAAGAATCAACGTAGATCTAAACAACAAAGCAATATTGAAATCAAGCTTGAAATTGCATAAATATTGAACAACCAAAAGATAAACAATGTTTGATCAAGTCTCCCAATCCATAAAACAACCAAAGTATCACCTAATCTTCAACTAGAATAAAATATTTCAGTCTCTCATGGCTGAAACAAAACCAAAAATAAAAGAAAAGAAAAAGGTAGAAGAAGAGATGTGAATTTCGTAGGTGTCTCCCAAGGGGAGCTTAAGGGTCGTCTAGAGGCTTCTTATGTGGCTTTTTATAGTTGAGAAGTGTTGCCCTAGGTCATACTTACTGCCCAAGAGGTATTTTCTGCCCAAGATGTGTCTGAAAAGGAAAGAATCGCGCTTTTCGGCTTCAGAAGGAAGGCTGCGCGAAAATGCACTGCGGAAGGAAGTTGGTGCGCGCGGTTTGGTCTCAGAAAGGGAAGGAGGCGCAGATTGTGCTTCCTAAATAAGTTTAGATGCTGACCTTACTTCCTAATTAGTGTAGAGGCTACCCAAGATGCTGCCCATGTGTAACTTGCTGCCCAAGTTGTTGCAGAAAAGGAAGGTGGCGCGCAGATGGGTCTCAGAAGAGGAAAGCGTGCAGATTGTTTCTGAATAGGAGGGATGCACGAATTTTGATCTTCAAAGGGGAAGATATGCTTGTCCATACATTCCTTTTTAGGTGGAGCCTCTTTTGAAATTTGAATATTGAATGCAGAAGAGGAAGAGCATCTCTTTGAGATCTTGCTGCCTAAATAGGAAGATATAACTGCTGCAGTGTGTGCACATCTTTGAACAAGGAAAGAAAGATCTGCGATTTGAATTTCAAATAATCTTCTGACTGAGCTTTCCTTGTTTGCTTTTGCTTCTTCACTTTCCTCATTTAGAAACTTTCCTTTTCTGGAAACTTCCCTTATTTGGAAACTTCCCTTTTTTGGCACTTTCCATATTTGGCACTTTTTGGCAGTTTTAAGAGCATTTTCTCCAGATTGTCTCTTTACAACTAATATCTGCAAAACATAATTAAAACCACAAAATTAAGCAGAAAAGATGTAAATAAACATCAAGAACATAATGATAAAATAGACTAAAATATGCTCTATCAAATACCCCCACACCTAGCCTTTTGCTTGTCCTCAAGCAAATAAATATAGTCAAATAAGCTTTCTTTGCTACTTGATCCCTATTTCCACTTAAGCTCTTACTCTAGACACCTATTTTGAATCATTGCAGTGAAGAATATATGCATGAAGATTACTCACCTTCTTTCCTTGTTTCCCTTTACTTACCATGGCTAGGATTTATTTTCCTCAAGAGAGACCATACATGCACATTTTGTTCAGATAAGACTTTTTCTAGCTTTCAGAGTGACTTGCCCTTACCTTGAAGTACTTTATTCAGGCTTTTTGCACTTTAGATCTTGCTTGAAGAAGTCACCAACCTTTTGACGTGAAGGTACATATTTGTGATACCCACCCCCAGTTACTCAGTTGGTCACCTTTCCAAGTGGCTACTAGCTCTGTTCTTAGTCTTTTGACCATTGGAACAGTTTTTGATTTGTGCTTTTGAGGTCTTTGCCTTTGCTGAATTTTCTTTCTCTTAATAATTTGGGCAAATCAACACCAATTGCTAAATCAAGTCACATTAAGTTCATTCACACAATTTTTTAATTTATTCTCATCAATTGAGGGTCATCAATATATTTTTCACCATGTAAAGCTCAAAGATTCAATTCAAAAGGCAATTCTCAAACATGAATATAACTCACTGCAATTGATTCAACATAAGTTTAAAGAGTCATAACATCAATGGGGTCATGGAAAGAAAAGCTCATCCAACATAGTCTATATGATGAGTAAAGCATCTCAAAAAAAACAGAAACAAAGTAAATAAAAAAAAAACTGTGGCTATTTGTGTGTGTTATTGAAAGCAAAAAATGAAAAAATTTCAACTAATGCAAGCAAACTAAAAATCAAAGCAAAAATAAACTCAAAAAGTAAAAATTCAGAAATATGCACCCCCACACCTAAATCATGCATTGTCCTCAATGTATAGGAAATATTAAAATGCAAAAGAAACTGAGTACTCCCCTGGGTGTGGTGTGCATAGTGCGATCCACTTGATCAAGGCTCAAGTAATTGGAGAAGAGAAAAGAGTCTCAACTGCATTGAGCAAAAAGTGTAGCACTCCTTGTGATTTTGTCATAGCCCATCCTACTTTTTCCATGTACTCATGAAGTAACATGATTAGCTCCTCCTCTTTCAGATGAGGCGTGCCTCTAGCCCTTATGTTCGCATTTTTGAGATGATTGGGAAGCACTTTGAACTCCAATTCATGTTTCTCTATGGCTAGCTGCAATTTAGTACTGAATTCAGGTAAAACAAACTCTACCTTATCCGGAGGTTTGGGAAGGCATTGATCTGCATGGTCCTTTGGTTTGGGCCATTGGACTACCATTTGTTCCTCCTGGGCATGGACTGTTTGCATTGGAAGGATGAAAGGAATTTCAGTTTTTTCATCTTGCGCAAGAATAGTCTTCAATGGAGGACTGGAGAGGGTTTCAGGCAATGGAAGTTGAAGAGGTGCAACTAGAAGAGTTGCAGGACTGTCCTGCGGTCCAAGCTGAGGTGGTTCAGTTGGAGTTCCTTCTGACTGCGCAAGATTGATCTGAAGAGGTGCGATTGGCTCTCCTTTGTTCTGTGCGTGTTCGCAGTCCACCTGTTGGATGTAACAGTTAGTTTCTTTCAATTCTGGCTCTTTCTGGCTCTCTTTCCTGCAAAGATCATCATTTAGTATATCATCTTGATTTACATAAAAAATATTTTCACTTAAACAATCAATGATATCTAAATTATCAACAGGTTCTGTTTCACTAGTTTGTTTGGACAAACAGTTTTCTGGTTGTGTTTCTTCAGCAGCTTGTTCTTGAACTTGTGAACTTTCATCATCATCCCATACATCTTGAAGCTCTTCCTCTCTTCTTAACATGATCGCATTTAATGAGGTGGCCATTTGATCCAGCTGTTGTTGCATCATTTGCAAAGTCTTTGCCAACTCACTAATGGCGGGATCTGAACTTGGAGGTGCTGGTTGGGCTTGGTATCCTTAATAGTCCTGGTAGTCATTAGCCTCAGCGTAGCCATAGTTCGGTTGGCCTCCCCAATATGGATTGTATGTGTCAGGGTAGGGATCATGCCTTGGCTGTTCATAGTATCTTCCAAACGCATGTGCTTGTTGGTCATCCTCATAAAGTGTAGGGCATTCAGAAGCTAGATGTCCCACATATGCACATATCCTACATGGCTGAGATAGCTCAAGTCGTCGAGCCCGTAGTTCTAAGACGTAGGTTTTCACACTTGAGGCTAGGTTAGGAATTTGAGAAGAAAGATTAGATGTACTTACCTCATCCATGATTCAGATCTGCGATGGAAGCTTTTTGTGCTCAAAATTTTTTTTTTTTTTTTTTTGGAATCTTAAGGAAGAATGTCCTTGAGTGCAGATTTGGCCCTAAAAAAAAAAAACAAGTTAGATCAACTCCCCGGCAACGGCGCCAATTTTTGACTCGCGGTTGTCGAAGCCGGTCAAAAATAACCTCTCTGGTTATCAACAATTTACAACTGCAGATAGTGGTGAAAGGATCGAATCCACAGAGAATTGATTACCTATTTATTTTTCTCAACAAGACCAATAAAATTAACTGAAACAATGAGATAAACAAAAAATGAGATAAAAACTGAAAGTGAAATAAACGGAAAGCAAAATAAACTAAAACGAGATAAAACTGAAACCAACTAAACTGTAAGTAAAATGGGGGGTTTTGAGATTGATTTAATTAATCTAAAACTGAAAGCAATAAAAATAAGGCAAATAATAAAAATAAAGAGAAATAAATAATAAGAAAGATCTAGTTGAAGAATTGGATCCACTTTAGTTGTTGGGATTGATCATTGACACTTAGTTTCCTTTGGGTTGATTCAATAGATTAGTTATGGAGATGGAAGACGCTTCTCACCACCATTATCTCTCCTTATGATTAAACCAATTAGGGAACGTCCTCTAATTAATTACTAATTAACAAATTGCCAAGGAACGTCCTTGGGCCTTAGGCATCAAAACAATTGTCAATTGCATTAAGAAATAGAGAGATCCAATCCTAGCTACCCAAACGTATGGAGATAACGCTAGATCATACAATTTCCTTGGGTTTTATCCCAAGTGTTCTTATGTAAGAATAATCTAAGCAATTACGGACTTAAATCATCCAAACTAACATATTATTACTTTGCAATCAAGAATCAACGTAGATCTAAACAACAAAGCAATATTGAAATCAAGCTTGAAATTGCATAAATATTGAACAACCAAAAGATAAACAATGTTTGATCAAGTCTCCCAATCCATAAAACAACCAAAGTATCACCTAATCTTCAACTAGAATAAAATATTTCAGCCTCTCATGGCTGAAACAAAACCAAAAATAAAAGAAAAGAAAAAGGTAGAAGAAGAGATGTGAATTTCGTAGGTGTCTCCCAAGGGGAGCTTAAGGGTCGTCTAGAGGCTTCTTATGTGGCTTTTTATAGTTGAGAAGTGTTGCCCTAGGTCATACTTACTGCCCAAGAGGTATTTTCTGCCCAAGATGTGTCTGAAAAGGAAAGAATCGCGCTTTTCGGCTTCAGAAGGAAGGCTGCGCGAAAATGCACTGCGGAAGGAAGTTGGTGCGCGCGGTTTGGTCTCAGAAAGGGAAGGAGGCGCAGATTGTGCTTCCTAAATAAGTTTAGATGCTGACCTTACTTCCTAATTAGTGTAGAGGCTACCCAAGATGCTGCCCATGTGTAACTTGCTGCCCAAGTTGTTGCAGAAAAGGAAGGTGGCGCGCAGATGGGTCTCAGAAGAGGAAAGCGTGCAGATTGTTTCTGAATAGGAGGGATGCACGAATTTTGATCTTCAAAGGGGAAGATATGCTTGTCCATACATTCCTTTTTAGGTGGAGCCTCTTTTGAAATTTGAATATTGAATGCAGAAGAGGAAGAGCATCTCTTTGAGATCTTGCTGCCTAAATAGGAAGATATAACTGCTGCAGTGTGTGCACATCTTTGAACAAGGAAAGAAAGATCTGCGATTTGAATTTCAAATAATCTTCTGACTGAGCTTTCCTTGTTTGCTTTTGCTTCTGCACTTTCCTCATTTAGAAACTTTCCTTTTCTGGAAACTTCCCTTATTTGGAAACTTTCCTTTTTTGGCACTTTCCATATTTGGCACTTTTTGGCAGTTTTAAGAGCATTTTCTCCAGATTGTCTCTTTACAACTAATATCTGCAAAACATAATTAAAACCACAAAATTAAGCAGAAAAGATGTAAATAAACATCAAGAACATAATGATAAAATGGACTAAAATATGCTCTATCACAAGCCATTTAAGATATTGGACCTCTTTTAAACCTTGCACTTAAGAGCTTGTTAACATCCTCCTTAATCACCTACTGCCTCTCTAGTATAAAATTTCTTTTCTTTTGTTGTGCCGGCTTTATTATTGCACGACAGACAACTTGTGGGCACTTAGGGATGAGTCAACACCTATTACATCTTTTGGAGACCAAGCAAAAGTGTTGATTCTGTATTTTAGCAATTCTATTAAGCTATCTTTTACTTCATTGCTTAACGCAGTTTCAAATCGTACCTTTTTGTCAGTTTCTAGCTGGACTTTTTCCATCGGGTGTGTTGGCTCTAGCTTCGTGTGGGAGTTTGACTTTTTTAATAGATTCAATGGACATCGTCGCCTTTTCTAGACTCTTTATGGAGTGCTTGTAGCATTCCTGGGCTGATTTCTGGCTGCCTCAAATAACAGCTAATCCTCCTGGGGCTTATAGCTTTAAACACATAGCACCCGTATTAATAACTATCCCGTGATAGTTTAAGACTGGACGACCAAGTATTACGTTGTAGGCAAGTGGAATGTCCACTACTGCAAACTTTGCATACAGCTTCCGCTTGTGCTTCTCAACTCCCAGCACAAGGGAGAGATTAATGGTGCCTAGTACTGCCACAGTCTTGTCCCCTAATCCCACTAACGGATAGGAGACCTTAGCAAAATTATTCCTTTTTAATCCTATCTTCTTAAAAACATCTAAGGTGATAAAATTGACAAAGCTCTTGTGTCGACCAAGACCCGCCTCGCATCATACTTGTATAAGCTGACACTAACGACTAATGGGTCATTGTGAAAAAATCTCGTTGCCTTATCTGCAGGTCCAAACCTTATCTCCTGCTTTGCCTATGACTCATATTCTACAGACAAGATGCCCTCAGCAACACACTTTTTTTTCCTTGCCATCATTAGGCCCTCTTACAATCACATGTATAACCCCCATGGGTTCACTGTCGGTGGTATTTTCAGTGGTTCTTACCTTAGGCTCGGGTCTTCTTTCCTCTCTGTCTTCTCTGGTGAACTTCCAAAGCGTGCTGTCATTTATCAATCTCTCGATTTCGTCTTTTAGCTTCTGGCATTTTTGCATTGTATGCCCATGATTTTCGTGGAAACGGTAGTACTTAGTCTTGTCTCATCGCCGGCTTTTTCAAGATTGAGCTTGGAGGGCCATTTGACCTCTTTATTGTTTTTCTTGATCCACATTAGAATGTGAGCCCATGAGTCATTTAATGGAGTATAACTTTTATACTTACCTCGGTTGTCCCTTTCTTGGGATACTGAGTAATTTATGTGGTCTCCTTCATACCCTCGCTTTTTCGGCTTTTGGGTTGGCTTTTGACTTGTTCTCTTATCTTCTCTTAGCGCCTGGACCTCGTCATCAAGCCTTATATACTTCTAAGCTTTATCCATCAACTGCTCATAAGTAGCGGCGAGATTTGTTATCAAGGAATCCATGCATTTGATGTTGCGAGCTCCCTTTTTTAGCACCTCGCATGCTATTTTATGATTTAGCTCTTCTACCTGTATCGCTTCAGTATTGAAACGTAAGACAAAACTCCTTAAAGACTCACCCTCTCCCTGGCAGATCTTTCGCAAGTCGGAGGAGAGTTTTTTAAGAGGTATGAAGGTGATAAATATGGATTTAAACATCATAGAAAATTGGGTAAATTTTAGAATAAAACCTGGGCCCAGATATTGGTACCATTTCTAAGCCTAATCTGTGAGTGTAGACAGAAATACTTGAGACAGTACAAAATCATTGACGTCTTGAAGTTGCATCATTGTTCTGAAGATTGCTAGGTGACTCTTGGGGTCTGTCGTTTAGTCATATTCATCCAAACTTGGCAGCTTGAATTTGATGGGGAAGGTTTCTACAAGGATTTCCTCTAACAGGGGCAAAGCACCCTCTAGACCATAGTCCTCCTCCTGCTCCTTCTGGTACCTTTGTAAAGCTTGGACCAGTTTTCAATTTATGTCTTTTGAAGTCTCGTCCGAGACTCCTTATCCTCCAGCTTGGCCTTCCCTTTTGACTGCATTTGCATTGGTTTCATCTGAGTCCTTAGGGTCTCAGTGGAGGCCTCCTCCCTTATTCTGAGAGCTATGAATAAGGCCTCCTCCTGAACCTTACACTGTTCGAGAGTTGCCTGTACCTTTTTAATATACTTGAGCATTTGCCCGTTATTCAGATTGTTGAGATCTGCCTCATTGACCATAAAAGGTGTGTTTTATCCACTGCTATGGGTGGAGAAAATGATGGTTCCTTCGTTGACAGCAAATTTAGTAATAGCTCGTGAATTGTCAACCATTTGGGAGAAAAGAAGGAAATGAAAGGTATCTTTTAAGAAAAAATGAATAGACGTCCGAATTTAATCCAAATAAACAGGAAGAATTCAATAAAGTTTTTGGCAATGGAACTAAATGATGTGACTTGAAATAGAGCTGAATTGCAATTGGTCAATCTGCAAAAGAGAGGATGTGAGGTGATTGGCGTCTATGGATAGCCACTCCGATGCTCAAGTCAGTAAAATGATAAAATTGGTGAATATAATGAATTGCTTTTTAGCTTAGAATAAGTGTGTAAGAATGCATATTTTGAATTCTATGCACATTTGCTTTTATACTGTAAGAAAATGAAGTTAGTTATCAAATCTCCTGAAAATTCGACTGATACCGGTTAATGGATAAATGATCCCGCATTCATAAGTGTAATGAGAATCTGTTAGATTATATTTACTAACGGTAACTTTCTATGAATGCTCGGTCTGCTCTAAAGAGGACGAATCTTGGTAAAACACCGAGTGTTCGATATCATGGTCTTTCTTTTTATGGATGAAATCTTTGCGACTGCATATTAACTTGTTAGACTCTTGTCACGTGATTCAATTTTATAGTGGCAACTTATAACTTATTTTAAACAATTATTATGTCTCATCGATTTTAAAAAATAAATATACAAAAAAATTTATCCTACCCTCACCTTTATGTTATTTTTATTTATATTTTCAATTTTTAAATTATGAATAACTTAATTTCGGTAATATAATAGTAATAATTTTATATTTTCAACTTTTTAAATTATAAATAATTTAATTTCTGTGATATAATAGAAATAAGAGCAAGTGTGTAACACTTCTTTATCTTTCAACTGGAGAATAATTTAATCTGAATAAATATTACACTTCAATTATATAAATTAAGTTATTTTATAATTTAAAAATTGAAATGGTAATTATGATAAATATATACATAGATAAATATTTTGGGAGATAGATTACCCCTTTGGTGACTTAAAATGTCAGAATAACAGCTTAAAAAATCATTTTAGTTGTTTTGAATTTTTCATTATTAAAAATATTAAATTTAATTTTAAATTAACTTTGAAATTATTTAAATTTCACTTTTAATTTTATTTCCTCTAAAAGTACTCTTTTTACATTAAGGCTCTTGTTTGTTTTACCGAATATATTTTTAATATTTTCTAATGTTTGGAGTATTAAAAAAATTTAGTGAACAGAATATATTTTTCGATCATGATTTATTCTTTAAAAAAATTATTTTTTACATTTTGGAATCATTATTAACAACTCTATATATAAATTTATTAATAAATTTTATTTTTTAAATTAAAAAAAATAAATTATCTTATCAAAAAATATTTTTTATAAAAAATATTTTTCACACAGAAAATATTTTTTATAAAAAATATTTTTCACACAGAAAATATTTTTTATAAAAAAATTTAAAATATAAATTATTTTTCACAAATAAGAAAAGTCTTTAACTGAAGTGATTTCTTTTCATTGGTCATATTTTTTTATAAAAAAATTGAATTGACTTGTTATAAATTTAAATTCCTAAATAGGAGGCTACCTAGAGATGGCAACGGATCGAATATTTTTGGGTATCCGATCTGACCGAATCCTAATAGAACGGATTTGGGTAGTTATAATCGGGTTTGGAATGGTTCGAGTTTTAAAAATAATATCCGTTACGGGTTCGGATCGAATTCGGGTTTTATGTATTGGATATCCACTATCCGAACCCATTTATATAAATAATTAATTTAATATAAAAAATATATTTTACAATAATATTTATAAATTTTTTTATATATTTATATTTAAAAATTTAAATTTAAATATTCTTTAGAAATATTAAATTTTTTAAATGAAAATTATTAATGAAAAATATCTGTTATATAAATTATTAATTAAAATATATAAGATTAAACGGGTTCGGGTTTTATTCGGATAATAATAATCGGGTTTGGAACGGATTCGGATAGTTTAAATTAATTTTTAATCGAGTTCGGAACGGGTTCGGATATTACTAATATAAATCGGGTTCGAGTTCGGATAGTTTAATTTTCGCGGATACCCTACCCGTTTACATCCCTAAGGCTACCTAGTATATTGATATAAATATCAGTACTAAGAGCATCTCTAATAGGAATATCAAACATGCATAAATAGAAAATATCTTATATTTGTAAAATATTTTTTTAAAAATATTTATTAGAAAAATAATATATTTTTTATTTTTTAGTTGCATTAAAAATAAAAAATAACAATAGATACAATAATGTAAATAAAATGTCTAAAGTTTAAAAAATGACTATTCTTTTTTAAAAAATATTTTTTTTAAAAATAACTTAATTATTCTTTTAATTAAAAAAAATTTTATTTATCAATTTTTAAATATCTCAAACAGTAGAAAACATGAAAAATATTTTTCAGTAGAGGCTAAATTTGGTTATTTTTTAAAAAAATTATGCAAATGATGTTTAAGGATAGGGGAAGAAGACTTTGGTTTTTCAAATTATCCGACCAAGGGAATTTCTAGAAGTATTTTTTTTTTTTTTAAAAAAAAGCAGGATTTCTAGAAGTAATTGAAAAAATCAAAAATCAAAAATAAAAATAAATGAGGCATGATTTTGAAAATTTAAGGAGCAGATGGTTAATTTCGCAACTATATTTGACGACATTAAAGTGACGGTCTATTTAATTTGCGGATTTGTTTGCTCAGACTTTTGAACAATTATTTAAATCTAACGGTTTAATTTATAATTATCAACAAGCAACTCCTCTGAATTTTCAACTAGGTCCTCTAAATATTTGACTTATTATCATTTTCTTATGTTGTCCAAGAATTTAATTTTCATATGCCCTCTGATCGAAATTAAAAAATTTTACAGAAAATTTAATTTTATTGATTTATTTTTTTAATAATTCTCTTGAAATGATAAAAATTAATTTTTTTCATTTAATTCTTTTTTAAATCTTACATTATTTTGTAAAAATTCTTTTAATATTTTTATTATAAAATAAATATAAAGGGATATAAATATTATATATTTTTTCTTTTCTCTAAAAATATATCAATTTTCCTCATCAGTACATTCAAACATCTTGACACTTTTTTAAATTCATAAAGATCATTCTCGTAATGTTGAATACAGTGGTAAGTTTATATATGCACTGTAGAAGAGACTCAATTTTAATATTTGAAGAATAAAGGACCTTAAATGCAAAGTTGAAAATTTAATTTATTGGATTTATATATGAACTTATTAATAAATTTTGATTTAACCATTTTAAAGGTATTTTTTAATAATTAGTCTCATATAAGTAATTTATCTTTAGATTAAAGATAATTTAGTTATATTTTTTTAATAACCAAAGATATCTTTACATTAATTTATACTATTCAATTTAATTTTTTATGCCTAGATATGCATTTACACTATATGTAATTATTTGATATTGATCTATTAAATGTATTAATTATAATTATAATATATTAAACGTCCAAATTTTAAAAATTTATAACAATTAAATATATTAATAATAATAAAAAATTATAAAATAAAAATTTACTCTCATTTAACTTTATTAATTTACAAAATTTTTAGAATTTAATAAATATAATATGATCAATAATTCACATGAATTCTTTTTACTATTAATTTGGTGCGATTCAAAATTCAACTCATATTTAAGGCTGTGCAATTGGTCGGTTCGATTCCAAACTGAAAAAATTAAAAATTAAATTGTAAAAATATTAAAAATAGAAAAAATCGATTATAAAAATATAACCGAACGAATCGAACTAATAAAAATCAATTCGATTTGGTTACTTCAAATCAAAATCTATAATTTTTTTAATTTTTTATTTTTAGTTTAAAAAATATTTTATCATAAATTTATCAATAAATATTATCTAAATAATGATAATATTTAAAAAATTTATATAAATTTATGTAAAATTTAAAAATATATATAAAATTAGTATTTCATATAATAAAATTATATATAAAATCACTTATTCGGTTTGTCGATTATTTAACACGTTTAAATTGAATCAAATCAAAAATTGAATAAGCTAAAAAATAATAATTGAACCGAATTGAATATTTCGATTAACTAAATTATTAAATCAAAATTGATCGATTTGGTTTAATTTTTTAATTCAAACCAATTTATGCTCTCCTATTCATAGTTTAAAAATAAATAATTTTATTAATTCTTTTTACTATTAATTTGATGGGATTGAAAATTTAAACTTAGCTCAGTTTCAAAAATAACTTCATTAGTATTGAATTAAAGCTTATTAATCTAATGGGTAAAATAGATCTCTTTTGATAAGATAGTTTAAATTTAACTCTAGATACGAAGTATTTTAAAAAATTTAGAAAGTAGCTAATAAGCTTGTCACCAAAATCCAAATTAATATAGATTTCGAATATCAAATTAGTTTATATTAAAAAAATTAAAAATTAAATTTATTTTTAAAAATATAAAAGAAATTAAATTGATATTTAGTTTCTGTTTATTTGATAAAAATATTTTTAATAAATATAATTTTTAAATTTTTTAATATTTAAAATATTAAAAAATATAATTAGTAAAAATATTTTTTATTAAAAAATTAAATATTTTAAAAATATTTTATTAAAATTTATATATATATAAATTTGTTAATAAATTTTATTTTTAAATTAATATTAAATAATAAAAAATAAATTATATTATATTTTTCATATAAAATAATTCTTACGGATTGTATTTAGATTATTTTTTATCAACAAATGGAAGTTTAAATAATAAAGAAAAAAAGTGGTGCGTGCTGGTATAATGGTTAGGAACGTAGGAGACATGAAATTCCTTTAAAAAATGAAATCTGGAGGACTCTGCAAACATGTTTCTGTCTGTATCAAAGACATAACTCCATGTTTAACTCGTCGATCCCAGGTTTCCAACTTTTTACGGCTCAATCAAATCGAAGCGCATAATATCAACACGTGCAAATATTATAACTTAAAATTGTTTATGTTTTAGACAACTTTATTATTTGATCGTAGCTTTTAACATCAATAATTCTGGTAAATCACTGTATTTTTAAAAATAAATATTTATTTTCTATATTTTAATTCTGTCTAACAGTTGTATTCTTTTTGTTAATTTAAATTAATTTAACACTACATTTAAATAATTTATTAAAAAATAAAACTTTCATATACATATCAAAATTACAGAATTTAAATTAAAATAATAAGAATCATTTTTATGAAATTACTATAGTTAAATTCAATTAACTAAATTTAAATGAACTCGTGATTAAAAATTTAGAGTAAAGTACATAAAAGCACTTTATAATTTTATTGATTCATTTTGTATTTATGGTATTATATTAGTAAATAACAGTAATTTTTAAAAATTAATAATTGACATATAACTTATATAATAAAATATTATTTTAATATAAATTAAATTATATATTTTAAATTAAAAATATCAAAATTTAATCATACTTTTTTTTACTTTCTGCTTAAATTTATTATTTTGTTAATTAATTTGAAATTATAGGAATATGAAAAAAACTGTTAGGACTTAGGAGGCAATCACGGAGGAGCGAACGCGCAATTGAATAAGGGCAATTTAGGAATTTTGCCGTCCAACCCTCGGTCAATTACAGCGCACGATAGAGTACAGTCCAGAATCCGTGGACCTTTTGCGGACACGCAGTTCATGGGCCCCACGTACCTCCCTGGATTATATTATACTCTCTCCTGTGCCGCTTGATAAATCTTCTGATCATAGACATCAAAACTCAACCGGTCGATATATCAATAAAAATATCTTTCATAATCTGAAACTCTATTTATTTTAACGATAAACTCTGACCAATAATAATAAATTTGAGCGTGACGTGCCATAAAGTTTGTTTTCTGAAAAAATAATTTGTATATTATTTTTTAAATGTATAAGTGCTTAGATAGTCATAATTTTTCTTTAATTTTATTTTTAAGATAGTTCAAAAATAAATTTAAGAAAATATATAAAATTTAATATTTTTAATTTTTATTATATATTTCAGAAGTAAATTTAAATTTTTTATTTAATATTAATGTATCAAGTTATTTTAAACAAAAATGTATAATAAACATTGATAAAAAATCTAATAATATAGTAATTATTTAAAATATAGTCTTTATAAAAAGCTATTATAAACAAATAAGTTTTATTCTATGTTCAATTCTATTACTATACTTATTTTATCATGTAGATAAATGCTATGAATATAAAAAATATAAATTTTTTAATTATTTTATAATTTAATTTAAAATTATAAAAATTAATATAATTTAACTCACAACTTTTAAATTATTTTCTTTCACTACTAAATCTCTATAATTCTATTACTATACTTAATTTTTAGGACTTCTTCTTATTTTGTTACCTTTGATTCTCTTACTTTTTTAAAATTTTAATCATATCCACTCTATATAATAGGTCTGCTTATACTTCTAAGTGTTGATTTATATTATTAAAGTGTAATAAAACATCAATAATATGACTTTAAATAGTAAAATTATAATTTTTATTTTTATTATATTGACATAATTTTTTATAATAAATATAATAAAATTTATTATTATGGATATTTAACAAGATATTTAAAAAATAAAAAATCAGTAAATATGAAATCTGTTATGATTTTTATTAGAACTAATATCAAATAGAAATAAGTTAAAATTATGATATTTTATATTAGGTCAAACAAAAATGAAAATAAATAAATTTAGAGATTTTAGATTGAATTACATTAATTTTTAAAGTTTTAAATTAAATTATAAATAATTAAAAATTAAAATTTTTTTTTATTATTAATAGTATTTATTTACACGAAATACGAATATAATAAAATAATTTATATTATTTTATTACGTTCGGAAGACATATTTTTTTTTAATTTAAAATTTAAATTTAAATTTAATTATAATAAAATTTATTAGTTTAAATAATTTTACTAATTTTTAAAATTTTAAATTAAATTATAAAATAACAAAAAATTTTAAATTTTTTATGCAAATAGATCTTAATAATATTGTTAAAAAATTATTTTGTAAAACTTGAATTTATATCTCTATAAATAATTGAATCCTATGAATATATATTTTTTCAGAAAAGTAAACATTTATAGAGATAAAACCATCTAAATAGTAGGACTATCAGAAAAATATGCAACTTGTATTAGTATGTGAGCCGCTATATAAGCATGCATATTTGTCCTTAATTATTTTCATTATTTTTTGGTTAAATATATATTTTTAGTTTTTTAAATTTTAAAAATATTAATTGAATATTGAAAATTTTTAAAATTTATTATTATTAATTTACTTATAATCCTTATTTTTTTTATTGAATCTTAAAATTTTTATATTCTTCTTTAAGTACTATAGTTATTTGTGATTTTAAAATAAAAAAAATTCTTTTTATGATTATTTTATAACTATTATTAATTATATTTCAAATAAATTAATTTTATTTTATGATTATTTATATTTAATCTCTCAGAAAATTTTATTTATAGTAGAATGCAACATTGAGACTAAATATAACAATTAAAAATTTAAATATTAAAGCACATAAAACAAAAAGAAAATTAGTATATAAGAAGCTTTACAACACGTAATAATATGACTGGTAAGATTATATTTCCAAAGACATAATTAATTATTTATAAATATTAATTTAAATTTGAAAACATATTATCCAATCAATCAATAAATTAAAGGAAAAAAATGCAATAATTAAAATTTTAAATATTAAAAATACAAAATATAAAAGAATTCATGTACATAAAATAAAGAAAATTTAAACAATATATTAAAAAGAAAATAACACAATAATTAAAATTTTAAATATTAAAAGTACAAAATAGAAAAAAAAATGCAATGAACATTCAATATTCAGTGATAGGATTAATATAATCAGACTTCTAAATTCACAATTAATTATAAATGTTAAATTAAAAATACTTTATCTAATCAAAATATAGAAAATAAAGAAAAACTAAAAAATTGATTCAAAAAAAAAAAGAAAAACTAAAAAAATTCTAAATAACTTAAAAAAAAAATTCTAAATAACAATTAATAAAAAATAAAAAGAGTATTTATTTTAGTTAAATAACTTTAAAAGAGAAATGAATTGATGAATTATTAATAATTTTCAAATCCCCATATAGAATTGGTTTCTTCAGGATGTCCATCTAGATGGTTGATTATTACTGGTCATAACTTTCTGAGAATGTCCATCTGGAATGAAAAATCAGACCACCCAAACAGAAAATTGAATTCAGTTATTTTTTTCCCCCTAATCCACATGTCCATCTTTATTCTTAATTAAAACTAATACTAAATGGGGACTTTGATTTACGTTCTTACACTGGTCTGCTTGACTTTTCGCTTCTCTTGCCAAAATGGAAACTCTCGAAATTCTCTTCCCTTTACTCTGTTGTCTCTTCCAATTTCTCTCTCCACTTTTCCCGGAAAGTGTAAATATTGAATAGTGGATTTCATGAGGATTTCTACTTCTGCAGCATAAATAGGAGAGCAAAGGCGGATTCTTTTTAGTTAATTATTTATTTTTATTGTGTCTGATTTGCTTACTCCAGAATGGGACGAAGAAAGGGGAGAGCTAAAATCAATATTGAAGAGGTTGTGGAGTTCTTTAATAATCTCTATGGGGAGAAGCCTCTGTTACCCTTTTTGATTCCGCTGGTTTTGATTTTCTGGGTCATTGAGAAATGGGTCTTCTCTGTCTCCTACTGGGTTCCTCTTGTTGTTGCTGTTTGGGCAACTATTCAGGCAAGTCGTTCAAGTTTTTCCTCTTGCTTGTTTGTTTATTGTTGTCATCTATTTTCCAAGTTCTAACTAGTCTTAGATGTTGACCTTGTTTCTTTTAATTTTCGTTTTAAAATATTCGGATTGTTAGTTATTTTTATAAAATTGCTGTACATGGATAGTTTGCATAAAATGAGAGACTTTAATTAAAAGCAAACAATTTTTGTTATTGAAAGCTGATAATTTCCCCCCTTTTTTCCTTCTGCTCGGAATTATTGCTAATAGATTTGTCCAACTTTAATTTATATATTTTTCCCCATTATTTTTTCTCCTTTTACTTGTATATCTTCTTAATATTTGTAAAATTTCTTTATTTTTTTTTTCATACATAGTTTAGATGTTCCTTTTTTGTCAGCAGTAAGCTTCTGTTTTTAACTGATCACAATGCAAAATATCAATTTTATTTTCCTTTGGAGAAATTTGTTCATTTCATTTGCTATCATTTCTTCTTAATCATATCTATGCTGTGTACATGGAAACTTAATCATTTATGTATCATAACACTCCCGTATAGATGTTAATCATGCACGGCTTGTTAAAAAACATTCTACTGGAGATTCATTTAATGCTTTTGTAAACAAATCACCTAGTTGCTCCTCTACCTTCACATATACGGTGGGGATTACATTTGTTTGAATCTTTTCACAGATAAAGTGACAATCAACTTCATTATGTTTTGTTCGCTCATGGTACAATGTATTAGAGAGGTTATCACACCATAGGTTTGCTAGTGATGTGCGATCCAAGCCAATTTCCGCTAATATGTAATATATTCAAAAAATCTCATAAGTGGATTGAGTCATGGCTTTGTATTCAAATTTTGCACTTCATCTAAATACCACACTGTGCTTCTTACTCTTCCAAGACAATAAGTTCCCCCAATAAAAAACACAGTAGCATGAGTGAACCTTCTATCACTCTTTAATCCAACCAAATCAATATCTGCAAAGTACTCGATATTAGTGTGTTCGTGATCAATATATAGTATACTAAGTCAAGGAATTCCCTTCAAGTAACATAGAATTTATTCTAGAGTATCTTAAAGGCACTCGATGCTAGTGTATTTGTGATCACTAGTATACCAAGCCCAAGAGTTTCCTTCAAGTAATATAGAATTTGTTCTAGAGTTGCCTAATATTTGATTGTAGGATTCACAACACTTACTTACTGCAAAAACAATATCTGGCCTGGTCATTACAATAAGATAGTTTAATTTTCTAACCAATCTTTTATACCTCCCCTGAATCATCATAGGGATCACCATCATCTTTTATGAAATGTTCATTAGAGAACCATTGGTGTGTTGTAGGGATTAATTCTCAACTTTTCTGTTTTTGTAAATAAGTCAAAGACATATTTTCTCTGAGATAGGAAAATTCCTTTCTTATTTCTTATAACTTTTACTCCCAATAAGTTTTCAGCTGGCCTAAGTCTTTCGTATAAAAGCTGGTGTGCAAAAAAGCCTTGAGGGAAGATATCCTTGCATAATCATTCCTTGTAACAACATTATCATCAACATAGACAATAAAAAGAATAATGCCAAAGACTGTTTGTCTGTAGAAGACTGAATAATCACACTTGCTCCATATGTACTTTTTTGTGGAGATCACCGTGAAGAAATATATTCTTAATATCCAGTTGACATAAGAGCTGATGCTGAGAGGCAACTATGGATATAAATAGCCGAATAAAAGTCAATTTAGCCACTGGAGAGAAAGTGTTTGAATAATCTATTCTATAAGTCTGTGCATATTCTTTAGCTATAAGCCTAGTCTTGAGACGAGCCACAGAACTATCTAGATTGATTTTGATTGCAAAAACCCATTTGCATCCCACAAATTTCTTAACAGAAGATAAATCTACTAGGTCCCGCATGACTATCATTTAGAGTTTTGATCTCCTCAAACATTATATCACATCAACTAGAATGAGACAGAGCCTCTTGGACTGTCTTAAGCATAGAAATAGGGTTTAGAGAAATAATCAAAGAGTTAGTCAAGAGAGACAAGTGAGAATATGAAACAAAATTGGCCATAGAATAAATAGACTCATTATTTTTTACTTTTTCGAAAGTTAATGAGTAGGTCAAGGTCTCTCGGTAATGGATCCGATGGTGAAGATAAATTTGGTGCGGGACATGCATCATTGGTCGTACCTCTTCCAGATTAAACTTGACAATTGCCGATTGATTTGGAGTTGAAGGCAGAACATTGGTAGAATCACTATCTGAATGTGCAGAAGAAGAAATGCTATGAGGACATCCCATTATCTGATGTGACTTTACATATGAGCTGCTCATCTTCCTCCTCTTGCCTCATAGATATTTATGCTGTAGAGAAGAATAGTAATGTCTTTGAGAAAATCACATCCATCGAGCTAAATATCTGTTGAGATATGGAGAAAGACATCGATACCCCTTTTTGAATATGAGAATATCTCAAAAAGATATGCTTCAAAACTTTTGGATCCAATTTAGTAACATGGGCCTTACATCACGAATATAGCAAGTGTTGCCAAACACTTGTGGCTCTAATAGAAATAATAACTTGTTTGGAAAAAGGACCTTATAGGGAACATCTCCATTAAGTAGTGTACATGGCAAGTGATTAATCAGAAAGCATGACTGCATTCGTCCAAAACTATTTAGGAACTTTCACCAGGAATAGAAAGGTACAAATAGTTTCAAGAAGATGTCCGTTCTTCCTTTCGGCCACCTCATTATGTGAAGGTGTATTTATGCATGAGATTGATGGAGAATATTATGTTGAGCCATGAATTTTTTTAACATATATTCTTTAGCATTATCACTTTCTAATAAATGCACAAAAATATTAAACTGAGTTTTTATTTCAACACAAAAGGCATAAAAGTGAAAAAATACCTCAGAATGATTTTTCATATAATAGATCCAACTCATTCAAGAAAAATCATCCACAAAAGTAATAAAATATCTCAACCTAATTTGGAACCCTACAGGTCATGGTTCCCAAATATTTGAATGGACCAGTTCAAAAGTATATTTAGCTCGTTTAATTATTATAGGACTTAGCGAGATATGATGGTGTTTTGCAAAATGACAAGACTTACATTTTACTAAGATACATCTTGAAACTGGGGGCATAACTTCTTTAGAGTTTGCAGAGAAGGATGTTCTAATTGACAATGCGTTTTAAATGGAGAAATGATACTAGAATAGACAAAGCACACATTTATTCAAACTATAGAGACTATCAGATACATGTCTTTTACCAATAATCTTTTTCTGTCTCAAAATCTTCAAAAATACAATGATCAGAGAAAAGTAAAACACAACAGTTTAAGTTCTTAGTAAGTTTACTCACAGAAATTAAATTAAAGGCAAAGTTGGATTAAACTTAGTACGGATGACAAAGTGATAGAAGAAGTAGGCTTAATAGTTTTAGAACCCTTAACATTTATTGCGATCCATCAACTATGGTTAGAGAGGAAGGTGCTTTATAAGATTGAAAATTAGAGAATGTATGGAGATTACCTGTCATATGATCCGCGGCACCCAAATCAATGACCTATTTGATTAATAAAGAAATGATATATGTTTTACTTATCTCAGTAATAGTAGTGACTGAAGTTAACCCTCTCGGTAAATCCTGATACTGATATTCATCAGCTGAGAGAGTGACAATATTCTCAGAAGGGGAGCTGGATGCAGCGACATTAACAGTTAGAGTCTTCTAATTTTTATTCTGCAATTTCTTATAGTACCTTTTTGTATGGTCAGATTTATTACAATACCGACAGACATGACCACTCAAATCATTGTTCTTTGTGACATTTCCATCTTGATTATTATTCTCCCATCTTCCTTTGACAACCATGTATTTACTATCGATGACCTTTTTAAATTTCCAAGATTTAAACCAATAAACAAATTTCAAAACAAAATAAAACCCAACACCAGAAGGCAAAAATAGAGAGTTGTAATAGTACCTCAAAATAAAATTTGAGTGGAACTCAATCCAACATCATAAAACAAAATTCTCACGACATTCAAAATTTCAAAGCACCATCAAGAAAGAGATGCCAAAAACCAAAACAGCACAAGGGCTGGAATCACAAGGGCTGCCAAGCATCGTGAACAATACTGATGAACAGTACCCGTGAACAGTACCGATGAGCAATACCGAAAACACTAAAGAATTTATGGCTTTGATACCATGTAAAATCAAACTAAGAATGGAGGAAAATTGTGTATATTTTACTCCGAGTGAATGGGTATTTATACAGGTTACAAAATCTAGTTTGGAAATATAATCAATCTCCTAAAATCAGTCCTATTATCAAATCCCCAATATCATGCATACAATTATGCTATGTACATGGAAACTTGATCATTTACATATCATAACAAATTCATTTGCTATCATTTCTTCTTAGAATACTTTACTATTTTCTGTTACTTGCTTATTAATTACATAGTTCAATATTGGTAAATTATATGAATTATAGTGCCTCAAAATGAATTTAGTTGTCTGTCACATATAAATATCCCTGGCTTCTAGAGGAAGCTTCCAGAGGATGAATCCTTTACTAAGTTGCATTATCCATTAACGGTTCCAAGTGCTTAATTATTAGATTGTTTGAGATTCTTATAGCGCTGAATGTAATAATACATCGTATAGGTTTGGCGTTATACATTTTTAAAAATTTTCTTCTGTGTCAAGGTGGAAGCTCATTTGGTGGAGATTTTAAAGGAGTTTCTAATGCACTTTTCATGATTAGCTTGATTTATATATATATATATGGGCCCCAAGTTATCCATTCCAGAAGTGTGTTTCCACTTTTCACATAGCAGAGCTGTACTAAATTTTAGAAAAATTATAGGTTGACATCCATAGGTTTATTGCTGATCTCTTTTCAGCTTCGGTTTGTCTTCAATACTGAATGGTTTACATATTGGTCAAAAGAAATATTATCTGTCCTTATTTTTTACTTTACAGTATTACACTTATCAACGTAAAATACTTGTTGAAGACTTGAACAGAAAGTGGAAACGAGTTGTGTTGGACACCTCAGTACGTATTCTTTACTTACCTTTGTTTACTTGTGTGCGTAAATGTAATCTGTGTTCAATGGAGTTTATTTTTTTTTTACCTCTATCACTTGTACAGCCAATAACACCCTTGGAACACTGTGAGTGGCTGAACAAGCTGTTCATGGAAGTTTGGCTCAACTACATAAACTCAAAACTTTCAATAAGGTTTTCATCCATGGTTGAGGTCAGAATTCTTTGGATCATGTAATTTGCTTGTTTCATAATTCAGTATTGAATCTCCCTTCATGTTCTGCTTATTGTCTGTTTGTTTGTCAGTGTCTGCACACTTTGGTGAAGTTGGCGGTTAGATTGATATGTTTCACTTGATTTATTGATTTCTTTATCAGTTTTTATTTTTCCAATTTGTTATTGATAAAGAGGCTTTCCATGCATATTTCAGGATATTATAGGGGAATGAATAGACGTGTAGAAGAACCAAACTTATCACATTTTAACTTAGATATGGTTTCAGTTTCTGACCAGACATCATTCTTATCTCTGTTTCCTTTGGAGTCAAATGCTGCTGAGTCACTCTCCTTGTGGCTATACCTGCACCTACCGCATAATATAAACTTCTGTTTTAGACAAGTTTTAACTTCTTATATAAAAAGTTCTATTTTTTTTATTATTTTCTGAAGCATCATGTTGTCAAATTATCCTGACTTTCTGTGATCTTTCTTTTGGTGAACCTTCTTTCTTCTACTTCAAGCAAATCGTTAAAAATGGAGCTGCTACATAATTGAGTTTCAATTGATTCAATGAGACCCTTGATCACTCGGACATCTTTTTTATACAATTGATGAGTTTTAATCAAAATCCAGTTCCTAGATTCTTGGAAGGGGTTCAAGAACTTTCCATCCCTGTTTGTTATTTGTAATTGTTGTTTGGGAAGTGATGCTGGAACATATAATCTGGAACTGTAACCAACCTTAGTGTAATCTCAATGTCAGAATAGAATTCTTACCTTATCTAATGTTAACAGCTGGACGCTTATACATAGATTAACACATGCTTGCACACAGGTGCATGTACCCTTGCACAAACATGACTTTGCGGTTCTATGGTTTGTAGGATAAGTCTAATTAGTTGAACCTTGTCATGTGCAGAAACGTCTAAAGCAGCGCAAGTCAAAGCTTATAGTAAGTGTTTGCTTCTTACTTTGTAATTATGCATGGACTTAGATAAATTTATGTAGCTTTAATGTATGTGTTACTGAATAAATACTACACTTCGTGTAGGAAAGGATTGAGCTACTGGAGTTTTCACTAGGTGCATATCCGCCTTACCTGGGTCTCCATGGCATTCGCTGGTCAACTTCAGGTGATCAGGTTGTTTTTTTTAATCATGCATTTAATATATGTTTTGTTAAGTAAACTTTCTTATTTTTGTTATAATTAAGCCTTATATCATGCGTAATCTTGTCGCAATAGAGTTCAAGATCAGTCAATGAAATTCATTGCTGGTTTGCTGTTTATTTCTGTGCATGCAGATTCATGTTTCTACTCTATCGCGATGCTCTATTTTGCAGTTTCTATTTGGTTTAGTGTTCAATGAAGTTGTAGCATCCAAGTTCTCTAGTTCAGATATTTATGTAACAGTGGATATGATCAGCTACTTTTATGATACACTATTAAGTAGCATTGCTGTTCTGTTATGGAAACAAGTACTTCTCTATTGAGTTGACTGTACATGAGAGGTTGAAATAGCTATATCTTCTTCGCTATGGAAGTCCTAAATCTCTAAATAGACTTCACATTTTGCAAGGCTTGCTAGTTATAAACCAAAAAAATGACTATGAACTACTTGGTGGAAAAGCTTAGAACAACTGAACTAGAAAACATTTAGGATGACTAAACCTGTAAAATTATACCAGCAGAAATATAGAGTTTGCAGAATCTTTCTGTTGCAAGCCGTAGAAGCTATTTTAATTTCCTTTTTTTCAGTGCTTGATGATGCAAGGACAGCAAGAATACCTTGTATGAATATCTGTGTAATGGTTTGACCATTGGAGCTTTTGTTTTAAGGTGCATGATAATTTCTTGACCATCATCGTAAACATTTTTGCTTCTCAGTTCCTTCAGATAATAGGAGCCTCTTTAAATTGGGCAGCATTTAGCATCACCTTGTAAATAATCTAATTTCAATTATCATGCTATTGAAGCATCTTATAAAGATGGTAGTATACTTTTGTATCAAATGGTTAATGGGGCTTTATTCATCTTGTATATTTTACAGAGCAACAAGCAACAAGTAAATATATCAGAGATTTTAATGAAGCATTTCTTGTGTCCTTTGACAGCGATTTATGCATGTTGGTTTTGATTGGGACACCAATGACATAAGCATTATGCTGATGGCTAAGCTGGCCAAGCCAATGGGAACTGCTCGGATTGTTATTAACAGCTTGCACATAAAGGGTGATGTATGTGAAATAGTCCCTTCCCCTCGTGCCCCCCTCCCCTTCAATGAGTAATTAAAATTAACCAAGTGGTGGATTATAATATATTTGACTTGATGATTTTATTATGAAGTTTTGTAGTTAGAAACTTTGAAAAAATGAATAAGTCAGGATCTTTGAATTTATTTGTGTATCACACACTGTTGGCTGCATCCTGTATTTGTGCGATCTCTCTTTCTCTCACTTAATGGTTGGGATAGTTGTTTACTTGCTTTATATGCAACTAAGTTGAGATGGGAATCAACTCCAAGTGAAAGTTTGTTTTGATAGAACGGAAGTGCAAATCTGTGATTTAATTTATTCTAACTGTAGCATGACTAGAAATGATAAGTTTGGTACTTCTCAAAGTTTTTTTTTGTTATTTGTAAAACAAAAGCAACCAAAATAAAAATGTTTGGTTTATCATTGTTGTAGTGATTATAAAAAAGTTATTATAAAATTTGAATTGCAACAAACATCCATAATCCACTAGAAAATACAGAAAGTGAATAGTTGAAATGCAAAAAAGTGAATGAACATGTTGGAATTTATGAGATTTTTCTTAATTCATGAGATATAATTACAAGAAAATTATGGGATTAATTAGCAAATTTATTGGCTTGATTATGCTTGTATTAATGATTTGTAGGATGCCATATATGTCTTCTATCTTTTATTATAAATTTGGACTCTTATATATTATGTTAAATGCACAAGTGAATGTGATGTAACTGTTTGATGTTGTGTCCATGTACTAAAGCTCTCAATATCCAAACACATGAATTTTCTCTTGTTTCTCCTATCTTTTTTGTCATTCGAAATTTGAACATATGGAAGTCAACTTACTATAATACTGTACATCATAGTGAGTCACCCTACCTATCAAAACTCTAATAGAAATGGTAAACACGTGACTTACTTTTTAGCAGATAAACATTAACCCATTCTTTTTTACACTATAAGGCTTTGAGTTGGTGATGCTGGTGCTGATGGCTTTGGCAGCTGCATTGGCAGAGTTGTGGTAGTGGTAGAATCTGCAATAATGAGTTAGCGGTGTGGTGGTGATAGAGAGATGATGGTGGTAGTGGCAGTGGTACAACCTCTGTGGAACCCACCACTACCTTGGGATTTTTGCTTTTCATGAAAAATTTTGTTTTTTGCTTGCTCCGAAAGCAAGTTGTTATATTTTCTTCTTTGCTGTTAAAAATCATTTTTTAATGTGTAAACAAACAATGCCTTTTACTTTCTGCTTCTGAATTAGCAGAAAGTTTCTTCCGTTGCCTCAGTTAAGTCTCATTTTGTTGGCTCAGTTATGTCTATGCTTTGTTTCTTTGGTAATAGTTAATTACATTATTCCTTATGCCTTTCCTCTCATTCCATCTTTTCTCTAGAACTACTTGTTTGAAGAGGGGATAAAGTGCCTATATCCAACATATCTTCTATCTTTTCTACAAATTCTGCTAATGTCAATGCAACAACTATTAGCGATATCCTTTTGATATTGTTTTTCAATGTATACCTACTCAATGGGAATTCTGTAATCATATTGCAATAGCTGTCCGTGTTTTGTATAATGAAATGACACCATGCTAGATGTTACAGGGTGTGTATTTTGGAGATTTGCAAATGTGTTCTCCATGGAGTACCGACTTAAACTACAAATGATGAACACTGACATTGTCTCCCTTTTGTGGTCCAGTAGATAGCAGTCCAGTCTTGATCATGCTCAAAAAATTATTTTCTTCTTGACCTCACCTTTTAAGCTAAAACTTGGTCAAGCAAATTTCTCATTCATGTTTGTGACTGATAATTTTTTTTTTTTTTTTTCTGATTTCCTTGAAATAGCACCTCCATTTTAGATATCAATGGCTGAATTTTTTTTTCTATTTGAAACAGCTGAATGTTCTTTATCTAGAAGTGAGCATCTTCTTTTTGGTTGTTGTTGGCTTGACATTCCAGGCTTTCTGCCTTTGCGTGAGTTAGAATCATAAGAGAATCCCCAGTGCCTTTTACCAGCCATCCAGTTGTAGTCTTTCTCCCTACCAGTTCTTTTCCTTTATCTGGGTTTGTTGTTCCAGTTTCAGTCCTAAGCTAATACCATCCAGTCCCTTTGAAAGCCGTCTCCTCCCTTAGGCAAGCAGAAAGCACTCTTTCCTCCAGTATAATGGAGGGCTAACGAGAAGATTCCATGGTAGGGTTAAGGATAATAGTCTTCTTTTTGGTTGTTGTTGGGTTGACAGACAGGATTTTATATACATATCTGCACTTGGAGGAAATTGCATTTATGTTGCCCTTAATTTATTGTTGATTGGATATGCAGATTCTAGATAAGTTTCTGTGGTCTTTTACTTCATGATGCCTGTGCATTTCTTAGTTGCTAATTAAATTACTTATCTATGTTTTGCAGCTTCTCATAATTCCTGTTTTGGATGGAAAAGCAATTTTGTATTCATTTGTTTCAACTCCAGAAGTAAGAATAGGAGTTGCCTTTGGAAGTGGTGGAAGCCAGTCCCTACCTGCAACAGAACTACCTGGTGTTTCTTCTTGGCTGGTGTGTTTCTTAGCATAGTATATTTTTACATGGATAGAAATTCAAGTTGGAAATGAAGTGATCTATTCCTAGAATAGTTCTTATCATATCTGTAGCAATTCCTGAATTCATACAATATAAAAGAACATGGAATAAAGGTTTATAGAACCGTTAGTATTTAAGGACAAGGAAAAACTATTCTGAACCTTGAATCTATACTTACAATGTTGGCAAAGGATCATATCTAATGGTTGAAGTTGAAAACTTAGAAACCCCTTTGGCTGCCATAATTTGGATTAACCATTAAGCTGCCCGTCTGTACTTCCTCGTAAGCTATTGTTTGATTTCTTATTACTGATGCTCCTTTTATAAAATTTTATCTCTTCATTTAGTGTGGTGCCTTTGAATAATGATGTATTTCACTGTAACTTACTCTAAATGCAGTTTCTTATATAATTGTTGTTCCATTATTAACTATTATTAAATACAGGTCAAAATTCTTACTGAGACCTTAGTTAAGACAATGGTAGAACCTCGCCGCCGTTGTTACTCTTTACCGGCTGTTGATTTAAGGAAAAAGGCTGTTGGTGGAGTTATTCATGTGACAGTTATTTCTGCTAGCAAAATTTCTAGTACTTCCTTTAGAGGAAGCCCTTCAAGAAGACAACAAAATTATTCTGCAAATGGTAGCTTAGAAGAGCATTTTGATGATAAAGATTTGCAAACTTTCGTGGAAGTTGAACTTGAGCAGTTAACAAGGAGAACAGGTGTGAAACCTGGCTCAAGTCCAAGATGGGATTCAACATTTAATATGATTTTGCATGAAGAAACTGGAATTCTTCGATTTCATCTTTACAATAGTAACCCCAGCAGTGTGAAATGCGACTATTTAGCAAGTTGTGAGATAAAGGTACTGTAAAATTATTATAATTTTGTTTTATATTAATGAGTGACAGGTCTTTGCTTTTCTGATTATGCAAATAATCTATATGGATGTTTTACTTTTTAATTTAAAATTGGGCAGGACACATAATTGTTTATGGTGTGATACAGTTGTGTTAATATTTTATTCTTTTGTCTTCTGTATGCATCAACAAGTTCTGCATTAAAACTATTGATGGAATAATTCTTATGGAGTTCAAAATTTATTGGTTTCTTTGTTTTAACCTCCAGTAAGAATCCTATGTTTTAATAAATGTCACACATTTCACATTTTTTAGCAATTATGTTTCCTTCTCATTGAAAAATATCACAAGACAAAATTCAGAAACAGAACAGTGTATGATAGTATGATGTCATCTAATATTGCATAATATTTTCTTCATCTAAAACTCGCTGATCTAAGTTTTTTTTTTGAGTTACCAGTCAATTAATTTTGTTTTTAGTAATAATTGATATTTTAATATTTTTGACTTGCTAGCAGATGAAGTATGTTGCTGATGATTCAACAATGTTTTGGGCAGTAGGACCCAACTCAGGTGTAATTGCTGAGCATGTTGAGTTTTGCGGAAAAGAAGTAGAGATGGCTATTCCATTTGAGGGGGTTAATTCAGGGGAGGTACCTTCTTTTATTTTTTTTATTTTTTTTAGTTGTTTATAGTTGCTTCCTTACAAATTTGCTGATGCTTTATTCTTTCATCTTTCAAAGAGAATGCCTTATATTTTACTTGGTTAAAAAAAATTTCCATCGAGTTTTAACTTGTCTTTAGTTCTCTCTCTGTTTGTCTTGGGGTAAGGAAGATAGTAATTGTAAGGATGTGTACTTCATAAAATTTGGTTAGGGATCATCAATGGAAAAGGACTGCATTTATTTCTGGACTATCTATCACTATCTCAGATAAAAGGGTTTCCTGTCTTGACTGAGCAGTAATTGGTACTGAGATTCTTCCTTTCTGGTCCCATTTTGAATTGTTGGAGCCTGGATTAGCATCAGATCATATTGGAGTTGTTGCATCAGTTATAAATTTATCTCTCTTTTTTTTTTCTTCCCCAAATTGCCATTATTAAACGTAGATGAATGAAATTTTAGTTGCTTACTTGTATTTTAATGAAGCTGGATAACTAGATTATTACATACTTCCATCACAACTTCATGTGTGTCCTATACAAACTTTTGGCTATCGGTCAATTTCAAATTTCAAATTTCAAATTTCAAAACTCTATTATGCTTATTGCTTCTTTTCTTCTTTAGTATGAAATTGATGCTAGATAGACTCGTTATGGTTTTCACATTAAAAGATGCACTGGTAGCAAGCATTTCATTTGTTTATTTGCATTTTGCAGTTGATAGTCAAGCTTGTGTTGAAAGAATGGCAATTCTCTGATGGTTCACATAGCTTCAACAAGTTCCGAGTTAGCTCTCGGCAGTCAACAGATGGATTATCAAATGTTCTTTCAAGAACAGGAAGAAAGGTTAACGTAATTGTTGTGGAGGGAAAGGATCTTACCACAAAAGAAAGATCTGGAAAGTGTGACCCATATGTTAAACTGCAGTATGGAAAGGTAGGCTTCTCTTTGACCCATATGTTAAACTGCAGTATGGAAAGGTAGGCTTCTCTTTCTCCATATAAATACGAGACTAAGGTTTGAAAAATTGCAAAAATTGAAGTTTTATGTATGTGAAATTGTGAATCTAAGTATTTGCCAATATTATTTGGAACTCAAGACTGTGCTGCAACTATTCTTCTCAGGTTTTCCAGAGAACAAGGACTGCACATAATCCTAATCCTCTCTGGAATCAGAAGTTTGAATTTGATGAGATTGGAGGTGGTGAATACCTTAAGATTAAATGCTATAATGAAGAAACCTTTGCAGATGATAACATTGGTAGTGCACAAGTGAATATTGAAGGACTGGTTGAGGGTTCAATTAGGGATGTTTGGGTTCCACTTGAAAAAGTGAATTCAGGAGAATTGAGGCTCCAAATAGAAGCACTGAGAGCTGATGAATGTGATGGCTCAAAGGTATGCCTTTATTAACTTCAAATAAGGTGGTGTTAGCAGTTTAGGGAAATAAACACAAGCAGAAAAACCTATTCATCGCATTAAAAACTTAGTGGACTCGACCGAGACAAATAATTCATGGAAGATTCGAATAAAACATGTGCATGGTTGAATTTGTTAACATGGTCTTGTGTGTAATATGGGTGAACCGGTCATGGGTTGACTTGTCCAGAAGGTCACTTGTTATCAAACTTCAATGTGAAGGTCAAGGCACCCACCGTTAATCGTACAATATTCTACTCATTCCCCATCCTAGCGATTTTCGAATCTATAGAGTGAAATGCAAATGTACTTCAATCATAATCAAATTGGAAGAATCGATAGTTAATTGGGTGAGTCAATGTGAATTAACCGATTCAGTTGGTTCTTTTTTTAGATGGTTGTTGGATTCTATGAATTAAAATTCAAGATTTTACTTAATTAATTTTTTAACAAAAAATTACCTATATAGCTTTAGCTATTTTTCCTACACCGGTCATTATTTTCCCTCTTTTCTTTTTCATTCCTTTTTGGTTAATTTACTTTTCTAATTATATTTGCCAAATTATAACATTTTATATTAATATTTTTTTTTACCTTTTAATTTAGTAACAAAATAAGTAATAATTGAATAATTTTAGAGTGTTTTCTCATCCGACAATTAACTTCAATATGCTTAGTCCGTTCGTGGTATACTATAGATTGGAAGTAATGTGAAGAGCAGCTTGATTATTATACTAAAGTACGCAATATCCATATCAACTTTTTTCACCAAATATGATTTATTCACAGAATCTCATAAGTGGATTGAGCCATGGCCCTGTATTCCGACTCGGCACTGGATCTGGATACCATATTTTGCTTCTTACTTTTCCAAGATAATAAGTTTCATCCAACAAATACATAGTAGCCTATAGTCGACCTTCTATCACTTTTGGATCTCGCCCAATCAGCATTACAAAACACTCAAATGCAGTATGCCCATGATCATTGTAGAGTATACCGAGCCTAGTGGTCCCTTTTAGATAACATAGAATTTATTCTGGAGCAGGCAATAGACTGAAGCACCCATGCATCCAAAATATAGAGACCCCCATATACATGTCTTTTACCAATAATTTGTTTCGTCACAAAATCTTGAATAAGATAATGATCAGGAAAAAAAGGAAATACAACAGTTTAAGTCTTTGGTAAATTTACTCATAGAGATTAAATTAAAGGCAAGATTAAGTAAACTTAGCACAGATGGTAGGGTGATAGGAGTAGGTTTAACAGTCTCAGAATCCTCAACATTAACTATACTAACAGGAGAGGTATAGTAACAGGAGAAGGTAATTTATAAGATCGAAAGCTAGTAAAAATATGATGATTACCTGTCATGTGATCTGTGGTACTAGAATCAATAACCCATTTATTCGAAGAGGAAATAAGACAAGTTTTACCTGTCTTAGTCGCTACTGTCGCTACTGAAGACGTTGGGATAATTTTAATAATATGGGTCTTACTGTAAAAAATCATTTCAACCAAAACCCTAAATTGCTATACCTTCAAACAAATTAAAGAAGATAACAGAACCTAACTAAGTGAACAATAACCCAATGAACAGTGCTACCACTGAAGAACGCTTCCTAATCAACATCGGATGGCTAGAATTCCACTAGAGACGTGCTGAAAATGACTGGCCGACCGTCAGGGAAGAAACCAGAAGTCAAACGGACGCCACACGCGCTCCCATGTGTTGTTGGGTGAAATTGGGGCTGAAACTTGGATCGACGTGTGAGCAGCACTCGTAGAAGCTCCGATAACTGTTTTCTGAGGAACGGCCGAAAATGATGTTGCACCTTCTCCCAATGCCGACAGTGAGACCAAACAGACATCCAAACTTGCTGACCCAACAACTAGTTTCTCAACCTAAGAAACCAAAGAAAACAGACATCCAAAATTAGCTCAAAAACTCTGATACCATGTAATAAGATAAGGAATAATTAGGCAATTTTAGTGTGTTTTCTCTATTAAAGTATGAATATATATAGATTATATGACCTTTTTAAGACAACTCCTGAAAATCCTCTATCAATTAATTAGCATATGATTATGTAATTTCCTTTAATTATATACAAATTATGTTCACACTCTAATAATTATTTAATTATCTAATTAAAGTGGGAGTTTCAGCATGTGTATGATGATATCATTGTCTACAATGAAGAGTTCCATGTTTTATGGCATAAACCTGCACAATATAATAAGAATATATTATTCTATTATAGATCATACTTTTAATTAGCTAAATAATAATTCTATATTTATCAAAATATATCATTGTGATTTTTTTTTTCACTTATCTCTTAGAATTTATCATTTTTAACTAATTTCAAGAATTTTTATTGAATTTTTCAATTCAATTCTCGATTCACAAAATAAAGATTTTGATTCTCAATCAGAATCTTGATTTGACAACGATGGAGCCACCTTGTTCATATTATGAAATATCATCTCATTTCAGCAGGCTAATGATCTTTTAGCTTGGTACTGCCTACTCTAATATGTTTGTTATTTCGTTTCTTCATCCTCGGATATTTTTAGGGTTCCACTGCAGGATCAGGCAATGGTTGGATTGAACTCGTTCTTATTGAAGCTAGGGACCTTATAGCAGCTGATCTCAGAGGGACGAGCGATCCATATGTGAGGGTGCAATATGGGAACTTGAAGAGAAGAACAAAGGTTTAGACCCCCAAATTCATAATTTAAATAATGCTACTCCTAGCTAGAATTTTCGGTTCTTTGTTTTCATCAACAGGTATCTTATGCTTTGTTCATGTTTTTTTGAAACAACCAGCAGAAGTATTCTAATTGGAAAAAAGAAAAAGTAACAAGTTTATATGGCGTTGCCTTTGTTTGGCTCTTTGGTGATCTTGTTGCGGTCTAGGATCTATTCAATTTCAGTCCAATTAGGCATCACCATTGGCACATATGTTCTTGAATATTCCATTGAACAATGTTTTGTTTTTCTCCATGATAATATTGATATGATCTACATTACCTTCCTGTCTACTGTTATTAGTATCTTCCACCACTTCCTCTTTGTGACTGCTGTATCATGGCTTTGCCTTTCAGGTTATGTACAAAACATTGAATCCTAAATGGAATCAGACCTTAGAGTTCCCTGACGATGGCAGTCCGTTAGAGTTACATGTGAAAGACCACAATGCTTTGCTTCCCACATTGAGCATCGGCGACTGTGTGGTAGAATATCAGAGATTGCCACCAAATCAGATGTCTGACAAGTGGATACCACTCCAAGGAGTGAAAAGAGGAGAGATCCATATTCAAATTACTAGGAAAGTTCCAGAAGTACAGAGGAGACCTAGTCTGGATTCTGATGCATCTGTAATAAAATCACGTGAGATTTCTACCCAGGTGAGAATTGGATTCCCATTTTTATTTATTTTCTTTTTCCACTGTCATTAAGGTTTGCGATAACTCCTTTATTCTGATTTCTTGTAAGTACATTTCATGGAGAAGCTAGTTCTGTGCTATTTGTTGAGTGGAAAAAGAAAATCCGAGATACTTTTTATAACATTTTTTTATTGGGGTGTATGATAATTTATTTTCTCAGTATTGATCAGGTTCAACTGCCACCCAAATTTAACAGTTGTTCATATGTGAATTTTATCAGATGAGAGAGAGTATGATCAAATTTCGATCGTTAATCGAGGATGGTGATCTAGAAGGACTCTCAACAACTTTGAGCGAGATGGAAGTCCTAGAGGACATGCAAGACGACTACATGCTACAGCTCGAGACCGAGCAAAATCTTCTACTTAATAAAATAAAGGAGCTTGGTCAGGAAATTTTTAGCTCATCTTCTTCCATTATCAGAAGATCTATAAGTTGAAATATGTAGCCATTTTAACCTCCTCTGTATTATCATCCTCTTCAGAAATTCGCTTGTACAAAGACCTCACTCTTTAAATGGGTACACGAATCTCTGTCATAGCCTGTACTTGAAGAAACCTTAATGCTGTATAAATTGTAAATGGCCTGCAACTCTTCTGCAGCAGAAGAAATTGGCCTTCATGTCTCATGAGAATAAGCCTGTTGCAGTTGTGTATTTAGCTTTATTTTATTTAATAGCTAGAGACAAATAGAGAGTGCTATAGGCACTATGTGATTGCCAGACTCAGTGTTATCAACATTGTTCATTTGTTACAGTATGTCAATGGAAGGAAATAATTATAGTTTAAGTGATCTCTCTTCAATGAAAAGTTGCAGGTTTTTTGTTTTACCATCACTTGACCTAGCATTTGTAAGTGATATTCGTCTTTTGCTTCTTTCCCCCCCCCTTTTTTTTTATCGTTGGAATCACATAGTACATTTGTATTTTCCTTAAAATAAATGTCAATTTGATTTGTACTTTAGTAAAAAAAAAAAAAAGAATATTCAAATTCTATAAGATTTAAATTATTCAATATATATTGCATGCCTAAACAATGAATTGAGAACCATTGTCTTCAGCTTACATGAAAACATAGGTTGCAAGGAATGTACTAGAACGCTGTGAAGGTGTGAAGCTAATGAACAAATCAAGGTTGAGATCATAATGCAAATGATTGACAATAAAATTTTGCATTCAGGTTGATTTACTATGTGTTCTCATATTTCTCTTTAAAGGAGGTGGAGAAGGAATAAAAGTGTCTATGGAGTGACTCTGAATCAGAAGAGGTGTGATCATAATTAGAAGAATTGTGTGAACAAGACCACCTTATCAAAATCAGGACTTGGCGAGAACTCCACTAACAAAAGGGATCAAAACCATTATAATATGAATGGAGACATAGAGATAGTTCTGACGACTATGGCCATGGAGGTTAATATGATGCCATCATTTTAGTTCCGGAACTCAGGTGATTAAATAAAAAATATACAAAGAATATTATTAATATATAAATTTACAAAAGATCTAACATATAAATAAAAAAAATAAAATTATATATATGTCAATCAATGATAATATAAAAATAATTATATTGTTATAAATTAAAAAATAAAATAAAATATTGTTGGAGTTAAACTTAATGTTTTATATAATAAGCTGTACCTGTCCTTTTGGTAAAAAAATCAAAATACTTGTAGTTCAGTTATATTTTTATGTTACTTTTATATGTGTCTGACTTTGTAAATTTTTTATCAATTTTTTAGTAATTCATCGTCATTGTATTATCAATTTATAATCAGTCGATTATTTTGATTCAATTATATATTTATTTAATAAAAAAAAATTTAAAACTAAAAGAAATACACAAAAAGTATATTTATTTGATTGGATAATATGCAGCTAAATGCTGCAGCCAAACCGTGTCATCATTGCATGATCTGACTCACAGTTGTTCCAACAGGCTAGCGGTTGCACATATTGTTTCAAACTTGTTTTGTTGGTGACAATAGTCCCCATCTCTACTCTATTGCTCTTCCCATCATCAAATATCAGGTCAAAAACCTCCTGAAAACTCTGAAAGTCGATCCTCTTCAATACCCATCAAGCTACTTAATCCCTGAATCTCAATGGTTAAGGGCGATATATAACGGATAGGTTTTCTTGAACGTTATTTAATGGTTCTTATTTAGCTGCTGAATCAAAACTCTGAAAATCAAAAGGAGAAAGGCATATCATCTTTGGCCAAGAAACTGTCATCAATAACACTTCAGCTCCAAACTCAATTACCCTTTGCAGTCTATGACTGGTTGGCGGCGCTTGTTTGGCAGAAAGCATGAGTAGCATCATCAAGAAGGCCATACTTCCCCTTCTTGGGGTTGAATCTATTTATGCTACTCATCTTTAGTGGACAAAGCACATGATAGTCTCTCGCATTTGACAGCTCAAGATCTAAACGGTACTCAATAAAGTTCCAAAAATGATCATGGTCCAATTTTGATCTTGACTCGCCATGCCAAGTGTCCCACCAGCACCAATCTTGCAATTAATTCTAGAACCGCGAGTAGTTTTCTTGTTTAGCTTTGAGAAGAAGAAAACATGCTCGCTGGCATTCAACTTGTATCTTTGCCGTAGCTACCAGGGCTCCTGTGCCATACAAATCACTCTCTAATGACTCTATGTTGCCATTCAGTCAATTCACTGGCGATCCTTGGAAGGAGATAATGACCCACCAGCCCTTCTTCACTGGGACAAAATTTTAAGCTCGGGAAATCCTCCATTCTAATTTTTGCATGGAAAAAAAAATAACAATTCAGCACAAATAATCTTTTGCTTAAAAATAAATTAAAATTGATGGAGTGATCTAAATAAATTTTATGAACTAAAAATAGACTAATAAAAAATAGTACCTAAATATTTTCTTCATATTAAGAGTATTTTATATTATTTTTTAATATTTAATAATGAAAACTAATAAAAAAATTATGTAGTAAATATTTCAACGTTAAATATATTTTAATATATTTTTTAAAATTAAAAAACTAATCGGGTTTATTCATATTATAAAAATTAAAAATAATAATTTATTTATTTTTCTTTTCTGAACCGTGAGTTTCCTAACTTTTGAACTTTTCATCAAACATCTTATCCAATATTTGTTTCGCAAATATGATTTAAACTTAAAAAGTTAATACATAAAGAAAATTTCATTTTTTTTATAAAATAATTAAGCAAGCAAACCAAATCTAACTTCTTGATAGGAGTTGTAAATGGGTTGGAGAAGGGAGGCGAAAATTCGAAAAAGTAAAAAACATTTTCAAGCGGGAAACACTTGATTAATGCTTGGAGGTAGTGGGTGGATTACTAGCATCAAGTAATTAAATAGTTGTTTGTCCTCATCGTTACCTTACCTGAATATTAAAATTTTTGATATCATTATTGTATGATATTATTTTATTAAATAATTTATTTTATAAATTTACTTTTTCATATTTTATTTTCTTTAAAATGTTAAATTCAAAATAGTAATCTGTTAAATGGTCCCAATCAGAGTAAGAATGTAAGAAGAATAATTTTCTGCTTATGGTGAGAAAAGAAAACCAGTAATGAATTTGAGAATTTGCTCCCCTTTATTAATGAATAGCAGTAATATATATACAGCAGAAAAATAACAACTTCCCTGCAAATAAGGATAAAAGCAAAACAAATAAGTAGTGCTAAATCAACAAAATCAAATAACAGAATCAAAGTAGAATCAAATAACAGCTATTTTAAGCAAGTCAAGCAAGCCGCAGCAGTAACTCAGTCAAGATATTTGGAATTGATCTTCGGCAACCGACTGGATCTTCTTGGTCTATCATTACCTCCGGTTAATGGTAGGAAAACGTACTGTGAAGGACTGAGAATCTTCCCATGTAGCATCTTCCTCTTGAAACTTTTTTCATTTGACCAGAAGTTGTTCAACAATTTTGGATCCTTTTTTAACCCAACGGGTATCAAGAACAGATTCAGGCTCCAAGAGCAATTCGCCATCATCAGTCACAGGTGGCAGTTCATTACTGGAAAGAGCAGCTTCTCCAATCTTCTTTTTTAAGAGAGATACGTGAAAAACTGGATGAACACGAGAACCAGGGGGAAGCTGAAGCTTGTAAGCGACTGGTCCTATCTTCTCTTCAATCTGATATGGCCCATAAAATTTTCAAGCAAGTTTCGGATAAATTCGAACTGACACAGAATGTTGGCGATAGGGATGAAACTTCAAAAATACCCAATCACCAACTTCATACTGTACATCTCGTCTTTTTGAATCAGCATATTGTTTCATTCGATTTGTAGCAGCCGCAAGGTTGGATTTAAGTTGACTCAACAAGGCATCTCTAGAAAGGAGATTTTGATCAACTTCATGAACTGAACTGCTTGCTTCATGATAGAGGGGAATTGTTGGGGGCAATCTTCCATACAAGGCTTGGAAGGGAGTCATTCCCGTTGATATGTGAAAAGTTGTGTTGTACCAGAATTCTGTCCAAGGCAACAGAGAGAACCATTTGTGGGGCTGTTGGTACACAAAACTCCGGAGGTACTGTTCAATGCAACGGTTGACTACCTCAGATTGACCATCGGTCTGAGGGTGGTAAGCCGAACTCATTTTAAGCTGGGTTCCTGACATCTTAAAAAATTCACTCCAAAAGTGACTTACAAAGATGGGATCACGGTCACTGATGATTGTTCGTGGCATGCCATGCAATTTCACAATTCCGTCAACAAATTTTTCAGCTACCACCTTGGCCGAATATGGATGTGAAAGTGCTATAAAATGAGCAGATTTGCTCAATCTATCAACCACTAGGGCTGTAAATGAGCCAAGCTATTTGTGGGCTACTCGAGACTCGACTCGATAAAAGCTCCACCGAGTTCGGCTCGTTTTTTAAACGAACCAAGCTCGAGCTCAATTTTGAGGCTCGTCACTTAAACGAGCTGAGCTTGAGCTCCATAGTATTCAGCTCGTTAAGGCTCGCGAGCTGGCTCATTTTTAGGCTCGCGAGCTGGCTCGTTGAGAAGGCTCGCGAGCAGGCTCGTTGAGAAGGCTCACGAGCAGGCTTGTTAAATAGGCTCGTGAGTAATATTGTTTAAATAAATTGGTGAACCAATTCGTTAAATAAATTTATGAACAAGTTCATATATTATTAAAAAAATAAAAATAACTATAAAGTTATAAAATTTAAACTATTATAAATACTTGAAAATTATAGTATTGAAAATTACAAATAATTAAGATTAATTATTATAATTAATATTTTTTAAAATTAAATTATAAAAATCTTTTGTATATAATTATTATAATAAGATTCCATAAAATTAATGTATAATCACAAATAATTAATATTAATTATTATAATAAGTATTCTTTAAAATTATAGTACTACATGATAAATTGAGTTGTAAAAATTATATACATTTTAAAATTAAAGTATAATTATAAAAATTTTTTTGTATATAATTAAGCATACAATATAAAAGATGATAATAATTATCAAAGTATATTAATAATAATTAATTAAGGTTATATGGATGTTGAAGTTGAAATTCAAGTAAACTAATTGAACAAGCATGAAGATGATTATGAAGATAATTAAATTATATTAGCTTGTTTCAACTGTTGGAAGTTGGAATCAACTTTATTCATTTGATATTAAACTTTGTGTGTAATCTAATTTTATTATGTTGTTGAATTTATATTTATTTGTGTTATTTTAGTTATAAATTGTGTTACGTAATTTTTTTTATGTACACTCTCTTTTTTTTATATTATTTAAATTAATGATGATTAAAAACGGATTAAAGTGTAATTATTAATTCGAGCTCGAGCCTGAACTTGAGCTCAAACCAAACTTTTTAATTTTGAGCTCGGTCTCGAGCTTTTTTAACAAGTTTATTAATCGAGCTTTCTGAGTTCGAGCTCGAGTTTTATTAACGAGCTTCTTAATCGAGCTTTTCGAGCTCGAGCTCGAATTAGGCTCGTTATTAAATCGAACGAGCCTTTCATGAGTCGAGCTCGAATTGAGCTCGATTATAATATTTAATTCTCGAGCCGAGCTCGAATAAAATATTAGAGCTCGAGCTTCCAAACATTTTTAATAAACGAGCTTGAGCTTTACAAAGTTTGGCTCGGCTCGGCTCGATTACACCCAAACAAGGATAGAATTCTTACCATTCGAGGTGGGCAGTCCATCGATGAAATCCATTGTGATATCATCCCAAATTTGGTAAGGAATCGGAAGTAGTTGTAGTAACCCAGCAGGTGACAAAGTTTCCATCTTAACTCGTTGACAAACTTCACAAGCCGCCACATAATTCTTGATAGTTGTATACATTGAGGGCCAATAAAATTACTGAGCAATCCGCTTGTAGGTCCTTAGAACTCCGGAATGTCCCCCAAGACGAGAATCATGAAACTCATGTAGAAGTTGTGGAATAAGTGGGGAGTTTGGAGGCACAACAATGCGATTCTTATAACTCACCAGCCCATTTTGCCACCGATACGGATTGCCTGGAGTTGTTGTAGCTTCTTTGCCAATTTTAATCATGTAAGGATGAGTTTCAGCTTCTTTTTTTATTGTATCCCATAATGGAGACTGAGATACGAACAAAGCGTCCAAACTAGGACTGCCCGAAACCCGTGATAATGCATCTGCTGCATTATTCTCCTTCCCTGGTTTGTAGAGGATCTCGTAGTCATAATCAAGAAGCTTGGAAATCCATTTCTGTTGTTCAGGTGTCACCACCCGTTGTTCCAGCAAATGTTTGAGACTGCGTTGATCTGTGTGGATGATGAATTTCCGGCCGAGCAAATATGGTCTCCAAGCCTGGATGGCATGTATGATAGCTAACATCTCTTTAGCATAAATAGACCAAGTAGGGATGGCAACGGGTAGGGTACCCGCGAAATTGGGAGTACCCAAATCCGAACCCGATTATATATAAAATTTCCAAACCCGTCCCAAATCCGTTTAGTGTTTTAATTTTACTACCCGTACCCGTTCCAAATCCGTTTAGCAATACCCGCACACTACCTGAACCCGACCGACTTGTAAAACCATTCTTCTCAGCAGTAGGGTCAACCAGATTCAATGGTTTATGAGAATGACGCAATCTGATATTAGTGGAGTCACCACCTGATGGAACGATCAAGGGTGCCCCATCTCCAACAAGCCCATCAAAACTGATTGTTTTTACAGTATCTGACTGTAATTTCAGCCAATTTTCCTTTTCCAAAACCATTTTAAGTGCCTGAAAAAAGAAAAGAGTATTTTTTCTTTTATGTTTCTAGCATAATTCCAGTATATAGATAGCTACTGACTACTGACTACAACAAGCATGTCAACCAGAACCCCCAGTTTGCAGTATAATATTCAAAACAATATTGACAAATGCCAAGCATCCAAAAAAACCACAAGAGAAGATGACAACAGCAAAAAGAAAGGTTAGGAAAACCCCTGACAAAAGATGCTCAAAAAATCAATCCATGAGACTAAATATATCAATGTGCCAAAAGATGTAAAGTTTATTTGCATAACATTTAAACTGGAAAATACATTAACCTGGTAAGTGAAGAGTTGTCTCCGACTGGGAAGTGGGAGATGTCGCCACACTGGAGAGAGAGAAGGAGATATCGCTGACCGGAGAGAGAGAAGATTTATAGTCAACTGGAGAGAGAAAGGAGACGTTGCCGGTGCCGACTGAGCTGCCGGCACTCGTCAAGTGAAGTGGGGGAGAGATGCGTTGACTGGGAAGTGGGCGATATCGCCGACTGGGAAGCGGGAGATATCGCCGACTGGAGAGAGAGAGAAGGAGATATCGCTGATTGGGGAGAGGAAGCAGATGTCGCCGGTGCCGACTGGGCTGCCGGCAGTCGTCAGTGAAGTGGGAGAGAGGCGTCGATTGGAAATTATGGGAAGGGAAGGGGGGAGAGAGGCGCCGACAGAGAGAGAAGCTCGAGTAAAATGAGAAAATGAATTAGGGATAAGGAATTAGGGTTAGTATAGCTAAACGGGTTCGGGTAACGGGTATCCGATCACCTAATCCCGAACCCTACCCGAATCCGAGACGGGTAAAATTTTTCAAACCCGAATCCGCCCAAATCCGTTTTGTAAATACCCAAATCCGTCCGACTGCCATCCCTAAGACCAAGAGCGTTTGCTATTGCCCAAAGCCCTACTCATAAAAGCAATCGGTCTGCCTTGCTGGGATAACACCGCACCAATGCCGTCGCCTGAAGCGTCTGATTCAATAATAAATATTTCATCAAAATTTGGCATGGCAAGAATAGGTGTGGCTGTCATTGCAGATTTGAGCTGCTAGAAAGCTGAATCTGCTGCATCAGTCCACTGGAATTGCCCTTTTTTCAAAAGATTGGTGAGTGGCTGTGCTATAAGGCCATAATTGCGGACAAACTTCCGATAGTAACCTGTAAGACCTAAAAATCCACATAACTCAGAAACATTAGTGGGTTTAGGCCAATTTACCATAGCTGAAATTTTATTTTGATCCACCTTCACCCCTTAAGGAGTGACAATATGTCCCAGATACTCTATCTCCTGTAACCCAAAAGCACATTTAGAGAGTTTGACTGTAAATTGGTGTTGTCTTAGGGTTTGAAGCACTGTATGGACATGTTCAAGGTGAGTGGTCCCATCTGGGCTGTAGATGAGAATATCATCGAAAAAGACCAAAACAAATTTGCGGAGGTAGGGACGAAAGATAGAGTTCATAATTGCTTGAAAGGTTGATGGTGCATTACATAAGCCAAAGGGCATGACAAGATATTCGTAATGACCGTTATGAGTACGGAAAGCAGTTTTAGGAATATCTGCAGAATGAACTCGTACCTGGTGAAATCCCGCTTGAAGTCTAGTTTGGTAAAATATTTTGCTCCGTGGAGTTCATCGAGCATATCATCGACAGTGGGGATTGGAAATCTGTCTTTGATGGTAACAGAGTTGAGTGCTCGGTAATCAGTGCAAAACCGCCAAGACCCATTTTTCTTTTTCACTAACAGAACAAGAGAAGAGAACGGGCTTGTACTTGACCTTATCAACCCGAAGTTCAACATGTCTTGTACCTGTTTCTCAATCTCAGCTTTTTGGAAATAGGCGTATCGGTAGGGCCTGATATTGACAGGTTTAGTGCCTTCTTTCAAGTTGATGTGGTGCTCTATTTCTCTTGGTAGTGGTAACTGAGTTGGTTCCTTGAACAGGTCCTGATATTGGTCCAGTATTGATTGTAAGTCAGGGTGAATGAATTCTGAACCCTTACTGGAATCAATACAAATAGCAAATATTGAACTGCCATGTCGTGCTTCTTTAGAGATGGCTTGTAGAGATGTTGATTGAATAACTGGTGTCCGTAGGCCCTGCAATTTGTGAGTGTTGTTGTCCCATTGGAACTCCATAGTTAAGTTCTTCCAATTACATGCCACTGTTCCCAACCTTTCTAGCCATTGAATCCCTAGAACCACATCCAAACCCGTTATAGGCAAAGCAAACAAAGTGACTACAAAAGGTATACCTTGGAGGTGCAGCTGAACATCATTGAATTTGCCTTGGCATGCCAGTAATCCTCCATTCGCAACTTTAACGTCGCAGGGTTTGAACGGCTGTACTGGCAATTGTAACATGTCTGCTACCTTTGTATTGATGAATTTATGTGTAGATCCACTGTCAATCAGTACAATCAGGGTGTAGGAACCAATTTTTGCTGCCACCCGCATTGTTTTGTGAGTTGCCCATCCAGAGAGTGCATGTAGGGATACTTCCGGTTGTTCTTCCATGGTTGCCTCGTCTTCATCACCCCCATCTAGAAGGAGAAGTTGGGGTCCCTTGCAACGATGCCCAGGAGTGAATTTCTCTTCACAATTAAAGCAGAGACCTTGGGCACGTTTCTTCTGCATCTCATCCCAAGTCAATCGGCGTATGGGTGTTTTTGTTTTTTTAACTGGGGAGGAGGTCGGTGATATAAAATTAGGACGGTGAATTTTCTTTTGTCGACTCAGCTGTTCATCTTTCATCCTGGCTAAATTGATTGCCTCTTTTAAAGTTTTTGGCTTAAACATACGGATTCCATCGGCGATTTCTGTTTTTAATCCGCCCATAAAAGTATCCACTAACGCCTTCTGCGTCCACCCTTTAACCTTGTTTCCCAATCTTTCGAACTCCTTCTGATAATCTCGTAAGGAGCCTAGTTGGCGAATCTTTGACAGGGATTCGTCAAAGTCTTCGCAGTTCGTCGGACCAAATCTGGCCCACAGTTCATCGACAAAAATCTCCCAAGTAACCTCCTTGTTATCTTCTACCTTGTAAGTTCTGTGTTACCATTGCCACCATTCATTAGCTTCCCCTTGCATGTGATAGGAGGCTAATGAAACCTTCTCGTTGTCTGGCGTGGCTTGAAAATCAAAAAATTGATTGGCTTTTGCTAGCCATTCGGTTGGATCAGTACCGGAGTACCTCGGGAATTCAAGCTTGGCCAATTTTGACGAGAACATTGGCTTTCCTCCTGTGGCCGATTCTGCACGGTTGCCGCCTTGTTGAACTGATTTTTCCCGAAAGTTGCTGCTTCCACCTTCTCGGCTTGACAGGACTGTTTCAGAAAGTTTGGTCATCATATCTTCCAGGTATTGCAATTTGCTAGTAACCCCAGTTTCCATTCGACCAACAACATCTTGAAGCTACCCTAGTCCTGTTTCAAGGTTCTCGATTCGTTCCTTGTTAGTCGTCATAAGGAATAAGAAAGAATAGCAAGAAGAAAGAAGAGAGGGAAAAAAAAAATCAGGCTCTGATACCAATGTTAGATGGTCCCAATCAGAGTAAGAATGTAAGAATAATAATTTTCTGCTTATGGTGAGAAAAGAAAACCAGTAATGAATTTAAGAATTTGCTCCCCTTTATTAATGAATAGCAGTAATATATATACTGCAGAAAAATAATAACTTCTCTACAAATAAGGATGAAAGCAAAACAAACAAGTAGTGCTAAATCAATAAAATCAAATAACAGAATCAAAGTAGAATCAAATAACAACTATTTTAGGCAAGTCAAGCAAGCCGCAGCAGTAACTCAGTCAAGATATTTGGAATTGATCTTCGGCAACCGACTGAATCTTCTTGGTCTATCATAATCAAACATAAATTCATTAAATTCAATTACAATAAAAAATTAAATATTTTAATACTTATATATTATTAATATTTAATAATAAATTTTATTTAAAAAATTATATTATTAGAAAAGAGAAGTTTGTTAAGCTCAAAGGTAGTGGACTGATGGTGGAGGAAAATCATTCGTTTTATTACAAATATTCTTTAAATATATCAATTATATTAAACGAAGATTATTTTATAATAATACAAATGATGTCACAATAATTATGATATAAATATATTTTACTGTTAAAACATAATAGGATGATCTTTTCAAAATATTTAGATAACTCATAGTCTAATTTCAATCTAACCAAGATAGTTGAGTTTGCTATGAAAAGTAGTGTAATCATATATTTTATACTGGATACTAAAAAAATAATAAGAAAGAAAAGTTTGAACCATTTAAAAATAAAAAAGGAATAACTATGTGAAAAAATGTATGGAATAAAGATTGTACTAATGGGTTTTACATAAAATAGATAATGAAGATTATATTTTTATGGAAAATGAACAGATTAAAATTATTATAATTATTAATATAATAAATTATAGTAATTTAAGGTTAATAACTTGGTTATTTAATATTTATAACAAGTGATTTAGAGTATTAAAATCACAATTTTACTTTTTATTATACTTTAATTATTTATATTTATTAGGTTTTTGTAGTTATTTGAATTGAATAAAAATTTAATTTAATAATGTTTTATACAATTAATTTTATTAATTCTTTAATTATTTTATATTTTTATTACAGTTACTATTTTTATAATAAATTTAATCGGTTATATATATTTATTTTATGTAATTATTTACATTATATAGAGTATTAATTAAATTATATTAGATATAATTTTATAAAATTATCAAATAAATAAATAATGATAATGATACTGTGAAATAGTAAATATTTTTTATATGATTTTTTGTTATAGGATTATTACTATATGGTAGAAGTGCATCTTTTTATAGGGTGCTTACTCATTTTTATAAATATATTTTTAATATTTTATCTATTATTAAAATAAAAAATACAATAAAATTTTTTAATAATAAAAATATAATAAAATTTTTATTGCAATATTAATAATATAATATATTAAAAAATAATAGTAAATCAAAAGATCATATGATGGTCACAATAAATATAATAAAAATTATATATTATATTAAAAAATAATTAAAAAAAAATAAAAAATCATATATTAATAGTGACTAAAAAAATAATAAATTGTATTTATTATAATAGATATAATAAAAATTATATTTATTATATTAGATAATAGTAAAAAATTAAAAGGTCATATATTAATAGTGATTTAAAAAATAATAAATTGTATTTATTACATATATATTAATTATTATTTTATATAGACCGAATGTAAATGGAGTGTGTTCACTGAAGGCTTTACCTTTGACCAATCAATTCAAATTCTGTTGTAAGGACTCAAGTTTGGAATTGACTTCTTCAATCTGGTTCAACTCAGTGATAATAGATTCAATATCGTTTATTGGTGTTTCTAGAATTGATGCTGTACTATCTTGATTTGGAAGTCTTTGGATTCATAAAGTTTTTATTTTTATTCTTAAACTAGTCTAGATAACCGATCAACTTGAAGCATTCCGCTCGCGTGTGTCTATTCAAATTGCAATAATCACAGTGGTCTTTCCTTGCATCGTACTTCTGATATTCTCTCCTATTGCCATAAGACCTAAATGCCAAAGTAGCAATTTTAGTATGCTCTGTAATATTCGTTTGAACTTCCTTTTGTGATTTCACTTGTAAGACCATGAAGAATGCTTTATTTACCATTGGTAGCGGATCCAGATACAGAACTTGGCTACGAACCTGATCGAAGGCATCATTGAGACCCATGGGGAATTGAATGACATGATCTACGTTATGGATTTATGTCGTGAGTTTTCTACGTAATGGATTTATGTCGTGAGTTTTCTACGTAATGGATTTATGTCGCGAGTTTTTCATATTCACAACTGCACGTAGGTATCAACACAATGTTGACTAATTTATCCCAGAGTTGTTTCAACTTGCTGTAGTACACTATGAGATCAATGCTATTTTTCGCCTGATTTAATACATCATCGGTCCGTTGCTTTCGTTGTATCTCTCTCCGAGCTTGATCTAGAGTTTTCTAGTATTGGTAACGTAGAGAAAACTCCTTTTCCACCTCTCATAGTGCATGGCCACTTTTCTTTCCACAAATCATAGCATGTTTGTGGCTCCAAGCACAATTTTCATCGCTCGAATCCAGTCTCTGTAATTAGTTCGGTTTAGTTGGATAGATACAAGAGGCATTGCCAAATTACGAAAATTTTGTAGTATGAAAGAATCATTGGCCGCATTTTTTGTGATTTCTCTTGCCAGAATCCATTGAGTTCGTGCCCTTGCAGAGCTTCCTTCTTCCATCGCTCAGCTCGGAGAAGATTCTCGAGATAAGAGAAAAAGAGAAAGAAATGTTTTAAGAGACCAAATGTAGAAGATTAATCAAGCTCCAGTGGTTCAGTTTTAAATGCTTATGCAAATAATTTACATTAATAGCATTAGTTTGTTAGATTTCTATTATAAGTCTGTTAGCTGTGAAGTTAGTTAGCTTATTTTTCCCGCCACTATTAGATGACGAGCTGGGATGATGAGCTGGCAACTCAATTTTACCTGTATAAATACCTCACTTGTAAATCCTCTCATCAACGATTTTGAATACAAAAGCTTTCTCTTAACATGGTATCAGAGCTATCAAGGCTCCTGATCCAGAACTTTCTTCATTGACAGTTATTTCTTCTTTCTTCTCCCTAAATTTTTCTGCAATTTTCTTGATCTTTTGCAATTTTCTTGATCTTCTCCAATTTTCATACTAATTCTACGAAGATGACTACCAATCCTACCGTTGAAGTCGCTGAATCATCTGATACAGATCTAATTACATCTAAATCTGAGATTGACTTGCTGAATTCTGATTCGCCAAGCCAGATTCTAGTAAGTACTCCTTTGACTGAATTCAATTACCTCTCTTGGAATAGATCTATGATAATTGCTTTGACTGCAAAAGATAAAATAGGATTCATAGATGGAACCTGCAAGAAACCCTCTGCTGATTCTCCTTTATTGCCAAAATGGAATAGAGCTAATAATATGGTGATATCCTGGATTTTGAATTGCATTTCAAAAGATTTAGTTGAAGCCTTCCTTTTCACTAAATCTGCCAAACAACTTTGGGATGAATTAGAGGAAAGATTTTCTGAATGCAATGGCCCTATGATGTACCAAATCCGTAGGGAAATTACAAGTTTGACTCAAGAAAACATGTCCATAGTCAAGTATTACACAAAGATGAAAAGATTTTGGGATGAACTTGATTCTTTGAGAAAAATTCCTATTTGTTCATGTGATGGTTGTACATGTGGAATTACTGCTGCTATACACAGAATGGACAATGAAGAGAAACTCATGCAGTTTCTACTTGGACTCAATGACAGTTATGACCATGTAAGGAACCAAATTTTACTAATGGATCCTTTTCCAAGTATCAACAAAGCTTACAATATGGTACTAAATGTAGAAAAACAGAGAGAGGTAGCACATGTACCATTTTTTCATAATGATGTCTCAGCCGCTATGGCAGTACAGAATTATAAGAGATTTAACAGCAGAGACAGCAGATCAATGGCTTATAGAAGCAATAATTCAAAGAAAGAAGGTCCGTATTGTGATCATTGCAAGTCAGGAGGCCATACTAAGGATTCATGTTTCAAATTAATTGGTTATCCAGAATGGTACTGGGATTTAAAGAAGCAAAGATCTTCAAACTCACAGGCACATAATGTCTCAAATGTTTTTGCTGATCGTAACCCGGCTAACACTCCTTTAGAGGCAAATTTGAATTTCTCTGCAGGGACTACTGCTATTGCTCCCAGTACACAGATATCACAACTGGCTCAAGAAGTCCTTCAAGCAATACAGCTTCAAAACTTGATTCCTTCATCAACTGATCCTAGTATGGTCAATATTGCATCAACTTCTAGTTTTGCAGGTATTTCACCTTGTTTAGTATCTAAACCTGCTGTTAATTATAGTGACAAAGGCTCTTGGATCTTGGATTCAGGAGCTACAGACCATATATGCTTCACATCTTCATTCTTTGACTTTATTAAACCATTGCCTAGACCTAAATTGCTTAGACTACCTACTGGTAAAATCATAGTTGTCACACATGGAGGCAACATTACCCTAACTAAGAGGATTACTTTGTTCAATACTCTTTACATTCCAACTTTTCATTGCAACTTAATTTCAGTTACCACATTAACTAGAACCTGTAACATAGCAGTCATCAATCTACCTTACTGTTTTGTATTGCAGGATTTGCTGAGTAGTAAGACATTGGCCATTGGACTTGTACAAGCAGGACTGTATATGATTGATCACAAATCATTCAGCCTTAAACAATGTCCCAATTCTACTGCTTTTCATGTTTCTTCAAATTTTAGTTCAAATAAGTGTTTACTTTGGCATTCTAGACTAGGGCACTTGTCCTTACCTAGACTTAGACATGCTGATGTAATCTCTAATGATGAAATAAAAGAATTTTTTTGTCCTATCTGTCCTTTATCAAAACAACATAGACAACCATTTCCTACAAGTCAGTCAACTTCCTTGAATCCCTTTGCCTTATTACACATTGACCTGTGGGGACCTTACACAGTCTCCTCCATATCAGGTGCCAAGTACATGCTTACAATTGTTGATGACCAAACCAGATATACCTGGATATATCTACTTAACACAAAGTTCCAAGTTCCTTCTACCCTTAATCATTTTTTTATTCACATTAAAACTCAATTTTAGCAAACAATCAAAGCAGTAAGAACAGACAATGGCAGTGAATTTCTTAATTCACAGTGCAAACAACTTTTCCTTTCCCTTGGTATTCTCCATCAAACTACATGTGTCTATACTCCACAACAGAATGGTGTTGTGGAGAGAAAACATAAAACTCTTTTAGAAGTAGCTAGATCTTTGATGTTTCATTCAAAACTCCCAAACCAATTCTGGTCAGAAGCCTTAATGACAGCCACACACATAGTTAACAGAACCCCTTCTATTGTACTTGATTGGAAAACACCTTTTGAAAAACTATATCAAGAACCACCTGATTTGTCTTACTTCAAAGTATTTGGATGTTTAGCCTATGCTACTAATACAAAACCACATAAGACCAAATTTGAATCAAGAGCTATACCTTCTGTGTTTATTGGTTATGCAAAAAATCAAAAGGCTTACAAATTATATGATATTCACACCAAACAGTGTTTCGTTTCTAGAGATGTCATTTTCCATGAACATCATTTTCCCTTTTCTTTTTCCAAACCCACAGACATTACTAACTTTGTTCTTCCCAACACAATAAATGACAACATTACATTTCAAGGCACTACTACTAATACTTTACCTGCCCTTCAACCAACTGCACCAGTCACAGAACCTTCTACCTCTACCCCTTCACAATTACTTTTCCCTTTATCATCTCCTACACATATTCATCAAGACATTGCATCTCCCATTTCACCATCATCACCAACTGTTCCTACTCTTAATAACACTGAACCTACCATTCCACCCTCACTACCACCTGTTCCTATTCTTAGACATAGTACTAGACAGCACAATAGACCTGCTTGGCTAAAAGACTTTGTTGCACAGATTCAATCAAATGGCCAGTCTACTACTTGACCAAATTCATCAGGTAGCTTAACTCCTTTCTTTCCCTCTATGGACCATATATCCTTCATAGCAAATGTTTCTAAGATTATAGAGCCTTCTAACTACAAACAAGCAAGTAAGGATCCTAACTGGGTTAATGCTATGCAGCTAGAACTAAATGCATTAGAGGCAAATAATACTTGGATACTAACCTCTTTACCTGCAGGAAAGAAAGCAATAGGATCCAAATGGGTATTTAGGGTCAAATATAAACAGGATGGATCCTTGGACAGATATAAGGCAAGGCTAGTGGCTAAGGGGTTCAACCAAATGTTGGGATTAGATTACACAGATTCTTTCTCCCCTGTAGCCAAACTAGTCACTGTTAGAGTTCTCTTAACTCTTGTTGCTTCATCTAATTGGTTTCTCCACCAATTAGACATTAACAATGCTTATTTGCATGGTTACATTGAAGAGGATATTTATATGGAGCCGCCTACAGGATATTCAAAAGCTCTCCCAGATCAGGTATGCAAACTTTCTCGATCTTTATATGGCCTCAAACAAGCTGGGAGACAATGGAATAAAGAACTCACCTCTCACTTACAACAATTTGGATTTTCACAGTCTGTTAATGATCATTGTTTGTTTATGAAAGGTTCAGGTTCTTCCTTTATGGTATTATTAGTATACGTTGATGACTTATTGATTGCTAGTCCCACTGAAAGTTTGATTGAGGAGGTTAAACAATTCCTGCATCAACAGTTTACCATAAAGGACCTTGGTCCAGCAACATACTTTCTTGGTTTAGAAATTTCTAGAACCAAAGAAGGTATTGCCTTGACACAACAGAAATATATACAAGATATGATTGTCACTGCTGGATTACAAGATGCTACAATTGTCCAAACACCTTTAATTCAAGGTTCAAAACTAGTTCCTGAGAAAGGCAGTATATTATCTGACCCTGAGAGTTACAGAAGACTAGTTGGCAAGTTACTGTGTTTAAGCCATACAAGACCTGACATCACCTTTGCTGTCCAGCAACTATCCCAATTTATGCAAAACTCTTATTCTTCTCATTTGAAAGCTGCTCAACATGTTTTGAAATATCTTAAAGGGTGTCCTACAACTGGTCTTTTCTTTTCTGCATCTAACACTATGAAATTAACTGCCTTTTGTGATTCAGATTGGGCCTCCTGCCCTACTACTAGAAAGTCAATTTCAGGATATTGTGTTTATTTAGGGTCCTCTCTCATTTCCTGGAAGTCAAAAAAACAAACCACTGTCAGTAGATCTTCTGCTGAAGCAGAATACAGGAGTATGGCTTTGACGGTTTGTGAACTTTTATGGTTATCATATTTGCTCAAAGATTTTCACATTACAGTTCCTTTGCCTGTTCATCTTTACTGTGACAATCTTGCAGCAATTCATATAGCCACTAATCCTGTTTATCATGAAAGGACAAAACACATAGACATTGACTGTCATGTAGTCAGACAACAAATCACAGCTGGTTTCCTGCAAACACAACATATTAACTCTCCGAATCAATTAGCAGACATCTTTACAAAGTCCATTCCCTCTCCTCTGTTTCATTCTCTGTTGTCCAAGCTTCAGTTGGTCTCTCTAGCCCATCATCAGCTTGAGGGGGGAGTGTAGAAGATTAATCAAGCTCCAGTGGTTCAGTTTTAAATGCTTATGCAAATAATTTACATTAATAGCATTAGTTTGTTAGATTTCTATTATAAGTCTGTTAGCTGTGAAGTTAGTTAGCTTATTTTTCCCGCCACTACTAGATGACAAGCTGGGATGATGAGCTGGCAACTCAATTTTACCTGTATAAATACCTCACTTGTAAATCCTCTCATCAACGATTTTGAATACAAAAGCTTTCTCTTAACACCAAATAGTAACTTTATTAGAAGTGCATACTGAATACGTACAAGGACACTTATTTATAGAGTGTACACATATGGAATAACCTACGTGAAACTACTAGAACTTTCTACATAAAACTGCTATTTGCCTAGCTAACTATACATGCTAACAAAGGCATAGGCTGAGATTGAAGTAGAAGACATTGTAATTGAAGGTTGATTCTAACGTTGCTTTCTCGCTGGAGTTTGGATCTAAAAGGCAACCGTTTGCTCCTGTAAAACTCTTCCAGCTAATGAGTGTGCCTGAATGTTTGACTGCTGAGATGGTTGTGATGATCGTTGAGGTGTGGTTGTGTTGCTGCAAGCTGAATATTTGGAATCTGAGAAAAATGGAACTACATTATAGGAGTATAGGCTACACAGATTCATCAATGTAAAGCTAGAGCACCAGGAGGCTGCACCATTCCAAGCATGATTTGTGCCTGGCAAACAAGGTAAATCAAGTAGCAAGCAGTGAGTGATCAAATTAAAAGTTAATAAATGAAAGGCAGCACAGTATGACTGCCGAACACAGTCCGTTGACACATAGAATCCAAAAATATTTTTAAATTCTGCATGTTTTTAAAAATATTTCTCTATTTTTATATGATTTGAAAAATTGCTCTCCTTAGTTTGGGATTCCAAATTCACACTGCTGGGAGTGGGAATAATGAAGCTCAGCTTAGCTGAACTCACAAGCCAACCAGTTTCTAGGCCAATGTGCAAGCTCATGTCGAGACCTATTACTCACATGACTATGACTTCTGCGTTTCATGCACAATTATCTAAAATGTACAGCTTTTATTAGGGAAATATAATTCAATTAATTATTTACAATTTTTATTAGGGAATTATAACTCAAAACACTATAATTCTTTTTCTAATACTAATACCATAAAACTTATAGCATCCTTCCTGAATATCACGCATCATACTGTAAATAACAGACTTAAGAAGAACAGGCACGACACAACCTGTTAAAATTTCTTAAATAAATATTTTTTTCTTGTAAAAAATATTTGGAAAATGGTTTCATTCACAATACAAGTGTATAAATAAAATCTCCTAAGACCTTAATCACAGACCCTCCATTTAGTTGGTAAAATCATGTGTGATTTTTCTTTGAAAATGAGAAATTTATTAAGTCAAAAAAAAAAAAAAATCTTCCATTGAAAAAAATTGAATTAAATTGTTGTGAAATTTTTTAATTTCGAGTAAGGGATTAGGCTCATTTAGAAATAATCCAAATTTGCATAATGGTGGGCTTGGAGACTTGAAGGATCTGTTGCTCATGATTATCTCCTAGTTCAAGCAAAATTTATATTTCCTTTTCTAAGAAAAAAAAGGCACCCAAAAAATGAACATATAATGCCATGACTCCCATCCCCCTGCTCCACATCCCAAAAAATGTCAACATCATTATATCTTTCTTTTATCTTATCTCAATAAATTATCAATTGGTATTAGAGTAAATTACCCATTGGTATTAGAGTTATTAACTTGACAGGTATATAGATGTGAGAAAAAAAAAGAAGTAAAAGCTAAAAAAGAAAAAGTCAAAATCCACAACATTTAATGCCAACGATACCAAGAGAAAAGAATTTTCCATTCACATTCAATGACCATGTTCATGCTAATGACGATGTCAATGCCAAGGAACCTAAGCATTTCCATAAAATGCAAATAAAAAAAATTCTCATAAAGAGACCGAAACCGATATGTCATGAAACTGGAATAATTTTCAGCAAAAGAGGCAAAAAGGAGTATTAGAATATGCCTCTTTTACTGTTTAAACAAATAAGCCAAATGATTTTGGGAGATAATTCAATATCTAGAGATAAAATAAGATTTAGATTTGATATTAAGTGTAACGACCCGGAAACCGGACCGCTACCGGCGCTAGGATCCAGATCGGCTTAAGGCCACCGGAACCCGTAGCAAGCCTATCCTAAACTCTGTGTACCTGATAAATCCCATACATGATCAAACATAAACAAAAACTGAAAAACTTTTCTTCCATTTATCAAGCTTGACCTGTATGCACTATGTCTGTAAACATAGAACTGACAGAGCGGTTGTCGAAGCCGGTCAAAATAATCAATTCAGTTATCAACAATATAAATACTGTAGATAGTGGTGAAAGGATCGTATCCACAGGGAATTGATACTTATTTACCTTCCTTGAGTAGACCAAATTAAAGAGAGCAGAAGAGAAAATAAAGTGCAAGAGCATGTAAAGTAAAAATGGGGGTTTTGAGATTGATTTGATTAAGCTAATGAAAAGAGCAATTAAAAAGAAAGCAGATGGTAAATTAAGTATAAAACAATGGTGGTAAAAGCTCTAGTTGAAGATTCAGATTCACTTTAGTTGATGGGATTGATCATTGACTTAAATGTTCCTTTGTTAATTCAATAAATTGGCCATGGAGATTGAAGAAGCTTCTCACATCCATTGTCTCTCTTTTAGATTAAATCAATTAGGGAAAGTCCGCCAATTAATTACTAATTAACAATTGCCAAAGAACGTCTTTGAGCCTTAGGCCTTTTACAAAAGTTAATCGCATAAAGGAATAGAGAGAACCAATTCTAGTCACCCAAATGCATGGAGACAACACTAGATCATGCAATTTCCTTGGTTGTGCACCAAGTGTTCTTATGTTTAAACGATTCAAGCAAATACGGACTTAAAATCATTCAAAACAACAATATATCACTTTGCAACAAAAATCAATGGAGATCTTAAATAACAAAGCAATAATGTCCTTAAGCATGAAATCACAAGAATACTGAATAACAAAAGATAAACAATGTAGTCCAAGTCTCTCAATCCACAATACAACTAAAGCTTCACTTGCTCTTCAACTAGAATGAAAGGTTTCAGCCACTCATGGCTGAAACAAAAACCATTAAGAAAGGTAGAAGAAGAGAAGAAGAAGCCGAAGGTAGTGGAGGCGCGGCCTTGCTTGATCCGGATGAGAAGGAGAAGATGAGTCTGAAAAGAGTCCAAATTCGTGGCTGCCTAAGAGAGTACCTTTTTATAGTGTTTTGGTGCTGCCTAGGTCTTCCTAATTAGTGTAGAGGCTGCCCAAGGTGTTGCAGAAGAGGAAGATGGAGAGAATCAAGGCTTTCAGATGGAAGCTGGCGTGCAGATGGCCTTCAGAATAGGAAAGGAGCGTACCTTGTGTCTGAAAAGGAAGGGAGAGTGATCCAAGGATGTTAGAAGAGGAAGGTGGCGTGCCTAGGTCTTCATAAGGCAAGTGCGCGCGCGGCTTGAACCGGATCAGGAAGGAGAGGCGCTCGGATTTGAGCTGCAGAAGGAAGGTGATGCGCAGATTATTTCTGAATAGGCAGTATGTGTTGTCCAAACTTCCTATTTAGATGGTGCCTCTTTTGAATCTTGAATCTGGACTGAATAAAGGCCAAGTGCATTGAGATTTCCTTCCTGAATAGAGAGTGGTGCGCGGATCCTGTTGCAGAAGGCAAGTAGTGAGCAGTCATTGAATGCAGAAGGGAAAGTGGATCTGCCAAGTCTTTCCTTTTTAGGTGGAGCCTTCGTTTGAATTTTAAACGCTTAACGCAGAAGAGGCAAGCGTGCCTTCGTTTGATCTTGCTGTCTAAATTGAAAGATATGACTGCTGCAGTATGTGCACACCTTTGAATAAGGAAAGAAAGATCTGCGATTTGAATTTCAAATAATTATTTGACCGAACTTTCCTTATTTGCTTTTGTCTCTGCACTTTCCTCATTTGAAGACTTTCCTTTTCTGAAAACCTGCCTTATTTGAAAACTTTCCTTTCTTGGCACATGTTCTAAATAAGGCAGGAAAGATTCTACAATTCGAATTTCGAACAGTTTGCTGACTGTGCTGTCTGACTCTTTCCTTATTTGGCACTTTCCATATATGAAAACTTTCCTTATTTGGAACTTTCCATATATGAAAACTTTCCTTTTCTGGAACTTTCCATATTTGGCACTTTTTGACAGTTTTCAGAGCATTTTCTCCCGATTGTCTTTTCACACCTAATTTCTGCAAAACATGATTAAAACCACACAATTAGGCAAAAAAGGTGCAAATAAACATCATTAATATCATGATAAAGTGGTCTAAAATATGCTCTGTTAAGAACCCACTCTCATAGGGTCAGCATAGCATAAGTCAGCCTTGGTTCAACACATTTCTCATCAAGAAACGTAAAATAGGATCCATGTACAAAGGGATTATCCATACACCAGGGCAAAGCACAACTCTATACATAAATACATTACATAACTATAGATCAAATGATAAAACCCCACTTTGACTTACATCATGTCCACTACTATCTATTACATACACTTCACCCTAGCTGTTATCCCATGCTATCTCTGCCTGGCCCTGCAAAACTGGGAATTTGGGAGAGGGATGAGCTACTAAAGCCCAGTGAGCAGAACCATAATACAAATCCATTTAAAACATATGCTCTCATGAAATGCATCACATCACAAACATATCACATCAAGGATGAACTTGTCACCAATAGCCCTCTACATATCGTAATATGTCCAACTATACCAGGAGCGATGAGGCCACACCTCGTATTCACTTAAATAACTCATATCATAACATGTCCAACTACACCAGGGGCGATTAGGCCTCACCTAGTGTTCGCTTACATATAACATAGTGCCAGGGGCGACCTGGTCTTTCTATCTCATATCATATCATCTCATCTAATATCAAGGGCTAAGGATCATCCAAGATTCATCCACATCAACAACATATTATGCAATGCATCATATTCGTGACTATGAGTGCAATACAACCTATATCATGGCATTTTATGATGCATGGATCATGCTAAAACATTCATTAACTTTAAAACAGAGTTCTGTTAAACTCACCTGTCGCAACTGCTGGGCTAACTCAGGACCAACTATCTCTGAATCAGCTAACTCTGTTGACCTCCTCGGTTCCCCAGGTCCGAGCCTACACAGGTGGACTCAAATGAGGGACCAAATAACTCTAACATAATACTAAACATCTCCCTAAAAACCCCTCAAAACATGCATGCAAAACAAGCAAAGAAAGGCTGGACAGGACACCTTCGGCGGCACATTCGGCGGCTGAACCCCCTCTCTAGAGACGAAACTCGGGTACTTTCGGCGGCACCTTCGGCAGCCGAAAGCCCCGCTCCAGAGACGAAAGTCAGGCACTTTCGACAGCCGAAAGTCTGCTTTCAAGCCAAAACTCCACTTTCGGGGGCAAGGTTAGGCGGCCAAACCAAGCAGGCAAAGGCATGTTCGGCGGCCGAAACCACCTTCGGCGGCCGAACCTGAGTCCATCCAGAACTCAGCCTTTCATGCATACAAGCCTCCCAAACCTTCCAACACCCAAAACATGCCTCAAACCTCTCCAAAACATGCATAACTCATACAACAAGCATATAGGGGTCTCAAACTAGCTTATACCCCCAACAAACAACACATATCATGCAAAAACATACTTTTGTCACAAAGGGTATCAAAACCCTAAACATGCAACTCATGCATAAAACCTCCTTGCCCCTTCCCAAAACTCATTTAGAACTTCATAAAAGCTAAGGATCTACACTTACCTCTTGAAGAACAAGAGTTGGTGCAACCTCAAACTTGAAGATATGGAGAATCCAAGCTCCAAACCCTTCAAACTTCAAAACCTTGCTCAAAGCTCACAACTCTTCAAAACAAAGAGAAAACCCATAAAAACTTTGAAAGATTTGATAAAATATCATGAAAACAACCAAAGGAGAGCATGAGCCTACTCTTGAACGAAAAGAGAGTGAAGGAACACTCCATTGTCGGTCAACGGGGCTTTTATAGGTGGCCAACCGCCTTTCCTTCGGCGGCCAAACCTGCATGCAAAACCTCACCACTTTCGGCGGCCGAACTTGGGTTTTGGTGGCTGAAAGGCAGCCTCTTTCGGGAGCCAAACTTAAGCTTCGGAGGCAGCAAAACCATGCAATGTTCGGCGGCCAAACTTCACCTTTGGCGGCCGAACCTTGCAAATGCTTCCTTGGTCTTTTCTTTTCAAAACTTAATTCTTTTTGCCTTGAAACTATCAAATCAGATTTAAAACATTTGAGAAAACACATTTTACCCCTCTAGAGAACTCCGACATCTGAGATTCCACCAGACGGTAGGACTTCCGATGCCTGAGTCAGTCGGGTATTACATTCTCCACCCCTTAAGAACATTCGTCCCCGAATGTTCCTCTACTAACACATGCATACACATAAAAGCACAGAACCTCTAGCCTAACGAGAAACCCTAGACTACTGGAGTACGAACTTCTGGTCTCCCTGACGCACCTTTCATACTGAGGTGATTCTCGGGAACCTTTACCATTGCGAGATCCTGGTTCCTCTACTCTCTAATCTATGTGTCTGTGATCCATACTAATTGCTCAACATAGGTGAGATCCTCTGGCGATCTCTCCTTCTGGTTCCTTAAGAATCTCACTCGGATTCGATACGAACTCAAATCTCTTAGGAACATGGAAGACCGAATGGAGTGCTTCCATTGAAGTAGGTAAATCTAGCTTGTAGAATACATGCCCAATCCTTTGCAGGATTCCAAAGGGTCTGATGTATCTTCAAGCTAATTTCCCCTTCTTCCATAATGAATCATCCTCTCATTAGGAGACTCTTCCAGTAACCATCTATCTAACACTTCTGCTGACTCACAGCCGTTCTGATTACTTCTTTGATCACCGACCCTGGCTCTACTGTAATACAGGATAAACTGTTAAGCGACTTCCGACTGAAGGTAGCTAACATCTCATCTGCCTCACCCAGTAGATACTGAATCTTGAAATCAGAGTCGCTAAGCAGTTTTACCCATCATCTCTGCCTCAGATTTATCTCTTTTTGACTCAAGATGTACCGCAAGCTCCTTTGATCTATACAGATCGCACATCTTACCCCATACGGGTCATGCCGCCACATCTCGAGTGCAAAAGCTACAACTACCCTCTCTAGATCATGTGTAGGATAATTCAACTCATGCTTCTTCAGCTAATTACCCTGCCACTTTGCATTAACACACAATCTGGTCCCACAAGGGACGCATCACAGAACACTGTGAAATCCTTATTACTGGTAGACAGAACTACCACCGGTGCTGACGTCACCTTTTCTTCAGCGTTTCACACCTCTTTTCACACTGATCAGACCACACAACTTCTGGTCCTTTTTGGTCAATCTTCGATTCCTTTTTCTGATACAAGACACCCTAAGAATGAAAGACTCCTTAACCAGAACTCACACCGGAAGAACTTGGCATACAAGCCATGTTCTTTCAAGGTCTGCAACACTATCTTCTGAGAATGGGCACTCTCCTCTGTGTTTCTGGAACTCACCACGGTATTGCTAATACCAGAGTGATCCAGAATCTCACTAACCACTCTGCTTATGAGATCTACGAATGGTATAGGGGCATTTATTAGCCCGAACGGCATTACTAAGAACCCATAGTGCCCCTATCTCATCCTGTACACTATCTTCAGTTCATCTTTTACTTTCATGCTTAACTGATAGTACCTGGATCTCAGATCTATCTTGAAAAGACAACTGGCTACTACAGGCTGGTCTAAAATAGATCGTCGATCTCAGGTAACAGATACTTACTCTTGGTAGTTACTCTGTCCAACGACTTGCAGTCGATACAAAGTCTTCAGGATTCATCCTTTAATCTCATAACAACTCTATGAGCTCGACACACTATAGGTCCGACCATATGAACCTAGGTCCGATCTTATGAACCTAGGGCTCTGATACCAATCTGTAACGACCCGGAAATCGGACCGCTACCGGCGCTAGGATCTAGATCGGCTTAAGGCCACCAGGACCCGTAGCAAGCCTATCCTGAACTCTGTGTACCTGATAAATCCCATACATGATCAAACATAAACAAAAACGGAAAAACTTTTCTTCCATTTACTAAGCTTGACCTGTATGCACTATGTCTGTAAACATAGAACCCATTCTCATAAGGTCAGCATAGCATAAGTCAGCCTTGGTTCAACACATTTCTCATCAAGAAACGTAAAACAGGATCCATGTACAAAGGGATTATCCATACACTAGGGCAAAGCACAACTCTATACATAAATACATTACATAACTATAGATCAAATGATAAAACCCCACTTTGACTTACATCATGTCCACTACTATCTATTACATACACTTCACCCTAGCTGTTATCCCATGCTATCTCTGCCTGGCCCTGCAAAACTGGGAATTTGGGAGAGGGATGAGCTACTAAAGCCCAGTGAGCAGAACCATAATACAAATCCATTTAAAACATATGCTCTCATGAAATGCATCACATCACAAACATATCATATCAAGGATGAATTTGTCACCAATAGCCCTCTACATATCATAATATGTCCAACTATACCAGGGGTGATGAGGCCACACCTCGTATTCACTTAAATAACTCATATCATAACATGTCCAACTACACCAGGGGCGATTAGGCCTCACCTAGTGTTCGCTTACATATAACATAGTGCCAGGGGCGACCTGGTCTTTCTATCTCATATCATATCATCTCATCTAATATCAAGGGCTAAGTATCATCCAAGATTCATCCACATCAACAACATATTATGCAATGCATCATATTCGTGACTATGAGTGCAATACAACCTATATCATGGCATTTTATGATGCATGGATCATGCTAAAACATTCATTAACTTTAAAACAGACTTCTGTTCCACTCACCTGTCGCAACTGCTGGGCTAACTCAGGACCAACTATCTCTGAATCAGCTAACTCTGCTGACCTCCTCGGTTCCCCAGGTCCGAGCCTACACAGGTGGACTCAAATGAGGGACCAAACAACTCTAACATAATACTAAACATCTCCCCAAAAACTCCTCTAAAACACCTCAAAATATGCATACAAAACAAGCAAAGAAAGGCTGGACAGGACACCTTCGGCGGCACATTCGGCGGCCGAACCCCCTCTCTAGAGACGAAACTCGGGTACTTTCAGCGGCACCTTCGGCAGCCAAAAGCCCCGCTCCAGAGACGAAAGTCAGGCACTTTCGACGGCCGAACCTTCTTTCGGTGGCCGAAAGTCTGCTTTCAAGCCAAAACTCCACTTTCGGAGGCAAGGTTAGGCGGCCAAACCAAGCAGGCAAAGGCATGTTCGGCAGCCGAAACCACCTTCGGCGGCTGAACCTGAGTCCATCCAGAACTCAGCCTTTCATGCATACAAGCCTCCTAAACCTTCCAACACCCAAAACATGCCTCAAACCTCTCCAAAACATGCATAACTCATACAACAAGCATATAGGGGTCTCAAACTAGCCTATACCCCCAACAAACAACACATATCATGCAAAAACATACTTTTGTCACAAAGGGTATCAAAACCCTAAACATGTAACTCATGCATAAAACCTCCTTCCCCCTTCCCAAAACTCATTTAGAACTTCATAAAAGCTAAGGATCTACACTTACCTCTTGAAGAACAAGAGTTGGTGCAACCTCAAACTTGAAGATATGGAGAATCCAAGCTCCAAACCCTTCAAACTTCAAAACCTTGCTCAAAGCTCACAACTCTTCAAAACAAAGAGAAAACCCATGAAAACTTTGAAAGATTTGATGAAATATCATGAAAACAACCAAAGGAGAGCATGAGCCTATCCTTGAACGAAAAGAGAGTGAAGAAACACTCCATTGTCGGTCAACGGGGCTTTTATAGGTGGCCAACCGCCTTTCCTTCGGCGGCCAAACCTGCATGCAAAACCTCACCACTTTCGGCGGCCGAACTTGGGTTTCGGCGGCCGAAAGGCAGCCTCTTTCGGGAGCCAAACTTAAGCTTCGGAGGCAGCAAAACCATGCAATGTTCGGCGGCCAAACTTCACCTTCGGCGGCCGAACCTTGCAAATGCTTCCTTGGTCTTTTCTTTTCAAAAGTTAATTCTTTTTGCCTTGAAACTATGAAATCAGATTTAAAACATTTGAGAAAACATATTTTACCCCTCTAGAGAACTCCGACATCTGAGATTCCACCAGACGGTAGGACTTCCGATGCCTGAGTCAGCTGGGTATTACATTAAGAGTTACATTAGTTTTATTTTATTAAGTTTTTCTATTATATATTTTCTCTATATATCTACATGTTTCAATGAATAAAATGTAAACATCATTATATTTTTCTCTCTCCTCCCAAAAAACACATTTAGCATAGTCTTTCTTTCTGTCTCTTATCTAATGAAATATATCAAATAAGCATTCACCCAACGCCAGAAGATTATAATTTTTGACAAGAAAAGCAGATATATATTCTTTCAAGAAATCCCTGAAATATATATATCATAGAACTTAAAGCGTCACTAGGTTGACCATATAATCAAGAAAAAGCAATAATAAAGATATAAAAAAAAACATGATAAATCATAAGAACTCAGAGTCACGGACTTAAGTACCACATCTTATTTGGATCCAATTAATCTTTTTTTTTCTCAAAGATATAGTTAATAAAAAGCCATTAAGATAGCAAAAATAATATAAAGTTTATTTGGTATGAAGGATTACATCCAAAGAAAACATTTTAAATGAACTTTTTTTTCCTAAAAGATGAGAGGCTTGATTAGATTCCCATCGAATCCAAGAAAAAACTAATACTTTGAAAGAGAATAAATGAATTTATGGAATCAACTATAGTGTTCTATATGAGCAAGGGAGCATGAGAACCATGATAAACATAAATAAGGAAGAATATCCCTCAACTATTATCTTAATAAAGTTTCTATTATGAGCCAAAATCAGAGCTTCCCGATATGCAATGCTTTTAAGAAGTAAGTAGTCCATATGGAGCTCCACAAACAACAGCACTAGTTAAGAATTTGCCTGGCATGGTTTTTAACAACAACTGAAGTTACACCAAGGTTGGCTTTGCAATCTATCGAAGCATCAAAATTAGCTTTAAGAAATCCGTGGGAGGGGGTTGCCAATTCTCTTGCTTACGAGGTGAAGAGCTTGCAAAGCTAACAACAAATTTTGTAGCTACTTGAAACTCCTCTTACCCCTTTAGAGCCAACATTATAACATTGTTTGCTGATTTATGATGTTGATTGAAAATAAAATCATTTCTATCTTTTTAAAATTGCCATAAAATAAAAGCAAAAAGTTGTATCAAATTAGCAACATCATGGGTTCGAGAAAGAACCAAGTGTATTTTCAACCATTTGTCAATTACTCTCAAAGCATATAGGAGATTAGAATGCAAATGAAGAAGATAATTGAACCAAATGGAGATATCATATGAGCAAGAGAAGAAAAGATGATCCAGTGTTTCCTCAGCACCGCAAAAAGGCAATTCGGAGCGACTTGATTCATACGGTTATGCAGGAGAGCTTTGCGGAGTAACCTTTATAGGGAAAACAACCATATGAATATTTGGATTTTACTAGGAAGATGAAGTTTCCAAAGGTTCTTCCAAAAGGCTACATTGTTTGTCATTTAATTAGGACTTGGGCCACCAAGATGATTCAAAGGTTGCATCCATCTCACCTCTCTAGCTTTCCAATATCATGACATAACTATGTATTCTCCCTTCCTATCAAAATTCTAAAAAGTCCATTTTCTCTGAGAAAAATACTGAGAGAGATCATCAGAATTTGTTCTACATTTTCTTTCTAAAAAATGGATATCAAGGTTAGCTTTGTTTCAAGATTGTCAAAAAGTTGTGAGACTCTTGTAATTGATGGATCATGATTAGCTTTAACCCTCGGCTTATTAGGGAAGAGTTATGGCACCCATGTTTATTCCTTATATAAAATATATGCACCATCACCTAGATGCCATCTTATGCCTTGTGTGAGAATTTTTTTGCCCCAAAGAATACTTCTCCAACCCCATGAAGCTCTCCTCCCTTGTGTAACTTGAAGGATGAGTGAGAATAATACTTTCCTTTAAAAACTCTTCCAAGTAGGGAATTTTGATTGGAGAGAATTCTCCAACCCTGCTTTGGTAGTAGTGCTTGATTAAAACTTTTCATGTCACGAAAGCCTAGACCTCCTTCACTCTTAGAATTGTATAGTTTAGACCAAGCAACCCAAAGCAACCTCTTCTTATTCTGTTATTGACCCCATAAAAAATTAAACACAATATTGTTAATCCTGTTACATAATAAAGAAAGAAAATGAAAACAAGACATAGCATAAACTGGAATAGCTGAGGATACAACTTTGAATGAAATTCCCTTTCCTCCTTTACCCAGTCATTTCTTTTCAATGCTTTCTCAAAAGTAATACAAAGATTGTTCCTTTGACCTGTGAAAATAAGCCGATAGGCCTAGAAATTTCTCTTGTTCATCAACTACTAGAATATTCATTTTAGAGGATATTTCACTACAAGAATTCATCATATCACTAACGGATTTCACTAATGGATTTAAGCCTATTAGTAATAATAACGGACACAGTGATGAATGTTAGAAAACACTTTTTCTATTAATAGAGGCATATAACCATTAGTGTTTCCGTTATTGACCATATTAATTACTAGTGGACAGTCATATTCGTTACACATCTGTTAGTGATATACTAATAGATATTTGATGCGTTAAAAAGCCGCTGGTGAATTCATTATCTTTATATCTTGTATTATTTTCACTAATGGACACAATCATCCGTTAGTGAATTGTAAACTTAAAGCGGTATGTTTTCTTTGATATACGATAATTGCTTCTGAACAGACCCAAAATGATATATGATTTGAAAATTCACAATCTGTAACTCAAATCCCTAATTCTCTCTTCTAAATCTATTGAACAACTATCGATGGTTCTCTCTTTTTGCATTGAACGATTATATTTATAACGACCCAAAACTGGATCGCTACCAGCGCTAGGGTTCAAATCGACTTAAGATCACCGAAACTCGTAGCAAGCCTACTATATATCCTATTACACCTAATATAATCCCATACATGATCACACAAGCATATAAAATATTTCTAGTTAGTTAACCAAAACTTGACCTGTGCATGCATCATAACTAAAAACATAAAATCCATACTAGAGCCCTCATCAAATGCTCCAGTATGGTCAATATTACATGCCTCAAGCTTAGTTCAAACATAACTTATACTTAAAAACTTTTATATAAAAAGATAATAATCGGGGATTATAAAGAAAATTCAGGCAAAATACAATTTTAATCCACAATTTAATATATGTCCATAGCTATACTATTGCAACGAGACTATACCAACAACTTTGCTGACCTTCCGGGCTAACTCTGATCCTGCAAACCTGGGGTTAGGGAAAAGTGATAAGTTACAAGACCCTAATGAGTAGAAACATAAACAAAAGCAGTTTAAATAAACATATAATCGTATGAATGCATCACAACACAAATAATTCACATCAATATGGACTTGTCACCAGTAACCCTCTACAAATTTCAATAGTTTTCGGTCCACAATGGGTGCTCCTCAGGACTTCCTCTTAAACATAGCACAACATATCCATAGTGTTAGGGATATAGAATGAGTCTTGACCTGGACTTTTTTATTTTTTGTAACATATTATAATATACTCCAGAGCTAGTGGGTTATCCAACATCCATGCACAACAACAATAAACTATGCAATACATTATATTCATGAATTCTAATGTGAGACAACCTCTCTCTCTCTCTCTCTATATATATATATATATATATATGGCATTCGTGATGCATGAGCATGCTTAAAAATATTTGATTTCTTTAAAATAATAGTTCAGTTTAGTTCTACTCATCTCTAGCTAACGCACGCCTAGCTCTGAAGTAATTATCTCACTGCAAGCCTCTACGGCCTTCCAAGTCCGATCCTACACTGATGGATTTAAATGAAGGACCAAGCATAACTTTTATAACTCTAAAAACTATCTCAAGAAACCCCTAAGAATATACAAGAATACACGTAGAAAACAAGCTAAAAAGGGCTGGATAGGGGACTTTCGGCGGCAAGTTCGAAGGTCTAAAGTTCTCTTACAGATCTGAAGGTTAAACTTTTAGAAGTAGGTTAGGCGGCCAAAAGGCTGCCTCCATAGGCAGGTTCGACGGCCAAATCTGGTTCTTCTATAAGGTAGAACCCGATTCTGCCTTAAACGACAACCACCAAAACACTCCCAACCTCACATGCAGAAGTTAAAAAGTAACCGTACACAACTCAACATACCAGAAGCACTTAAAGCTAACCCCAAACTTCAACATGCATACATAAATCATGAATTAAGGCACAACATTCAAACTTAAAACCCAAAAAAAGAGTCTAAAATATTTTGCATGCATAGACAAACCTTTGAAATAACCTGTGAATCCTTTAAAAACTCAATTCACAGAAGAGAGGCAAGGATGGGTTACCTCCTAGAGACAAATCTATAATTGCAGTAGGGATTTTGAAAGAAGAGAAGGAGGTTTGAATATTTGACTTACTCTTGACCCAAAACTAAAATCTTCAAAACCGAAAGGAAGAACTAAGAATCTTTCGAAGAGAAAAATGAAGGAAAAATTTTAAAATAATCAAAGAGGGTGCATGGACTTACCTCTGTCCGAAAATGGAGAAAAAACTCTCATTTTTAGGATAGAGTCCTTTTATAGGTAGCTGGAGGAGCCAACTTCGGCGGTCGAGCCTTAAAACTTCTCTAAAACCTTTTTTTTTTATATAAAAATTCATTACCCTTTTAAATATTTTGGTTTTGAAATTTCGGATTCCAACGGAGATTCCGTTGGAAAGTTGGAATTTTGACCCTGGAGTTTAGCCGAGTATGACAATATCATTCGTCTGCTGCAATCACCATCCACCGCTATCACCGTCGACAGGTGCTCGACATAGTTCACGTTGTTTCTCTCCCATCACCATCAACACAGGTGCTCAAAATTGTTATGTGATTTGGACCGCCATCACTGTCAATAGGTGCTCGACATAGTTTGCATTGTTCTCCTCCTATCACTGCCATCACAGTTTCTCTTCCATCACTGCCATCACAGGTGCTCGACACTGTTATGTGATTTGGTGTTTGAATTCGTTCTTGATATAAATATGCATGTAGTGATTGTATTTTTTTATTTGTTTTATATATATGTCCTTTAAGAGCAACAAATATGAGCCAATGTCTGTGTTGTTGATTGGTATTATATAAATTCCGTTATATCAACTACCTAGTTTCTTAGTCCTTCAAGAGCAACAAATATGAGCCAATGTCTTTATTGTTGATTTATATTATATATATATATATATATATATATATATATATAAGTGATGCGACAATGTTGGTTTGAGCTTCCGATCATGGCTTTTGAAGCTGAGTTATTGCTATTAGAATGGGGTTCTGTTATAAAGAGTTAAAACTTTTCAAACTTCTTTTATATAAGTTTAGTCCTTTTAGTTCGAGATAGTGAATTAAGGGATTTTATATTTTCTTATGCTAGACCTTATGTCATGGTTTATGCCTATTTATTATTCTTATCTAAATATATTATTTGTTTTGTTAAGGATTTTGATTCTTTTTGTATAATGCTTAGCTGCACTGTTTATAAGATAATGTGAATGTGTGAATCTATAATTTTATAAGACAATAAAAATTAAGTTATAGAAGTTTGAAATTATAGCTTTTTGAGCATGGGTCTAAGATTTGGTCTTAGTTTAGAAACTGCAATGCTCGAGTTAAAGAGAGTGTTCACTTTATGGTGATATAGAGATAATAAGATAGAAATGGATAATTTTTCCAATAAGATTGTCACATGCCTAATGTCACAGCAAATGGATGAATTATTAAATTCAGTGAACCTTCCTTTTTTTTTTTTATTGCTCAAAAGATAATTAAAGGCATAAAAGAGTGAAATTGCATAAGATCAACCATTATAAAGAAATTCAGCTTAGAAAAAATATAAATCAGACCAATACAAGAGAAAGATCAAGGTCCAATCCCCAAATCTTAGAAAAATATAAATAAACTGATCTTCAATTAGTGATCTTGTATAGACAAAATTCTATTTATTTATTTTCATTTTTGGAAAGTTTCATCTCGGGCAAAACATAAATGGGTAGTGATAGAGCATATTTTAGCCCACTTCTATCATGATGTTCTTGATGTTTATTTGCACCTTTTCTGCCTAATTTTGTGGTTTTAATAATGTTTTGCAGATTTTAGGTGTAAAGAGACATTCTGGAGAAAATGCTCTTAAAACTGCCAAAAAGTGCCAATTATGGAAAGTTCCAGATAAGGAAAGTGTAACGACCCGAAAATCGGACCGCTACCGGCGCTAGGATCCAGATCGGCTTAAGGCCGCCGGGACCCGTAGCAAGCCTGACATACAACCTGTAAACCTGTATAATCCTATACATGATCAACAACATGCATAAAAATTTAAAACTTTTCTTTCAAAAATCCAACTCAACCTGAACATATACTGTGCATAGTCATAATCATAATCCTGATCCCTCTGTGGGATCTCAACAATGCCTCAATGGGCAAAACAACATGAGATGACTTGGCTAACATCTGTATCATCAAATAACTAAGATCATACATCAACAAGGGATTACAATACTCATAGGGTCAAGCACATCTATAACCTCAATATACCTCATTACATACATACTGTAATCTCTTACATTACATCATAGTACGATTATCATGTCCACAATCTAACTATTACATAAACATACTTCAAAACTCTGGCTAACCTCCTGGTCTACCCTGTACCTGCACATCTGGGGTTAGGGGAGAGGGGTGAGCTACAAAGCCCAGTGAGCAGAATAGTGAAAACATATATTTAAAAATCTCATGCCATTATGTAATGCAACACATCACAACAAATCACATCTCGGATGGTATTGTCACCAATAGTCCTCTACATAGTCCAACTGTGCTGGGACGTAGAATGGGTACAACCGGTCTTTCCCTTATCATAACATATCATAACATACCAATGTGCCAGGGACGTAGAATGGGTACAACCTGGACTTTCTCTTACATCGTGCCAGGGACGTAGAATGGGTACAACCTGGACTTCCATACCATATCTCATGCCGTAGCATCATCATATCATATGAGGACTAAAGGGTCATCCAATAACCAATCCACATCAACATCATAAATGCAATGCAACATATTCGTGAATACTAATGCAAACAACCTACTATATCTCATGGCATTCATGATGCATGGATCATGCTCAAAATTCATATTTCATTCATTTTAAAACTTAAAGTTTATTCCACTCACCTCTGGCTAGCTCTGATAAACTCTGTAGCAGCTGGCTCACTGCTGGGGTCCTCGGTTCCTCGGGTCCGAACCTACACCGGTGGACTCCAATGAGGGACCAAACATACATAAACATAACTCTAACATACTCCCCAAAAACCCCCTAAAACATCATGAAATCATCACATGAAAACATGCAAGAAATGGCTGAACAGGGCACTTTCGGCAGCAGGTTCGGCGGCCGAAAGTCCCTCCAGAGCCGAAAGTCAGGCAGGTTCGGCGGCACCTTCGGCGGCCGAAACTCCCAGACAGAGGCGAAACTCATGCATGTTCGGCGGCACCTTCGGCGGCCGAAAGTCCCAAACAGAGACGAAAGTCTCTTTTCGGGGGCGACTTCGGCAACCGAAAGGCCTGCCTCCCCAGCCATGTTCGGCGGCCGAAAGTGCCTTCGGCTGCCGAACCTGGTTTCTGCCAAAGGGCAGAAACTTGGCTCCTTTATGCACATTTGCCTCCCAACTCTCAAATCATGCATAAACTTGTTCTAAAACATGCATACATATCATACATCGCACCTAGGGGTCTCAAACTATCAAATACCCCAACTACAACACTTCAAACACACAAAAATCAACATACATTGTTCATCAAAACATCAAAACCCATAAACTCATCAACAAGCCTAAACATGCATCTCTACCCATAAAACAACTTAATGCTTGTTTAAAACACATAACAAGGGTGGATCCGAGCTTACCTCTTGAAGAAACGAGAGGAAAGGCGACCCTAGCTTGGAGATGGAGAGATTGAGCTCTTTGAACCTCCAAGTACCCAAAACTTGCTCTTCACTCACAGATCTTCAAAACAGGAGTTAAAACCCGTGAAAACCATGGAAGATCTAAGGAAAACACTCAAGATCGAGGGAGGGGTGGCGGAGACTCACCTTGGCCGACAACGGGGAAGAAAAAGCTCGCCCGTGCGGACCTAGGGGACCCTTTTATAGGTGGCTGGCCAGGCCACGTTCGGGGGCCGAATGTGCCTCCGCATGCATGCCATGTTCGGCGGCCGAACTTGACTTTCGGCGGCCGAACCTGCACTTCCCTCACTCATGCTTTCGGGGGCCTAACGTGCCTCCAAAACGCATGCATGTTCGGCGGCCGAACTTGACTTTCGGCGGCCGAACCTGGGTTTTCCTCCAAAGACTTTTCATACAAAAACTCGTTTAAAAACATACTTAAAATTATTAAAAACATGAAAACATATCATAAAAACATACTTTTACCCTTCTAGAGGTTTCCGTCATCCGAGATTCCACCGGACGGTAGGAATTCCGATACCGGAGTCTAGCCGGGTATTACATTCTCCCCCCCTTAAGAACATTCGTCCCCGAATGTTCCTCAACTAGTACATGCATAGCAAAACAACATAACATACATACATAACACATAGCACACAAGGATACTAACCTCTAAAAGAGATGGGGATATTGCTGGAGCATGGACTCCCGTGTCTCCCAGGTGCATTCTTCTATATTGTGGTGGTTCCAAAGGACTTTCACCATCGGGATTTCCTTGTTTCTTAGCTTTCTGATCTGGGTGTCTATGATCCGTACTGGCTGTTCAACATAGGTGAGATCCTCTTGGACCTCCACATCAGGCTCACTAAGAACCTTGCTCAGATCTGACACAAACTTCCTCAACATAGAAACATGGAAAACCGGATGGATTCTTTCCATTGAAGCAGGTAAATCCAGCTTGTACGACACATTCCCAATCTTTTGCAAGATTTCAAAGGGTCCGATGTACCGTGGAGCCAGCTTACCTTTCTTCCCGAACCGAACCACCCCTTTCATTGGAGACACCTTGAGCAATACTAGATCCCCCTCCTGAAACTCTAACTGTCTCCTGCGGACGTCTGCATAGCTCTTCTGTTTGCTGGCAGCAGTCTTGATTCTCTCTCTGATTATGGGTACCACCCTGCTGGTGATCTCTACTAGTTCAGGCCCCGCCAAGGCCTTTTCTCCAACTTCCTCCCAGCAAACAGGTGACTTGCACTTCCTCCCATATAAAGCTTCATAGGGAGCCATCCCGATGCTAGCATGATGGCTGTTATTGTAGGCAAACTCCACCAAAGGTAGATGCTGCCTCCAAGAACCGCCAAAATCCAGCACACACATTCTAAGCATATCCTCGATAGTCTGGATGGTCCTTTCTGACTGTCCATCAGTCTGGGGGTGGAAGGCAGTACTGAAATCCAACCTGGTACCCATGGCGTTCTGCAGACTCCGCCAAAACCTGGAGGTAAACTGGGGCCCTCTATCTGACACTATCGAAACAGGAACCCCATGCAGTCTGACGATCTCATCCACATACACCTGCGCCAACTTGTCCACAGAATAGCCACTCCTGACAGGAATGAAGTGAGCAGACTTGGTGAGTCTGTCCACAATCACCCATATGGAGTCTAATCTGTTGGACGTCGCCGGTAACCCCACTACGAAGTCCATAGCTATATTCTCCCATTTCCACTCTGGAATAGGTAGCGGGTTAAGCATTCCAGCCGGCTTCTGATGTTCCAGCTTCACCCTCTGACACACTTCGCAGGCTGACACGAACTGTGCCACTTCTTTCTTCATAGCTGGCCACCAATAAACCTTCTTTAGATCTTGATACATCTTGGTGGCTCCGGGGTGAACGCTATATCTGGCATTATGAGCCTCTCTCATAATGTCTCCTTTTAGCCCTATGTCATCTGGTACACATAGTCTGCTCCCATAGCGGAGGATCCCCTTGCTGTCGAATCTGAACTCACTACCATTGCCTGACTGAACAGTCCTGGCAATCTTCACTAACTCCGGGTCCTCATGCTGTTTCTGAGCCACCTGCTCCAGAAACACGGGTGCCACTCTCATCTGGGCCACCAAGGCACCTGTACCAGACAACTCCATCTGTAGACCTTCCTCAATAAGCTTGTAGAACTCCTTCACCACTGGCCTCCTCTCTGCCGATATGTGGGATAAACTGCCTAGTGACTTCCGGCTTAGGGCGTCTGCCACGACATTCGCCTTACCCGGATGATACTGAATCTTGCAATCATAGTCACTCAGCAGCTCCACCTATCTCCTCTGTCTCAAGTTCAAATCTCTTTGACTTAGGATGTACTGCAGGCTCTTATGATCTGTAAAGATCTCACATTTTACCCCGTAGAGGTAGTGCCTCCACATCTTGAGTGCAAAGATTACTGCTGCCATCTCCAGGTCGTGTGTGGGGTAATTCAACTCATGTTTCTTCAGCTGCCTAGAAGCATAAGCAATCACCCTCTCATTCTGCATTAGTACACAACCCAGTCCCACACGGGACGCATCACAAAAGACTGTAAAGTCCTCATCACTAGATGGCAGAGCCAAAACTGGCGCTGAAGTCAACCTCTTCTTAAGCTCTTCGAAACTCTCTTCGCACTGGTCGGTCCACAGAAACTTCTGATTCTTCCTGGTTAGTCTGGTCAGAGGAGCTGCTATCCCTGAGAAGTTCTGAACGAACCTCCTGTAGTAACCTGCCAAACCCAAGAAACTTCTAATCTCTGTCACTGAAGTGGGTCTAGGCCAGTTAGCCACAGTTTCTGTCTTCTTGGGGTCCACCTCAATCCCATTCTCTGACACTACATGCCCCAAGAACGAAATGCTCCTCAGCCAGAACTCACACTTAGAGAACTTGGCATACAAGCCATGTTCCTTTAAGGTCTGCAAGACCAACCGCAGATGATGGGCATGCTCCTCTGCATTCCTGGAATACACTAAGATATCATCTATGAAGACAATAACAAAGTGATCCAGGTATTGACTACACACTCTGTTCATGAGATCCATGAATGCTGCAGGGGCGTTGGTTAACCCGAACGGCATCACAAGGAACTCAAAATGCCCATATCTGGTCCTGAAAGCTGTCTTCGGTACATCTTCATCTCTTATCCTTAGCTGATGGTACCCCGATCTCAGATCTATTTTGGAGAAACAACCCGCTCCTGCTAGCTGGTCGAATAGATCATCGATCCTTGGCAAAGGGTACCTATTCTTGGTAGTGACTTTGTTCAACTGCCTGTAGTCGATACAAAGCCTAAGGGATCCATCCTTCTTTCTGACAAACAAGACTGGTGCACCCCAAGGTGAGGTGCTCGGTCGGATGAAGCCTTTTTCTACCAACTCTTGCAACTGTTCTTTCAATTCTTTCAACTCAGCTGGAGCCATCCTGTAGGGAGGGATAGAGATCGGTCTAGTTCCAGGCACCAACTCTATCTCGAACTCTATCTCCCTATCAGGTGGTAAACCTGGAAGCTCATCTGGAAAAACATCCTGAAACTCTCTGACAACTGGCACCGAGGCCGGCTCCCTGACCTGACTGTCTAGCTCTCTCACATGAGCTAAGTACCCCTGACATCCCTTCCTAAGCAACCTACGAGCCTGAAGAGCTGATATCAGACCTCTAGGCGTGCCCCTCTTGTCTCCTCTGAAGACGACCTCTGACCCGTTCTGATCTCTGAACCTGACTACCTTGTCCCTGCAGTCCAAGGTAGCACCATGGGTAGATAGCCAATCCATCCCTAGAATGACGTCAAAGTCTGTCAAATCTAGAACCATAAGGTCGGCGGAGAGGCATCTTCCCTCAACAAAAACTGGACTGTACTGGCAGACTGACACTGCCACTGACGGGTCACACTTGGGTCCACTGACCCATAGGGGACACTCTAACCCAGAGACTATCAGACCCAACCTCTCAACGGCTCTCGGAGCAATAAAAGAATGAGATGCACCCGGGTCCATTAATGCATACACATCAGAACACCCAATGACGAGATTACCTGACACCACGGTGTTGGATGTGTTAGCCTCCTGCTGTGTCATGGTGAAGATCCTGGCTGGAGCTGATGGACCTTCACCTCGGGAACCAGAAGAAGAGGCTGCCCCTCTCCCTCTACCTCTGCCACTGCCCTGAGTCGTGGCTGGAACTGCTGGCTGTGCCACACTACCAGAAGCTGTCTGCTGGGGCTGGCCCATAAAAGGTGCTCTAGGACAATCCCGAGCCATGTGTCCCTCCTGTCCACATCTGAAATATGTGTTAGTCCCAGCTCGACACACTCCCCTGTGTGGTCTTCCACATCTCTGGCATTCTGTACCATCTGAGCCTGAGCTCGAGCCACCGCCAAATCCCAGACCGGATTTCAACTTGTTCCAAAACTTATTCTTCTTCGGCTTCCTGGTGGTGTTATCCCACCTCTTCTTACCTAAGCTCTGAGAAGAGAAACCTGGTCCTCCTCTGCCTGGGGTCTTAACCCCTGAAGACTGGGTCACTGACTGCTTCACTGACCCCTCAACTATAGCACTTGCTTCCATTCTTCGAGCCATATCCACCACAGTGTGGAAACTTTCTCTCTCAGCTGACTGAACCAACGAGGAGTACCTGGAATGCAGCTTCATAACATATTTCTTGGCTTTCTTCGTATCTGTATCTAGAGCTTGCCCTGAAAAAGGCAATAGCTCCAAGAATTTATCCGTGAACTCCTCTACACCCATGTGCTCTGACTGCCTTAGTTGCTCAAACTCAATCATCTTCAGTTCCCTGGAACTGTCTGGAAAAGCCCATCCAGCGAACTTATTCGCAAATTCTTCCCATGTCATACCGTCTAGTCTCGGGTCCACATAACACTTGAACCACTCCCGTGCCTTTTTGCACTTTAAAGTGAACCCTACCATCTGAATGGCCCTGCTGTCACTTGCCCCTAGCTCATCAGTTATTGTCTTCACCACTCTCAGATACTCAAAGGGGTCATCCCCTGACTTGTATTTGGGAGCATCTAGCTTGAGGTAATCTGTCATCTTTACCTTGCTCCCATCAGCTGCGCTAGGTCTAGGAGGTTGAGTAACCGGGGCTGCTGGTTCTGTAGGTGGTGGAGGTGGAGGTGCAGCATTCCCCGAGGTGGGGTTTGCCGGGTTTGGATAGAAAGGTGAGGGTGGATAAGCTGGGTACTGTGTGTAAGGCGGATAGAAAGGTGGATAGGGCATGTAGGTAGGGTAGGGGTTAAAGCTGGAGTAATCCGATGTACCTCCCATCGGATACCCTGAACCCTGTGGGAAGGGTGGATAATGGGGTGGAAAACCATACCCCGAGGCCTGAACGCCTCCCTGAGACTCCCCTGTTCCTTCTTCCTCCATGCTCACATCCAGGTTCCCATCCCTCCTCTGATCCTCTTCCATAACCTCCCTCACATCTGAAGAACTTCCTCCTCTATCAGTCCCCCTTCTGCTAGCATCAAAAGACCTTCTAGGGTCCCTTGACACTCTATCTCTGTTGCCTCTACAAGACATTGCCCTAGGCAATGTAGGAGGACGGGCGCTCGTGCCCTCATCCTCAGGTGGCACTCCAGTCAATCGTGCAGATCGACGAGTTCCCCTCATCCTATTTTCTGAAAGACAATACACATCAAACGAGCATTAGCATCATATGGTTCATGTGGGCACACATGAACCCTCATCACATAGCATAGCATATCATTAATGCACATGCACAAAGTCATGGCAATTCACATCATCATACAAGACAGGACTCCACATCCTATCCTAGTGGACATGATCTTCCTATTGTGCTTGACCTTCTAGAACATCTATGAGCCCGACACTCTAGGTCCGATCCTATGAACCTAGGGCTCTGATACCATTCTGTAACGACCCAAAAATCGGACCGCTACCGGCGCTAGGATCCAGATCGGCTTAAGGCCGCCGGGACCCGTAGCAAGCCTGACATACAACCTGTAAACCTGTATAATCCCATACATGATCAACAACATGCATAAAAATTTAAAACTTTTCTTTCAAAAATCCAACTCAACCTGAACATATACTGTGCATAGTCATAATCATAATCCTGATCCCTCTGTGGGATCTCAACAATGCCTCAATGGGCAAAACAACATGAGATGACTTGGCTAACATCTGTATCATCAAATAACTAAGATCATACATCAACAAGGGATTACAATACTCATAGGGTCAAGCACATCTATAACCTCAATATACCTCATTACATACATACTGTAATCTCTTACATTACATCATAGTACGATTATCATGTCCACAATCTAACTATTACATAAACATACTTCAAAAATCTGGCTAACCTCCTGGTCTACCCTGTACCTGCACATCTGGGGTTAGGGGAGAGGGGTGAGCTACAAAGCCCAGTGAGCAGAATAGTGAAAACATATATTTAAAAATCTCATGCCATTATGTAATGCAACACATCACAACAAATCACATCTCGGATGGTATTGTCACCAATAGTCCTCTACATAGTCCAACTGTGCCGGGACGTAGAATGGGTACAACCGGTCTTTCCCTTATCATAACATATCATAACATACCAATGTGCCAGGGACGTAGAATGGGTACAACCTGGACTTTCTCTTACATCGTGCCAGGGACGTAGAATGGGTACAACCTGGACTTCCATACCATATCTCATGCCGTAGCATCATCATATCATATGAGGACTAAAGGGTCATCCAATAACCAATCCACATCAACATCATAAATGCAATGCAACATATTCGTGAATACTAATGCAAACAACCTACTATATCTCATGGCATTCATGATGCATGGATCATGCTCAAAATTCATATTTCATTCATTTTAAAACTTAAAGTTTATTCCACTCACCTCTGGCTAGCTCTGATAAACTCTGTAGCAGCTGGCTCACTGCTGGGGTCCTCGGTTCCTCGGGTCCGAACCTACACCGGTTGACTCCAATGAGGGACCAAACATACATAAACATAACTCTAACATACTCCCCAAAAACCCCCTAAAACATCATGAAATCATCACATGAAAACAAGCAAGAAATTGCTGAACAGGGCACTTTCGGCAGCAGGTTCGGCAGCCGAAAGTCCCTCCAGAGCCGAAAGTCAGGCAGGTTCGGCGGCACCTTCAGCGGCCGAAACTCCCAGACAGAGGCGAAACTCATGCATTTTCGGCGGCACCTTCGGCGGCCGAAAGTCCCAGACAGAGACGAAAGTCTCTTTTCGGGGGCGACTTCGGCAGCCGAAAGGCCTGCCTCCCCAGCCATGTTCGGCGGCCGAAAGTGCCTTCGGCTGCCGAACCTGGTTTCTGCCAAAGGGCAGAAACTTGGCTCCTTTATGCACATTTGCCTCCCAACTCTCAAATCATGCATAAACTTATTCTAAAACATGCATACATATCATACATCGCACCTAGGGGTCTCAAACTATCAAATACCCCAACTACAACACTTCAAACACACAAAAATCAACATACATTGTTCATCAAAACATCAAAACCCATAAACTCATCAACAAGCCTAAACATGCATCTCTACCCATAAAACAACTTAATGCTTATTTAAAACACATAACAAGGGTGGATCCGAGCTTACCTCTTGAAGAAACGAGAGGAAAGGCGACCCTAGCTTGGAGATGGAGAGATTGAGCTCTTTGAACCTCCAAGTACCCAAAACTTGCTCTTCACTCACAGATCTTCAAAACAGGAGTTAAAACCCGTGAAAACCATGGAAGATCTAAGGAAAACACTCAAGATCGAGGGAGGGGTGGCAGAGACTCACCTTGGCCGACAACGGGGAAGAAAAAGCTCGCCCGTGCGGACCTAGGGGACCCTTTTATAGGTGGCTGGCCAGGCCACGTTCGGGGTCCGAATGTGCCTCCGCATGCATGCCATGTTCGGCGGCCGAACTTGACTTTCGGCGGCCGAACCTGGACTTCCCTCACTCATGCTTTCGGGGGCCTAACGTGCCTCCAAAACGCATGCATGTTCGGCGGCCGAACTTGACTTTCGGCGGCCGAACCTGGGTTTTCCTCCAAAGACTTTTCATACAAAAACTCGTTTAAAAACATACTTAAAATTATTAAAAACATGAAAACATATCATAAAAACATACTTTTACCCTTCTAGAGGTTTCCGTCATCCGAGATTCCACCGGACGGTAGGAATTCCGATACCGGAGTCTAGCCGAGTATTACAGAAAGTTTTCATATATGGAAAGTGCCAAATAAGGAAAGTGCCAAAAAGCACAGTCAGCAAACTGTCTGAAATTCGTACTGCAGAATCTTTCCTGCCTTATTTAGAACATGTGCCAAGAAAGGAAAGTTTTCAAATAAGGCAAGTTTTCAGAAAAGGAAAGTCTTCAAATGAGGAAAGTGCAGAGGCAAAAGCAAATAAGGAAAGCTCAGTCAGAAGATTATTTGAATTTCAAATGACAGATCTTTCTTTCCTTATTCAAAAGATGTGCACACACTGCAGCAGTCATATCTTCCTGTTTAGGCAGCAATATCTCAAGGAGATGCTCTTCCTCTTCTGCATTCAGAATTCAAAATTCAAACGAAGGCTCCACCTAAAAAGGAAAGACTGGACAGATACACTTTCCCTTCTGCATTTAATGACTGCGCACCACTTGCCTCTTGCAACACAATCTGCGCGCCACTCCCTATTCAGGAAGGAGATCTCAACGCACCTGGCATTTATTCAGTCCAGATTCATAATTCAAAAGAGGCTCCATCTAAATAGGAAGTTTGGACAGCAAATACTTCCTATTCAATTCCATCCGCGCGCCTGCCTCTTCTGCAATCCGGATCCGCGCGCCTCCTTCCTATTCAGCTCCATCCGCGCGCATGTCTCTCTCCTGCAGAGCAAGCCACGATTTTCTTCCTCTATTGGCATCCATGGATCGCTCTTCCTTCCTTTTCAGGCATAAGGTACGCTCCTTTCCTATTCTGAAGGCCATCTGCACGCCACCTTCCATCTGAAAGCCTTGATTCTCTCCATCTTCCTCTTCTGCAACAACTTGGGCAGCAAGTAGTGTTTGGGCAGCACCTTGGGCAGCCTCTACACTAATTAGGAAGACCTAGGCAGCACCAAAACTCTATAAAAAGGCACTCTCTTTGGCAGCCACGAATTTGGACACTTTCAGACTCATCTTCTCCTTCTCCATCCGGATCAAGCAAGGCCGCGCCTCCACCACCTTCGGCTTCTTCTTCTCTTCTTCTACCTTTCTTTATGGTTTTTGTTTCAGCCATGAGTGGCTGAAACTCTTTCATTCTAGTTGAAGAACAAGTGAAGCTTTAGTTGTATTGTGGATTGAGAGACTTGGACTACATTGTTCATCTTTTGTTATTCAATATTCTTGTGATTTCATGCTTAAGGACATTATTGCTTTGTTATTTAAGGTCTCCATTGATTTTTTGTTGCAAAGTGATATATTGTTGGTTTGAATGATTTTAAGTCCGTAATTGCTTGATTTGTTCAACCATAAGAACACTTGGTGCATCACCAAGGAAATCGCATGATCTAGTGTTGTCTCCATGCATGTGGGTGACTAGAATTGGTTCTCTCTATATCTTTATGCAATTGACTATTGTAAAAGGCCTAAGGCTCAAAGATGTTCTTTGGCAATTGTTAATTAGTAATTAATTGGAGGACTTTCCCTAATTAATTTAATCTTAAAGAGAGACAATGGATGTGAGAAGCTTCTTCAATCTCCATGGCCAATTTATTGAATTAACAAAGGAACATATGAGTCAATGATCAATCCCATCAACTAAAGTGAATCTGAATCTTCAACTAGAGCTTTTACCATCATTGTTTTACCCTTAATTTGCCAACTGCTTTCTTTTTAATTGCTCTTTACATTAGTTTAATCAAATCAATCTCAAAACCCCCCATTTTTACTTTACATGCACTTGCACTTTCTTTTCTTTTCTGCTCTTTTTAATTTGGTCTACTCAAGGAAGGTAAATAAGTATCAATTCCCTGTGGATACGATCCTTTCACCACTGTCTACAGTTTTATTATTGTTGGCAATTGAATTGATTATTTTGACCGGCTTCGACAACCGCTCAGTCAAAATTGGCGCCGTTACCGGGGAGTTGTTCTAACTTGTTTATTTTTCTTTTATGACCAGATTTGGACGCGAGGAAATCCTACCTTATGATCCAGAAATTGAGCGCACAATCAGGAGACTAGGTAAGCAAACAGGTACAGATTTGGGGGCTGCGCAATCCGGATCCGCGCAAGGACACCTCCAAATCGCAGATCAGCCTCCTAAAACCACTCCAACGCATCCTGAACCAACTGAAATGGCTGAAAACGTGGCACCACCTGCTGCCAATGCTGAACATGCTGTCTGTGAGGAAATACCTCAAGAAAATCCAGTCGTAAGAGCCCCAGAGCCAAGAGGAAGAACCATGGGAGAATGGGCAGCCCCCATAGGTGACCAAGCACCTCTGTGCATCAACTATCCACCTCTCACCGTTCCTTTTGAACTCAAAACAGGTTTGATTCAAATTCTCCCTAAATTTAGAGGATTAGAAAATGAAAACCCACACAAGCACTTGAAGGAATTCGCCATTATTTGCTCATCCATGAGACCTCAAGGAATTACTGAAGATCAGGTTAGATTAAGAGCTTTTCCTTTCTCTCTTGATGATCATGCTAAAGATTGGTTATTTTATTTGCCACCTGGATCCATAAATTCTTGGGAAGAAATGGTTCAAACTTTTCTGAACAAATATTTCCCAACATCTAAATCGATTGGCATAATAAGAGAAATCACTAGCATAAAACAGAAACCCACTGAAGATTTGTATGATTATTGGGAAAGGTTTGAAAGACTTTGTACAGGTTGCCCACAACATGATATGTCAGACAGGTCCCTTATGCAGTTCTTCTATGGAGGATTGTCATCATCAGAAAGGAGATACATTGATGTAGCCTGTGGGGGATCCATTAAAGACAAGACGCCTAGGGAGATGAGGGAACTGATTTCCACTCTTGCAGCCTCATCTAGGCAATATGGGGAAGAAAGGCGAAAGCAAAGAGGAATCTATGAGGTAAATACACCCAATTCTAATGCTCAGATTTCAAAACTAACTTGTCTTGTGGAAAAGTTTATCCTTGGCCAAGCTCAACAAGTTCAGCGAGCCCAACAAGTTCACCAAGCTCAACAGCCTCAGCAGCTTCGGCCATGTGGATTATGTCCCTATGCAGGACACCCAACTGATCAATGTCCTACACTTCAGGAAGACTACCAGGACGTCAATGCAATTGGAGGATATAACAACCAGGTAAGGCGTGATCCCTATTCTAACACCTATAATCCAGGTTGGAGAGACCACCCCAACTTCAGCTATGCCAGGACAAACAATCAGCACTACCAGAGGAATCAAGCCCAACCAGCACCTACAAGTTCAGATCCTGCCTCTGGCGAAATGGCAAAGATGATGCAAATGATACAAATGATGCAACTGCAGATCGGGGAATTGACATCCGCAATGAACAGATCCGACACTCAAGGGAAGTTACCTTCTCAAACAGAAGACAATCCCATAGAGAATGTGAATGCCATTACATTGAGAAGTGGGAAGGAGCTTCAAGGTTCGAAGCCTGATGAGCCAGAAACCATTCCTGCGCAAGAATCAGAGGTTTCAACTGAAACCATTCTTGCGCCACCTCCACCTGAGCCAACTGGCCATCCTCATGCGCAAACTGAGACACCATCTGCACAAAAAGAAGATCCCCAGGTACGTTTCCAGATCTCACCTCCTTTCCCAAAGATATTTGAAAAAGCACAGAAAGAAAAAGAAGAAAGAGAGATCCTTGACACCTTCAGAAAGGTACAGATCAACATACCTCTGCTAGATGCTGTTAAGCAGATTCCCAGGTATGCAAAATTTCTGAAAGAACTATGTACCAACAGAAGGAAGCTCGCAGAGAGGGAAAAGGTGAGTGTAGGAGAAGTTGTTACTGCTGTCATTAAGAGAGAACTCCCAACTAAATGTAGAGATAAGGGCATGTTTGCAATCTCTTGTAAGATCGGGAATGTTGGGATTAAGAAGGCTATGTGTGATCTTGGTGCATCCATAAATGTTATGCCCCTTTCCATTTACAATTCTTTGAATGCAGGTGCACTGAAAGACACTAGAGTTGTGATTCAACTAGCTGACAGATCCGTGGTATACCCAAAAGGAGTGCTCGAAGATGTTCTAGTGCAAGTAGATGAGCTTGTCTTCCCAGCAGACTTTTATGTGATCGACACTAAGGAAGACCACTGCAGCACCTCTTCAGACATCCTTCTTGGACGTCCCTTCTTGAGCACTGCCAGAACCAAAATAGATGTGCATGATGGCACCTTGACCATAGAATTCGAAGGGGAAGTGATTAAATTTAATGTCTATGATGCTATGAAATTTCCCCATGATTTGTCCCCTGTTTATGGTTTAGACATGATTGATTGTTTGAGTCAAGAGATATTTAATGAGAATCATGATGATGTGCTAAACCATGACTTTTGCAGGGAATCCGATCTGAAAAATGAAGAGCCGGAATTGACAGAAACTGTCTGCAGCATTCAACAGCTGAGCTGCAGACCACTGCAGGAAGAACAGGTGGAAATCGCACCACTTCAGAAAGGACTGCAGAACCAATCGCAGAAGACCTTTCAGGTTCCGCAAAGAGGCGTCTTTAGGCCGCCGAACTTCACCATCCTTCGGCTGCCGAGCCCCACCAGCTTTCGGCCGCCGAACTCCTCAACACCTCAATCGGCGCTACTTCAGCTCCCATCGCAACACCTTGCACCTCCGGCATCCTTGCAGATAGTCCATGAACAAGCAGAATCCTCTTTACAGCAATTTCTAAAGTCCGAAGAGAGTGAGAAGGATCTCTATGAGCAGATCTACTCTACACGGGATGATGAGCCGTGGTATGCAGACATTGTGAACTACCTTGTTACAGGTAATCTACCTCCTGGCATGCCCAAACACACAAGAGACAAAACAAAGAGTGAGGCAAAGTACTATGTTTGGGATGAGCCATACCTGTGGAGGCATTGTTCTGATCAAATGATAAGGAGATGCATTCCAGATCATGAAATCGCCTCAGTACTCACATTTTGTCACTCATACAGTTGTGGTGGCCATTTTGGACCACGGAAGACAGCCCACAAAATACTTGAATGTGGATTCTTTTGGCCCACTCTTTTTCGAGATACTAATCTGTTTTGTAGGACATGTGGTAGATGCCAACAAACAGGGAACCTTGGCAACAAAAGCCAAATGCCACAGCACCCCATCATGGTTTGTGAGGTATTTGATGTATGGGGCATAGACTTCATGGGCCCCTTCCCACCTTCTTTTGGATACACTTACATTATTCTTGCAGTGGATTATGTGTCCAAATGGGTGGAGGCGAAAGCAACTAAGACAGATGATGCAAAGGCGGTAGTTGATTTTGTGAAAACTAACATTTTTGTTAGGCATGGAGTTCCCAGGGCAATCATTAGTGATAGAGGCACCCACTTTTGCAACAAGATAGTTGGAAACCTTCTCAAGAAGCACAATGTTGTGCACAGAACATCCACAGCCTATCATCCTCAGACAAATGGACAAGCTGAAGTGTCGAACAGGGAGATCAAAGCCATTCTAGAAAAGACTGTGTCCCCCAGCAGGAGAGATTGGAGTACAAAACTGGAAGACGCCTTGTGGGCATACAGAACAGCCTACAAAACACCCATAGGTATGTCTCCTTATAGATTGGTCTATGGAAAAGCATGTCACCTTCCAGTTGAAATAGAACACAAGGCCTACTGGGCTGTCAAGAATTGCAACATGAACCTGAAGGAGGCTGGAGACCATCGCAAGTTGCAACTGCAAGAGCTAGAAGAGATAAGAAGAGATGCATATGATACTTCGTGGGACTACAAAACCAAGATCAAGGCCTCCCATGACAACTGAATTTCAAGGAAGCATTTTGAGGTAGGTGATAAAGTCTTACTTTTTGATTCTCGTTTGAAATTGTTTCCAGGAAAGCTACGGTCTAGGTGGATAGGACCATTCATTGTTGAGCACACTCACCCTCATGGAGCAGTAGACATTCGCAGTATAGATACAGGGAAGCAATTCAAAGTGAATGGCCATCGCCTGAAGCCATTCTATGAAGGATTTACAGTGCAACTAGTGGAAGAAATTCCACTAGATCGTCATTCACTCTGAATAGGCTCATCGCACCATGCCAACCACACCCAAGGGAAGTAATCAGTTTCTTTGTTCTTTTATGTTTCTCACACATTGAGGACAATGCATGATTTAGGTGTGGGGGTACGACATTTTAATTTTTGCGCTTTAGACACATTTTTCCCCTTCAGTTGCGTTTTTGCTTTCAGTTCTTCCTTTCAGTTTGCGTTAGCTTGCTTTCAGATTGTGTTTTTGCTTTCAGATTTCCTTTCAGATTCATGCTTTGCGCTTCTTTCAGAATATTTAGCCACAATTTTTAAGTTTTTCATTTTTGCCTTCAATAAAACACACATCCACAATCTTCTTTTTGATTTGCTTTACTCAAACTGATGAACTATGTTGGATGAGCTTTCTTTCCATGACCCCATTGATGTGATAACTCTTTAAACCTGTGTTGAATCAATTGCAATGAGATGTATTCATGTTTGGGAATTGCCTTTGAATTGAATCTTTGAGCTTGCCATGGTGAAAAATATATTGATGACACTCATTAGAGAGAATGAATTGATTGATGTGTGAATGAACTTAATGTGACTTGTGTTAGCAATTGGTGTTGATTTGCCCAAATCATTGAGAAAAAATAAATTCAGAAAAGGCCTAGACTTCATGAGCACAAATTGAAAACTGTTCCAATGGTCAAAAGACTATGAACAGAGCTAGTAGCCACTTGGACAGGTGACCAACTGAGTAACTGGGGGTGGGTATCACCAATATGTACCTTCACGTCAAAAGGTTGGTGACTTTTTCAAGCAAGTTTAAAGTGCAAAAGGCTGAATAAAGTACTTCAAGGTAATGGCAAATCACTCTGAAAGCTAGAACATGCCTTAACTGAACAAATGAAATGTGCATGTATGATCTCTCTTGAGGAAAACCAATCCTAGCCATGGTAAGTAAAGGGAAACAAGGAAAAGGGTAAGTAACCTTGATGCATATATTCTTTATTGCAATGCTTCAAAATAGGGGTCTAGAGTAAGAGCTTAAGTGGACATAAAGGATCAAAGCAAAGAGAGTTTATTTGACTATGTTTGTTTGCTTGAGGACAAGAAAAAGGTTAGGTGTGGGGGTATTTGATAGAGAATATTTTAGCCCACTTCTATCATGATGTTCTTGATGTTTATTTGCACCTTTTCTGCTTAATTTTGTGGTTTTAATCATGTTTTGCAGATTTTAGGTGTAAAGAGACATTCTGGAGAAAATGCTCTTAAAACTGCCAAAAAGTGCCAATTATGGAAAGTTCCAGATAAGGAAAGTTTTCATATATGGAAAGTGCCAAATAAGGAAAGTGTCAAAAAGCACAGTCAGCAAACTGTCTGAAATTCGTACTGCAGAATCTTTCCTGCCTTATTTAGAACATGTGCCAAGAAAGGAAAGTTTTCAAATAAGGCAAGTTTTCAGAAAAGGAAAGTCTTCAAATGAGGAAAGTGCAGAGGCAAAAGCAAATAAGGAAAGCTCAGTCAGAAGATTATTTGAATTTCAAATGACAGATCTTTCTTTCCTTATTCAAAAGATGTGCACACACTGCAGCAGTCATATCTTCCTGTTTAGGCAGCAATATCTCAAGGAGATGCTCTTCCTCTTCTGCATTCAGAATTCAAAATTCAAACGAAGGCTCCACCTAAAAAGGAAAGACTGGACAGATACACTTTCCCTTCTGCATTTAATGACTGCGCACCACTTGCCTCTTGCAACACAATCTGCGCGCCACTCCCTATTCAGGAAGGAGATCTCAACGCACCTGGCATTTATTCAGTCCAGATTCATAATTCAAAAGAGGCTCCATCTAAATAGGAAGTTTGGACAGCAAATACTTCCTATTCAATTCCATCCGCGCGCCTGCCTCTTCTGCAATCCGGATCCGCGCGCCTCCTTCCTATTCAGCTCCATCCGCGCGCATGTCTCTCTCCTGCAGAGCAAGCCACGATTTTCTTCCTCTATTGGCATCCATGGATCGCTCTTCCTTCCTTTTCAGGCATAAGGTACGCTCCTTTCCTATTCTGAAGGCCATCTGCGCGCCACCTTCCATCTGAAAGCCTTGATTCTCTCCATCTTCCTCTTCTGCAACAACTTGGGCAGCAAGTAGTGTTTGGGCAGCACCTTGGGCAGCCTCTACACTAATTAGGAAGACCTAGGCAGCACCAAAACTCTATAAAAAGGCACTCTCTTTGGCAGCCACGAATTTGGACACTTTCAGACTCATCTTCTCTTTCTCCATCCGGATCAAGCAAGGCCGCGCCTCCACCACCTTCGGCTTCTTCTTCTCTTCTTCTACCTTTCTTTATGGTTTTTGTTTCAGCCATGAGTGGCTGAAACTCTTTCATTCTAGTTGAAGAACAAGTGAAGCTTTAGTTGTATTGTGGATTGAGAGACTTGGACTACATTGTTCATCTTTTGTTATTCAATATTCTTGTGATTTCATGCTTAAGGACATTATTGCTTTGTTATTTAAGGTCTCCATTGATTTTTTGTTGCAAAGTGATATATTGTTGGTTTGAATGATTTTAAGTCCGTAATTGCTTGATTTGTTCAACCATAAGAACACTTGGTGCATCACCAAGGAAATCGCATGATCTAGTGTTGTCTCCATGCATGTGGGTGACTAGAATTGGTTCTCTCTATATCTTTATGCAATTGACTATTGTAAAAGGCCTAAGGCTCAAAGATGTTCTTTGGCAATTGTTAATTAGTAATTAATTGGAGGACTTTCCCTAATTAATTTAATCTTAAAGAGAGACAATGGATGTGAGAAGCTTCTTCAATCTCCATGGCCAATTTATTGAATTAACAAAGGAACATATGAGTCAATGATCAATCCCATCAACTAAAGTGAATCTGAATCTTCAACTAGAGCTTTTACCATCATTGTTTTACCCTTAATTTGCCAACTGCTTTCTTTTTAATTGCTCTTTACATTAGTTTAATCAAATCAATCTCAAAACCCCCCATTTTTACTTTACATGCACTTGCACTTTCTTTTCTTTTCTGCTCTTTTTAATTTGGTCTACTCAAGGAAGGTAAATAAGTATCAATTCCCTGTGGATACGATCCTTTCACCACTGTCTACAGTTTTATTATTGTTGGCAATTGAATTGATTATTTTGACCAGCTTCGACAACCGCTCAGTCAGGTAGTCATGAACAACTTCATTTATTAGATACAGAAGAGCTCTTAATTAAAAACTTAGCATAAAACTCATGGACAACATCATCTTCTTACACTAACTTATATGAGTAATTAACAAATAATACACATTTTTCAACCACTATTGTTGCATCCATTGGATGATCCAGGCATCACCTCTCTCAACAAGGCCACCAATCGCAACATTAAGTTGAATTCAAACTCTAAAAATCAATCTTAACATAATTGAATCAAACTCAAGCTTGATATTGAACCGATTCTATTTAACTTCATCACACCCTTAATCATAACTAAGGAATTAGATTGTACAAGTGAAATATATTATCAATCAGGTTAAGGAAGAATTATAAACATTATATGAATGTTGCCCTGAAGAGACATCATGAGCACATATATGTGATTTATTAGATTGTGGCTTCAATTGTGATTTATTGGATTGTTTAAAAGCTAGGGTTCTTTTTTTCTTTCATGAAAGAACCATGTTAGAATGTTTTCTTGATTACTAATAGTTGAAATGTACACTCAACTTCTGTTATTCTTATAGGCTCCATTCTAGGCTCCATTCCAAGCTAGGGTTTATAAGTGTTCTGCTTTCATATCAAAATAGTGATTATAGTTATTATGTCTACTAAAAGAACTTAAATGTATTCACATCTCAGAGAGAGTTTACTGAACCCCAATTTTTTAGAGCGAACAAATGAATTTATGGAGAAAGCTAAGAACTACCCAAATTGTTTAAATGGTGATTGATCAAACATAAATTAGCCACATTTTTATTATCTTTATTATTGCTTATTTACATATTTTTCTGCTTAATTTATGATTTTTATCTTGTTTTTACAAAAAAGGAAGAAATTGAAAAATTGGAGAAAAAATGCAGAAAATGCTGGAAAAGTGATTGGGTTAAAGTGATTTGGCCAAATCACTCGCAGAGAATGGCCAAATCACTCGCAGAGACAGAAAGCTAAAAACTGGACTAACTCACAGAAAGCGATTGGGGCAAGCGATTTGCCCAAATCACCCGTCCAAATCACTTTCACGCAGAGAAGACAGCAAAAGCGGGAAATTGTGCAGATAATCAGATTTAAAATTGGAGAAGTCCAAATCCACCTCAAACACCACCAGCTCAATTCCAAAACTCACAAGGATGTCCTTCTACCAAGAGAATTCCATCTACAACAAAATTCAAAGACAAAAGAGGAATTAAAGACCACAAAGACCAAGTCAAAATAGGGATTCCAAACCCTAATTGAACTTGGACTCTCCAACTATAAGAAGGCAGCCTCCATACTAGCAAAGCATCTCTCCACCTTCGGAAATCTGCAGAATTCAGCAAGAAGCTTGCGGCAGTCCCTTCTTCTCTTCTTTTCTTCCTTTCTTTTGTGATTTTGTCCACCATGAGTGGCTAAATTCCATTTTTTCTAGTTGAAATTGGGGAAATTCAGATTTGTGATGAATTGGGAGATTTAAAACTCCATTATTAAACTCCTATTTGCTTTCAATATTTATGCAACTTGATCTTTCTATAATTATTACTTTGCTTTTGGAATCAATTTAGGCCTATTGCTTTTAATTGCTTGAGTAATATATTGTTTGAATGATTTAAGTCCGTAATTGCTTAGGTTGTTTAAACACAAGTATAATCGGTTGCATAATCTAAACTTGACCACGCGGTTGGCAAGGTTAGAATTGGATTTCTCTAAGTCTTAATGCAGTCAACAGTTGTACGATGCTAAAAGCCCCAAGGACGTTCCTTGGCAACTTGTTGACTAGTGTTTGATTAGCGAACGTTTCCTAATCAAACTAGAACTAAGGAGGAATTTGGTTGTGAGAAGCATCTTCCACAACCAAAACTAATTTATTGAATTAAAATAGGAGTATTAAATAATCAATGATCAATTCTGAACAAACTGAAATAGATCCATATTTCAACTAGAATCTTTCCCCCATTAAAATTCTCACTTATTTAAATTATTGCTTTCTCTTGCTTTCTAGATTTAATCCATCAAAACAAAACCCCCTTTTTATTTATATGTTATTTGTTTGCCTTAGTCATTATTAAGAAAATCTTTGGTGTCAAATCCCTGTGGTTCGACCCTATTGCCACTATCTACAAGTTAATTGTTGATTGTTTAATAGGTTTATTTTTGACGGCTTCGACAACCGCTATCAGTGATCAAATTCATTGTCTTTGCAACCGATATAAATGTCGAAATCGTAGCTTTCAAGATGAAAATATAATAAAGTATCATTTAATGAAGTATGATTTTGTGCAAAATTACCTTGTTTGGTACTTGCACGGTGAAACTAAAGTGCATCATGGTTCTGATAATGTTGTATTAGACAAGTCTCATGGTTCCGATAGAGACGATCATGCTCATTTAAATCGATTGGAGGATATGGTCATGAATGCAGCAGGCTGTCATTTAATAAATAATGAGACATGTGAGATGCCAATTTATGTTGCACAAAAATTGTACAATATGTTAAATAGAGCTAAGCAAAAACTATAGCCTGATATTTTAAATGTAGCTAAGCAAGAACTAGGAAGATGTGTTGACAATCGGAAGCTTAGACTATTTGGTATGAAAAGTCACGACTGCCATGTTTTCGTGCAACGAATTCTTCCTATAGCTCTCAGAGAAATGATTATCGAATAATATTTGGCAACCAATAATATAGCTTAGCAATTTTTTTAGAGAACTTATTTCAATTACAGTTACTGATTGGGACATGCAATGGTTAAATGCACAGATTCATGTAATCCTTTGTAAGCTTGAACGAGTATTTCCTCCAAGTCTATTTGATTCAATGGAATATTTACCAATACACCTTGTATATGATACATCAATTGTAGGACTAGTACAATATCGGTGGATGTATCCATTTGAGAGGTATACTTACATTGTTTACAAATATAATAACCTTATTAATTTACTCACAAGATCTTGCTAATATTAATTTCTACACAATAGATACCTAAGGAAGTTAAAGAACAATTTCAAAAATAAGGCATAGGTAGAAGGTTCAATATGCAATGCTTACTTGGTGGAAGAAGCATCTACTTTTTTTGCTCATTATTTTGAACTACATGTCATGACAAGACACTGAAAGGTGCTATGTAACTTGCCTAAATTTTTCACTGATGATGATTTTCTGGGTAAATTAAGTATATTCAAATGCACAGGTATAACTCTTAGAAAGGGGAAATCGAAAAGGGGAAATCAGAAAGGGGAAAATTGCATAGCAGAAGAAGGCTGCTAAGAGATATAGGAGGCTTATGTATGAAATCAGAAAGGGAAAGCTAAAGAATCTAGCTACACCAAATTCTATTTTGAGGAAGTGGCAGGAAACTTAGAACACTTCTAAGTATAAAGAGAAGTCTGAAAAGTTTACTGCCAATAAGCGCAGTGAAGCTATAGGGGCAGGATATGGCATTTCCAGACATGTTTGTGGATCAGTTTTACAGTTTACCCACCAGCAGATGATGATATTAATAATTACAAAAGTATTTATTTTATTATATATTTATTGTCATGCTAATTGTTATCCTTATTATACTTGTTAACGGAGAGAAAGATTAAGAAGAGAACCACATCATCTTGAGCTTTTTGATGCCATACATAAGAAAATAGGACAGATGAGTTTGTTGATTCTAGGTCCCAATCTATTTATGTAAGTTGATAATATGTTCAGTTATAGTCAAGTTTTAGATACTTAAATCTTATCATATTAATAGTAAGTTAATAAAATTTTATAATACAGGAGAAATTCATATAACTAAAGGAGTCAGCAACACAACAATAGGAGGAAAGCAGTGAGCCGATAGCTATAAATGAGGCTCACTTTTACTATGAGGCAGTTGGCGGGTAGAAAATGAGTCGAGTTTATAGATTAGGGTCCCAGGCTTCTGCATATTTCCATACATCATCATATCATTTCGCCTTATACTCGTCTGCACCCTAGGTGGTTCCTCCTTACATTGAAGAAATAAACATGATGACGAATAAAATTGATTGACTGGAGACAAAGAATGATTGACTTAACTCAGTGGTGGAGGAGTTGAAGGAGTTTGTGCATAGGAAGATGGAACAACAGGATGCCGGGACATCCACTCAGACATCCGCTCTTACACCTCCAGCTCCAGCTCTATAGCAATAGCATGATGATGCCTCTGTCATTGGTGATCATCATACAAACAATGATCAGGATACAGATGATGAGCTTGCCAATTTAGTTTATTATGTTTATTTTGCTTGCAATATAAAAATCCATCAAAACAGTAATGGATTTCACTAACGGAATGAAATCCTTAGTGATAGTAATAGATTCACTAACGGATTTGAGATTTTATGTTATCCAATAACGGAATCAGACAACCATTAATATTTTCATTAGTGAGATACTAACCGATACATGGTCCGTCGCAGCTTCGTTAGCGAATTACTAACCGATACATGGTCTGTTGCAGATCCGTTAGTGATTTACTAACCAATGTATGGTACGTTAAAATTCCGTTAGTGAGTTAATTATAATTTAATATCGTATTGTTTTCACTAACAGAACAATAATTCGTTAGTGAAATATCCCAATTTAACGATATCCCAAAATGAAATCCCTAATTTAATTTTTTACAGATTTCATATTTCATTCTCGTCGAAGTCATTTAGGATCGAACGAGTGAAGCTCCACCGCCATCATTGTCCATCGTCCACCGCCATCACTGTACACCATCCACCTCTATCAGGTGCGCCATTCCTACCATCACTATCGACATAGGTTGTTTTCCCATTCCTGCCATCACCGCCATTCCTGCCAACACTAAGGTCAGTTTCTCCATTAACATTGTTTTGAAGTCAGTACTGTGATCGCTTAAAATTACATTGTTAGCTCCAGTACTTGGAACTGAATGTGTGGAATTATGGCAATAATCTCTTTCTTTCTTGCATCTACTTGTTACTCTGTAATTGGCATTTGACTTATTCTTCACTATCAGTGTTGGGTTGTTGTGGATTTTGCCTTCTGTTAAGGGTCTCAGAGTTTAGCCGAACCCTAGCTTATCATGTATCTTCCTTGTTCTTCACTTTCCAATAGCAGCATGATAGTTTTGCAGCTAAAATTATGGAATGATTTTACCCGTACTCGACCTCAGTGCTGCTTCCTATAGGAGTTCCTTTCTCCCCCCCCTCCCAAAGGCAACTTCGTGAATCAGCACAGTAGCAAATACTTTCAAACATTAACTTTCCTTGAGACTATACAGAATTAGTTTTGGAGATTATGACAGTTGTGATTACGACTTTTTCATGTTTGATAAGTAATGAGAAGATAGTAACTAATCTTGCTATTAAATTTAGAAAGTGAGATACCATTGAATATTGATAGAGCGTAATTTAGACCATTTTATCATGATGTTATTAATGTTGATTTACACTATTTCTGCCTAATTTTGTGATTTTAATCTTATTTTGCAGAAAATGGTGTAAAGAGACAATTTGGTGAAAATGCTCCTAAAACTGCCTTAAATGGAGCAAAGAAGAGCAAGAATGCCAAGTGCAACTTGAAAGGAGCCAAAGAAGGAAAGCAATTTGAAATTCAAATTTCAAATTCTTAAGAGAATTCAAAATTCAAATTCAAGATTCAGCTCATTAAGGAAAGTGCTAAATAAGGAAAGTGCCAAATAAGGAAAGTTGCAAACAAGAAAAGTGCAGAGCAGTTTGAAATTCAAATCTTCAAGAATCATTTTCTTTATTAAAGAAGCCAAATCTTCAATATGCACATTCAGATTTTGAAATTCAAAAGTCTGCTTGTCAAAGAAGCCAAAGAAGTCACACATGCCACCTCATGTCTTACACATTCAAAATTCAAATTTCAAAAGAGAGGCTCCACCTCTTTAATGCAATGGGCGGCATGGGCAGCCAAGACTTCAACTTGGGCAGCAAGGAAGACCTAGGGCAACACTTTTCAACTATAAAAGACATATAAGGAGTCTTCCTATGCTTTTTCTACACCCCCTTGGACACACCTACGAGATTGCAAGTGGCCACATCTCTTCTTCATCTCTTTCTTTATTTTTGGTTTTTGTTTCAGCCATGAGTAGCTCAAACCTTTTTTTCTAGTTGAAGATTGGTTGATACTTTAGTTGTTTTATGGATTGGGAGATCAGAACATAAGTTGTTTATCTTTTGTTATTCAATATTCATGCAATCTCATGCTTAATTCCATTATTGCTTTGTTATTTTGATCAATATGGCCAATTGATTCTTGATTGCAAGGTAATAAATTGTTAGTTTGGATAATTTTAAGTCCATAATTGCTTGGATTGTTCAAACATAAGAACACTTGGTGTAAAAACTAAGGAAATCGCATGATCTAGCGATATCTCCATGCGTTTAGGTAGCTAGAATTAGATCTCTCTATTTCTTTATGCAATTGACAGTTGTTAGATGCCTAAGGCCCAAGGACGTTCCTTGGTACCTTGTTGATTAGTAATTGGTTAGAGGATGTTCCATAATTAATTTATGCTTAAGGAGAGACATGGTGGTAAGAAGCGTCTTCCATCTCCATAACTAATTTATTGAATCAAACAAAAGAACCTATGTTTCAATGATCAATCCCAACAACTAAAGTGGAATCAATTCTTCAACTAGAGCTTTCTTATTATTGATTTCTCTTTATTTTTATTATTCGATTACTTTATTGCTTTCTTTATTAGTTTAACTGAATCAATCTCAAGACCCCCCTTTTACTTTTATTGTCAGTTTATTTCACTTTCAATTTATTTCGCTTTCAGTTTATTTTGCTTTCGGTTTATTTCGCTTTCTGTTTATTTTCTTGGTCTTGATAAGGAAGATAGGTAAGTTTTCAATTCCATGTGGATTTGATCCTTTCACCACTATCTGCAGTAGTAATATTGTTTATAACTGAAAATGTTATTTTTGACCGGTTTCAACAACCGCGAGTCAAATATCCTTCAGGATCTTAAGATGTTGCTCACCTAATTCCATTTTCTTTGCTTAACTATGGTCCATGGTGTGGCATTCTTGCACAGGCATACTAGTTATCAACAATTTACAACTGTAGATAGTGGTGAAAGGATCGAATCTACAGGAAATTGAGAACTTACCTATTTTCCTTATCAAGACTAATAAAATAAACTGAAATAAAAATAAACTGAAAAAGAAATAAACTGAAACGAGATAAACGGAAAGCAAAATAAACTGAAAGCAAAGCAAACTGAAACGAGATAAAACTGAAAGCAAAATAAACTGAAAGCAAAACAAACTGAAACGAGATAAACTGAAAGCAAAACAAACTGAAACGAGATAAAACTGAAAATGAGATAAATTGAAAGCGAAATAAAAATAAATTGCAGTAAAAGTAAAATGGGGGGTTTGAGATTGATTTGATTAACAAACTACTGAAAGCAATTAAAATAAGTGAATAATAAAATAAAAGAGAAATAAATAATAAGAAAGCTCTAGTTAAAGAATTGGATCCACTTCAGTTGTTGGGATTGATCATTGACACTTAGTTTCTTTTGATTGATTCAATAGATTAGTTATGGAGATGGAAGACGCTTCTCACCACCATGTCTCTCCTTATGATTAAACCAATTAGGGAACGTCCTCTAATTAATTACTAATTAACAAATTGCCAAGGAACGTCCATGGGCCTTAGGCATTAAACAATTGTTAATTGCATGAAGAAAGAGAGAGATCCAATCCTAACTACTCAAGCGCATGAGATGTTGCTAGATCATACAATTTCCTTGGTTTTTACACCAAGTGTTCTTATGTTTGAATAATTCCAGCAATTACAGACTAAAAATTATCCAAACTAACATATTATTACCTTGCAATCAAGAATCAATTGGCCATATTGATCAAAACAATAAAGCAACAATGGAATTAAGCATGAGATTGTATGAATATTGAATAACAAAAGATAAACAATGTTTGATCAAGTCTCCCAATCCATAAAACAACTAAAGCATCACCTAATCTTCAACTAGAATAAAAGATTTCAGCCTCTCATGGCTGAAATAAAAATCAAAAATAAAAGAAAAAAAGAAAGGTAGAAGAAGAGATGTAAATCCCGTAGGTGCCTCCAAGGGGGCTTGAAAAGGCATGGGGAGGCTCCTTATGTATCTTTTCATACTTGAAAAGTGTTGCCCTAGATGATACTTGCTTCCTAATTAGTGAAGAGGCTGCCCAAGGTGTCAAGAGACTACCCAAAAGACTTCAAGAGGCTGCCCAAAATGCCCTTGGTCCAAGATGTGCCATCCATGCACATGTGAGAAGGGAAAAACGTGGGGCATGTGTTCAAGTGCAAGGAGTGGGACCTTTGGTCTTTGCTTGCTGCCCAAGTGTCTTCAAGATGCTGCCCAAGGTGCCCAAGAAGCCTCTTCACACCATCCTTGCTGCCCATGCACAATTAAGGAAGGTGGAGCCTCCTTTTGCAATTTGAATTTTGAATGTGCATGGCATGAAGTGGGAAACATGTGATTTTTGGATTTGGCTTCCTTAATAAGCTGAATCTTGAAATTTAAAATTTGAATATGAATCTTGGAGATTTGAATTTCAAAATGATTTCCTTATTTGGCTCTTCATTTATGGCAACTTGAGACTTGGCTTCTTGAATAAGAAAAAGGCTACTTGGAGTTTTGAAATTTGAATTTCAAATTGCCTTGGCTGAATGTTCTTTCCATATTTGCCACTTTCCTTATTTAGAACTTTCCTTATTTAGCTTGACTTGACTTCAACTTGGCAGGCTTGCACTCTTTTGCTCCAATTAAGGTAGTTTTAAGGGGATTTTCTCCAAAATGTCCTTTTACACCATTTTCTGCAAAATAATATCAAGAGTACTAAATTAAGCAGAAATCATATAAATAATCATCAATAATATCAATATAAAATGGACCAATTTATGCTCTATCACATACCGTTGTATATTCAATTAATTCCCTTCTCATAAAGCATTACACAAAAAAGTTATAGAACATAATCTCTGTAACGACCCGAAAATCGGACCGCTACCGGCGCTAGGATCCAGATCGACTTAAGGCCACCGGGACCTGTAGCAAGCCAAACATACATCCTGTATACCTGTTTATTCCCATATATGATCAACAAATACATAAAATTTTGAACTTTTCCTTACATTCATTCATTCTTTCATTCATTCACCAAACTCAACCTGTGCATGCACTATACATAAACATAATCATAGACATTAACCCCTCTTTGGAGTCTCATCATTGCCCCAATAGGGTGACATAACATGTATTGAGTTTGGTTACATAAGCATCATTAAAAAATCATGTACTCAAAGGGATTTACAACATACTAGGGTCAAGCACAACTATAAACCTCAATAAACCTCATTGCATTACATTTCTATACTATACTTTTACATTACATCACATTCATGTCCACATCTAGCTATTACATAAAACATAACTCTACTCCTGCTGACCTCCTGGTCTACCCTGTACCTGCAAACCTGGGGGTTAAGGGAGAGGGGTGAGCTATAAAGCCCAGTGAGCAGAATAATAACATTCAATTTAGATTTCATGCTGTCATGAGATGCATGATAGAGCATAAATTAGCCCGTATTATCATGATATTCTTGATGTCTATTTACATCTTTTCTACCTAATTTTATGGTTTTAATCATGTTTTGCAGATATTAGGTGAAAAGGGACATTCAAGAGAAAATGCTCTTAAAAACGCTCAGAAGTGCAAAATCTGGAAAAGCCACCTTCAGCAGCACCTTCGGCGGCCGAAAGCCCAGTCCAGAGACGAAACTGCCCCACCTTCGGCGGCACCTTCGGCCGCCGAACATTGGCTCCAGAGACGAAAGTCAGCCTCCTTCGGCCGCCGAACCCCAACCTTCGACCGCCGAACCTTCAGAACATAGCTGAAAGTCCAGCCTCCGAAACTCAACTTAGGCAGCCGAAAATGCACTCTATTGCACTCTTTCCTTATTCAAGAAGCCATATCCCAAGTTGCCATATTTGAGGAGCCAAATAAGGGAAATATCTTGAGATCCAAATCTTCAAGATTCACATTCAAATATGGGATCTCAAAGATCAAGCTTATTAAGGAAGCCAAATCCAAAGATCACATGTTTCCCCCTTCATTCAAGTTTCCAAAGAAGGCTCCACCTTCCTCGTTAGTGCATGGGCAATCTCTTGGACTTAATGAACAACATCTTAAGGATCTTGGACAGCTATGAAAAGACCAAAGTGCCCCCACTTGCCTTCTATCACATGTGACTCGTTTTTGCCTTCACTCATGCATAAACAAGGCACATGCAACACCAAGGGCACTTTGGACAGCCTCTAAAAGACTCATGGACTGTCACCAAACCCTAAGGAGCCTCTCAAGATCTATTTAAAGGCTTCAAGAAGACAAGAAGACAGATTTGGTTCCACCACTTCTCCAAATTCGGCAAGGCTCCAAAGCCTCTCTCCACACTTTAGTTCTTCATCTTTTCTTCTTCTTTTCTTTTATTTTCTATTTTGGTTCAGCCATGAGTGGCTGAAACCTTCATTCTAGTTGAAGTTTGGTTGAAACTAAGGTTGTTTAAAGGGTTGTGAGATCTGAACTGAAACTATTGTCTTTGATTTTATTCAATATTCATGCAATTGTGCTTTGATTCCAAGATTGCTTTGTTGTTTTGATCAAATTGGCCACTTGATTCTTGATTGCAAAGTTAATTAATTGTTGGATTAGGATATTTGTTAGTCCGTAATTGCTGGAAATATTCTGTTCATAGAACACTTGGTGTAAAAACCCAAGAAATTGCATGATCTAACATCATCTCATGCGTTTGAGTAGTTAGGGTTTGGATCTTTCTTGTTCTTCATGCAATTGGCAATTGTTTTGATGCCTATGGCCCAAGGACGTTCCTTGGCAATTTGTTGATTAGTAATTGGTTAGAGGACATTCCCTAATCAATTTGTTCATAAGGAAAGACATGGTGGTGAGAAGCGTCTTCCACCCCCATAACCAACCTATTGAATCAATCAAGATAACCTTGTTTCAATGATCAACCCAAACAACCAAAGTGGATCCATATCTTCAACTAGACTTTTCTCTTATTGATTTCTCTCCTATTTTAGATTACTTGCTGTTTTGTTTACTTTCAATAGTTGTTAATCAAATCATCTCAAAACCCCCCTTTTTACTTTCCTTGCACTTATTTCCCTTTCTCTTTGATTACTTGCTTTCACTTGTGCTTTCACTTAGTTCTATTTGGTCTTGAATGAGATAAATAAATAGGTATTCAATTCTCTGTGGATACGATCTTTCACCACTGTCTACAGTTGTAAATTGTAGGTAACCAAGAAGGTTATTTTTGACCGGCTTCGACAACCGCTCCTGTCAAAAATTGGCGCCGTTGCCAGGAAATTGATTTTACTTGTTTGTTTATTTTTCTTTCATGACCAGGTCTGAACATAGGGACACTCTGCCCTTTGATCCAGAAATTGAACGCACCATCAGAAGGCTAGGAAAGCAAGCCTCAAACGCAGAACCTTCTGCCCAACCTTCGGCCCCCAAACCCAACCCATCTTCGGCCGCCGAAAGTCCTTCACTCCAGCAACCAAATTTTGCACCAATGGCAGAACCTCAAGCACCAGCTGCTGTCCATGATGGACATGCTGTCCAAGGCCAGATAATTCAAGAAAATCCAGCAAACAGGCCACAAGCACAAAGGGAAAGAACCATAAGGGAGTTAGCAACTCCTATAGGTGATTATGCTCCACTTTGCATCACCTATCCACCTCTTACAGTTCCCTTTGAACTGAAATCAGGTTTGATTCATCATCTCCCTAAATTTAGAGGTTTGCAAAATGAAAATCCACATAAGCACTTAAAAGAATTTAAAATTATTTACTCATCCATGAGACCTCAAGGGATCTCTGAAGATCATGTTAAACTGAGAGCTTTCCCTTTCTCATTAGATGACCATGCTAAGGATTGGTTATTTTATTTGTCACCTGGATCTATAACTTCTTGGGATGATATGGTCCAAGCCTTTTTGGAAAAATACTTCCCACCATCTAAATCAATTGGCATAATAAGAGAAATCACTAGCATAAGATAAAAACCAACTGAAGACTTATATGATTATTGGGAAAGGTTTGAAAGACTATGTACAGGTTGTCCACAACATGATATGTCAGACAAAGCCCTCATTCAGTTCTTCTATGGAGGATTGATTCCATCAGAAAGGAAACTCATAAATGTAGCCTGTGGGGGATCTATTCTAGACAAGACACCAAGGGAGATGAAGGAACTAATATCCAATCTTGCAGCTTCATCTAAACAATATGAAGAAGAAGGGCAAATGCAAAGAGGAATCTATGAGGTAAGTAAACCCTCTGTTGAATCTCAAATCTCAAAACTAACTTCTCTTGTGGAAAAGATCGCCCTTAGCCAAGTCCAACAAATACAAGCAATTCCACCACCTAGGCCATGTGAGATTTGTTTATGTGTGGGACACCCAACTGATCAATGTCCCACACTCCAAGAAGACCATCATCAAGCCAACGCCATTGGGAGGTACAACAACCAGCCTAGATATGATCCATACTCCAATACCTATAATCCAGGTTGGAGAGACCATCCCAATTTCAGCTATGGAAAGAGCAACACTGATCAGAATCACCAAGGTTACCAAAGTAGCCAAGTCCAACTAGCACCTCCAATGGACAATAACACTATGAATGGGGTAGTGAAGACCTTGCAGATGATACAACAACAGATGGGACAAATGGCCACCTCCATAAACAGATTGGAAGCTCAAGGAAAGTTGCCATCCCAGACTGAGGCAAATCCCAAACAAAATGTAAGTGCCATTACTTTGAGAAGTGGGAAAGAGCTTCAAGATGCAAGATTTGAGGAGGAAAAGCAAGTTGAACCAAAGCATCCATCATCTGAGACACCCTCTGCACAACATCCAAGGCAGTCTGAAGCCTCTTCATCACATTCTGCACCACCTCCTGCACAAAGAGCTGACCCTAAGGTAAGTTTTCACATCCCACCTCCTTTTCCAAAAAGATTTGAAAGAACTCAAAAAGAAAAAGAAGAAAAGGAGATTCTTGAGACTTTCAGAAAAGTGGAGATCAACATACCACTGCTAGATGCTATCAAGCAGATTCCAAGGTACGTAAAATTTCTGAAAGAGTTGTGCACCAACAGAAGAAAGCTAGCTGAAAGAGAGACAGTAAGTGTAGGTGAGGTAGTTACTGCTGTTATTAAAAGAGAACTCCCTACCAAATTCAAGGACAAAGGTATGTTTGCTATCTCTTGCAAAATTGGGAATGTTGGTATAAAGAAAGCCATGTGTGATTTAGGTGCATCTATCAATGTCATGCCTCTCTCCATCTATAAATCTCTCAATGCATGTGCACTAAAAGAAACAAGAGTTGTGATACAATTGGCTGATAGATCTGTGGTATACCCCATAGGTATTCTTGAAGATGTCTTAGTCCAAGTAGATGAACTTGTCTTTCCTGCTGATTTTTATGTGATTGATACTAAGGAAGATAGTTGCAATACTAGTTCTGATATTCTTCTTGGACGTCCTTTCTTGAGTACTGCTAGAACAAAAATTGATGTGCATGATGGTACTCTTACCATGGAGTTTGAAGGGGAAGTCATTAAGTACAATGTCTATGATGCCATGAAATATCCTCATGATACATCCCCTGTTTATGGTCTTGATATTATTGATTGTTTGAGCCAAGATGTGTTTAATGAAAACCAATCTGTTTTAGATGATGATCTTTGCAGGATTGAAAACCTGAAACTGAAAGAAACAATCGGCAGCATTCAGCAAGTTGAGGTAGCACAGATAGAAGACATTCGGCCGCCGAACATAGCCCACTTTCAGCCGCCGAATCCCACTGCCATTCAGACACCACCTTCTGATGCACCGCTTTTGCAACACATTGCGCAGAAAGAAGACATTCTTCGACCGCCGAACATCTTTCGGCCGCCGAATCCCACTGACTTGCGGAAGCCGAATCCATCGCCACAGCTCATTCCGCAAACTGAAGAAATTCGGCCGCCGAACTCAGACACTTTTCGGCCGCCGAACCTCTCCCAGCAGCCTTCATCACAAGCAAGCTCCTCTGAAACTCCTCTGCAACAACCTTCTGATCTGAAGCCTCTCCCAAACCATCTGAAATACATGTACTTGGGGGCCAACAAGACACTTCCAGTCATAGTGTCCAATGAATTAAGCCAACAAGAAGAAGCAAGCCTCTTGAGAGTACTACAGAAACACAAAGGAGCCATAGGATGGACTATTGATGACATCAAAGGTATCTCTCCTTCCACATGCATGCATAGAATTCACATGGAGGATGAATGCAAACCTGTCAGAGATGCTCAAAGGAGATTGAATCCACCCATGATGGAAGTGGTAAAGAAAGAAATAGTCAAACTCCTTGATGCAGGCATCATATACCCAATCTCTGATAGCAAATGGGTGAGCCCTGTACATGTAGTTCCAAAGAAAACTGGAATTACCATTGTTCCAAATGCTGAAGGAGAACTTGTACCCACTAGAGTTCAAAATGGATGGAGAGTATGCATGGACTATAGAAAGCTCAATACTGCAACAAGGAAGGACCACTTCCCACTGCCTTTCATTGATCAGATGCTAGAAAGGCTTGCAAGTAAATCTCACTATTGTTGTCTTGATGGTTATTCAGGTTTTTACCAAATTCCAGTTGCTCCAGAAGACCAAGAGAAGACTACCTTCACTTGTCCTTTTGGCACTTTTGCCTTTAGAAGAATGCCATTTGGACTATGCAACGCACCTGCCACTTTTCAGCGATGCATGATGAGCATATTTTCTGACTATGTGGGTAAGACAATTGAGGTATTTATGGATGACTTCACAGTTCATGGAAATTCTTTTGATGAATGCCTTACCAATTTAGAAAAGATCTTGCAAAGATGCATTGAGACTAACCTTGTGCTTAGTTATGAAAAATGTCATTTTATGGTTAATCAAGGTATGGTCTTAGGACATGTTGTTTTAGCTAAGGGCATTGAAGTGGACAAGGCTAAGGTGGATACCATAAAAAATCTACCTTACCCCACAAACGTTAAAGACATTCGATCATTCCTTGGCCACGCAGGATTCTATAGAAGATTCATCAAGGATTTCTCAAAAATCACTTTGCCATTATGCAGATTACTCCAACAAGATGTAACATTTGATTTTGATGCAGATTGCAAAAAGGCGTTTGATTTGATTAAAGAGTTGCTTGTGACTGCCCCAATTATTCAAGGGCCTGATTGGAACCTGCCATTTGAAATCATGTGTGATGCAAGCAATTATGCAGTAGGAGCAGTCTTGGGGCAACGTGTGGGAAACTCTCCCCATGTCATTCACTATGCCTCTCGCACATTGGATTCTGCACAAAGCAACTACACAACAACTGAAAAAGAACTCTTGGCAGTTGTATTTGCTTTGGAAAAATTCAGACCATATCTTTTGGGAACCAAAGTCATTGTCTATTTTGACCATGCAGCCTTGCGATATTTGATCAAGAAAAAAGAAGCTAAACCAAGGCTCATTAGGTGGATTCTACTTCTACAAGAATTTGATCTTGAGATAAGAGACAAGAAAGGCAAAGAAAACCTTGTGGCAGACCACCTCAGTCGACTTTCCCCCAGCTTTGCACCATGCCCAGTCAAAGAAGAGTTCCCAGACGAACATCTGTTCGTCACTCATTCTGCCTAGAGGATCATGCCAAGCACACCACACCACAGGGAAGTACTCAGTTTCTTTTGTTCTCTTCTCTCTTATTCTCCTCTCCTCTTCTCTCTTCTTTTACATTGAGGACAATGCATAATTTAAGTGTGGGGGTGCATATAGCTTCTTTCCTCTTCTTCTCCCTTTCTTCTTCTTCTTCTTCTCTTCTTCTACGATTTTCTCATGCTTTCAGATTGCAAAATTTTTTTTTTTCTTTTTCCTTTTAGTCTTAAGTTAATTAGCCATAGTTAAATTTTAATTTGTTTATCCTTTCAATAAAACACACACAACCACAACCTTCTTCTTCTTCTTTTTGTTTTGCTCTACTCAAACTGATGAACTATGTTGCATAAGTCTTTCTTTCCATGACCCCATTGATGTGAAAACTCTTTAAACTTGTGTTGAATCAATTGCAGTGAGTTATATTCATGTTTGAGAATTGCCTTTTGAATTGAATCTTTGAGTTTGCCATGGTGAAAAATGTATTGATGACCCTCAATTGATTGAGAATAAATTAAAGTTGTTTGAATGAACTTAATGTGACTTGATTTAGCAATTGGTGTTGATTTGCCCAAATCATTGAGAGAAAGAAAATTCAGCAAAGGCAAAGCCCTCAAAAGCACAAAACAAGAAATATTTCAATGATCAAAAAGACTATGAAAAGAGCTAGTAGCCACTTGGAAAGGTGATCAACTGAGTAACTGGGGGTGGGTATCACAAATATGTACCTTCATGTCAAAAGGTTGGTGACCTTTCCAAGCAAGATCTAAAGTGCAAAAGCCTGAATAAAAGTACTTCAAGGTAAGGGCAAGTCAATCCAAAAGCTAGAAAAAGTCTTAACATAATGTGCATGTCTCTCTTGAGGAAAACAAATCCTAGCCATGGTAAGCAAAGGGAAACAAGGAACGGAGGTAAGTAATCTTCATGCATATATTCTTCACTGCAATGCTTCAAAATAAGTGTCTAGAGTATGAGCTTAAGTGGTAACCAGGATCTAGAGCAAAGAGAACTTATTTGACTATGTTTATTTGCTTGAGGACAAGCAAAAGCTTAAGTGTGGGGGTATTTGATAGAGCATAAATTAGCCCATATTATCATGATATTCTTGATGTCTATTTACATCTTTTCTACCTAATTTTGTGGTTTTAATCATGTTTTACAGATATTAGGTGAAAAGGGACATTCAAGAGAAAATGCTCTTAAAAACGCTCAAAAGTGCAAAATCTGGAAAAGCCACCTTCGGCAGCACCTTCGGCGACCGAAAGCCCAGTCCAGAGACGAAACTGCCCCACCTTCGGCGGCACCTTCGGCCGCCGAACATTGGCTCCAGAGACGAAAGTCGGCCTCCTTCGGCCGCCGAACCCCAACCTTCGGTCGCCGAACCTTCAGAACATAGCCGAAAGTCCAGCCTCCGAAACTCAACTTAGGCAGCCGAAAATGCGCTCTATTGCACTCTTTCCTTATTCAAGAAGCCATATCCCAAGTTGCCATATTTGAGGAGCCAAATAAGGGAAATATCTTGAGATCCAAATCTTCAAGATTCACATTCAAATATGGGATCTCAAAGATCAAGCTTATTAAGGAAGCCAAATCCAAAGATCACATATTTCCCCCTTCATTCAAGTTTCCAAAGAAGGCTCCACCTTCCTCGTTAGTGCATGGGCAATCTCTTGGACTTAATGAACAACATCTTAAGGATCTTGGACAGCTATGAAAAGACCAAAGTGCCCCCACTTGCCTTCTATCACATGTGACTCGTTTTTGCCTTCACTCATGCACAAACAAGGCACATGCAACACCAAGGGCACTTTGGACAGCCTCTAAAAGACTCATGGACTGCCACCAAACCCTAAGGAGCCTCTCAAGATCTATTTAAAGGCTTTAAGAAGACAAGAAGACAGATTTGGTTCCACCACTTCTCCAAATTCGGCAAGGCTCCAAAGCCTCTCTCCACACTTTAGTTCTTCATCTTTTCTTCTTCTTTTGTTTTATTTTCTGTTTTGGTTCAGCCATGAGTGGCTGAAACCTTCATTCTAGTTGAAGTTTGGTTGAAACTAAGGTTGTTTAAAGGGTTGTGAGATCTGAACAGAAACTATTGTTTTTGATTTTATTCAATATTCATGCAATTGTGCTTTGATTCCAAGATTGCTTTGTTGTTTTGATCAAATTGGCCACTTGATTCTTGATTGCAAAGTTAATTAATTGTTGGATTAGGATATTTGTTAGTCCGTAATTGCTGGAAATATTCTGTCCATAGAACACTTGGTGTAAAAACCCAAGAAATTGCATGATCTAACATCATCTCATGCGTTTGAGTAGTTAGGGTTTGGATCTTTCTTGTTCTTCATGCAATTGGCAATTGTTTTGATGCCTATGGCCCAAGGACGTTCCTTGGCAATTTGTTGATTAGTAATTGGTTAGAGGACATTCCCTAATCAATTTGTTCATAAGGAAAGACATGGTGGTGAGAAGCGTCTTCCACCCCCATAACCAACCTATTGAATCAATCAAGATAACCTTGTTTCAATGATCAACCCAAACAACCAAAGTGGATCCATATCTTCAACTAGACTTTTCTCTTATTGATTTCTCTCCTATTTTAGATTACTTGCTGTTTTGTTTACTTTCAATAGTTGTTAATCAAATCATCTCAAAACCCCCCTTTTTACTTTCCTTGCACTTGTTTCCCTTTCTCTTTGATTACTTGCTTTCACTTGTGCTTTCACTTAGTTCTATTTGGTCTTGATTGAGATAAATAAATAGGTATTCAATTCTCTATGGATACGATCCTTCACCACTGTCTACAGTTGTAAATTGTAGGTAACCAAGAAGGTTATTTTTGACCGGTTTCGACAACCGCTCCTGTCAATGCAACACATCACAAACAAGTCATATCAAGGATGGTATTGTCACCAATAGTTCTCTGCATTCCAAGGTGCCGGGACGTAGAATGGGTCAACCGGACTTTCTCTTAAACATAACATATCATAACATTCCAAAGTGCCGGGACGTAGAATGGGTCAACCGGTCTTTCTCTTACATAGTGCCGGGACTTAGAATGGGTCAACCGGACTTCCATACCATGCCATACTGTATCATATCACATCGTATCATAATGAGGACTAAGGATCATCCAACATCCATCCACATCATCATCAAATTATGCAATGCAACATATTCGTGAATTCTAATGCACAACCTAAGATATCACATGGCATTCGTGATGCATGAACATGCTCAAATCAATATTAAATTTCTTTAAAACATAAGTGTTTATTCCACTCACCTCTGGCTGAAGCTCTGCTGACTCTGAAGCGACTGACTCACTGCTGGGGTCCCTGGTTCCTTGGGTCCGAACCTACACAGGTGGACTCAAATGAGGGACCAAACATTCATGAACATGACTCTAAAATACTCCCCAAAAACCCCCTAAAACACCTTAAAACAATCATAGGAAACATGCAAAGGAGGGCTGCACAGGGCACTTTAAGCGGCAGGTTCGGCGGCCGAAAGTCCCTCCAGAGCCGAAAGTCAGGCAGGTTCGGCGGCACCTTCGGCGGCCGAAAGTGCCCTCCAGAGACGAAAGTCCATTTTCAGGGGCAGGCTTCGGCAGCCGAAAGGCTTGCCTCACAGACAGGTTCGGCGGCCGAAAGTCTCTTCGGCTGCCGAACCTGGTTTCTCCCAAAGGGCAGAAACTCGGCTCAACAAGCTCCCAAAGCCTCCCAAACTTCCAATCATGCATCCAACTCAACCAAAACATGCATACACACATACATTAACACCTAGGGGTCTCAAACTATTCTAAACCCCAACTACAACACATCAAACATGCATATCCAACTCACATTGTCCATATAATCACATAAACCCTAACAAAGTTCAACTAACTTAAACATGCCTTTCTACCCCATGAATCAACTTAAAACTTGTTTAAAACATACCATAAGCTCAAGATCGGCTCTTACCTCTTGAAGATCGAGAGAGAGACCACCTAAACTTAGAGAACCAAGGAAAAGAGCTCCTGAGTCTTCCAAGCCTCAAACTTGCTTTAATGCTCAAAATCTTCAAAACAAAGTGAAAACTCATGAAAATCATGAAAGATTTGTAGGAAGAGACTCAAAATCGGCGAGGGACGGCGGAGAACTCACCTTGGCCGAAAATGGGGAGAAAAGCTAGCCCATTCGGACAAGGGGACCCTTTTATAGGTGGCTGGCCAGGCCACTTTCGGGGGCCTAATGTGCCTCCGCATGCATGCCATGTTCAGCGGCCGAACATGAGGTTCGGCGGCCGAACCTGGACTTCCCTCACTTATGCCTTCGGGGGATTAAAGCACTCCTGAAGTGCATGCATGTTTGGCGGCCGAACTTAAGGTTCGTCGGCCGAACCTGAGTCTTCCTCTCAAGACTATTTTCATTCAAAACTTAATTTCTTTCTTGTTTAAACCCATGAAATCCATTAAAGCATTTTATAAAAACATGATTTTACCCTTCTAGAGGTTTCCGATATCCGAGATTCCACCGGACAGTAGGAATTCTGATGTCGGAGTCTAGCCGGGTATTACATTCTCCCCCTCTTAAGAACATTCGTCCCCGAATGTTCACCAAACAATCATAGCATGACATAGCATAAAACATGAACACACAAAGCATAAAACATAACCACACAACCAAACACATAACGCTCACCTTAGAAGAGATGAGGATATTGCTGGAGCATGGACTCCCGTGTCTCCCAGGTACACTCTTCGATGTTGTTGTGATTCCAAAGGACTTTCACCATCGGGATTTCCTTGTTTCTCAACCTTCTGATCTGAGTGTCAAGGATCCGTACTGGCTATTCAACATAGGTGAGATCCTCTTGGATCTCCATATCAGGCTCACTAAGAACCTTACCCGGATCTGACACAAACTTTCGTAGCATAGAAACATGGAAAACCGGATGGATTCTCTCCATTGAAGCAGGTAAATCTAGCTTATACGATACATTCCCAATCTTTTGCAAGATCTCAAAGGGCCCAATGTACCGTGGAGCTAGCTTACCTTTCTTCCCGAACCGAATCACCCCTTTCATTGGAGACACCTTGAGCAATACCAAATCCCCCTCCTGAAACTCTACTTGCCTTCTGCGGATGTCTGCATAACTCTTCTGTCTGCTTGCAGCAGTCTTGATCCTTTCTCTGATTATGAGCACCACTCTGCTGGTGATCTCTACTAGCTCAGGCCCTACCAAGGCCTTTTCTCCAACTTCTTCCCAACAGACAGGCGACCTGCACTTCCTTCCATGCAAAGCTTCATATGGGGCCATCCCTATGCTAGCATGATGGCTGTTATTGTAGGCAAACTCCACTAAGGGTAGATGCTGCCTCTAAGAAATGCCAAAATCCAGCACACACATTCTGAGCATATCCTCTATTGTCTGGATGGTCCTCTCTGATTGTCCATCCGTCTGAGGATGGAAAGCAGTGCTAAAATCCAACCTGGTACCCATAGCGTTCTGCAGACTCCGCCAAAATCTGGAGGTGAACTAGGGTCTTCTATCAGACACTATTGAAACAGGAACGCCATGCAGCCTGACAATCTCATCTACATACACCTACGCCAACTTGTCCACAGAATAGCCACTCCTAACAGGGATGAAGTGAGCAGATTTGGTGAGTCTGTCCACAATCACCCTTATGGAGTCCAATCTGTTGGACGCCGCCGGTAGCCCCACCACAAAGTCCATAGCTATATTCTCCCATTTCCACTCTGGAATAGGTAGTGGGTTAAGCATTCCAGCTGGCTTCTGATGTTCCAGCTTCACCCTCTGATATATTTCGCAGGCTGACACAAACTGTGCCACTTCTCTTTTCATAGCTGGCCACCAATACACTTTCTTCAGATCTTGATACATTTTGGTGGCCCCAGGGTGAACACTGTATCTGGCATTATGAGACTCTCTCATAATGTCTCCCTTCAGCCCTACGTTATCCGGTACACACAATCTGCTTCCATAGCGGAGGATCCCCTTGCTGTCAAATCTGAACTCACTATCCTTGTCCGACTGAACAGTCCTGGCAATCTTCACTAACTCTGGGTCCTCATGCTGTTTCTGAGCCACCTGCTCTAGAAACACGGGTGCCACTCTCATTTGGGCAACTAAATCACCTGTACCAGACAACTCCAACTGTAGACCTTCATTCATGAGCTCGAAGAACTCTCTCACTATTGGCCTCCTCTCTGCCGAAATATGGGACAGACTGCCAAGTGATTTCCGGCTTAAGGCGTCTGCCACAACATTCGCCTTATCCGGATGGTACTGAATCTTGCAATCATAGTCACTGAGCAGTTCTACCCATCTTCTCTGTCTCAGGTTCAAATCTCTCTGACTCAGGATGTACTGCAGGCTTTTATGATCGGTGAAGATCTCACATTTTACCCCGTAGAGGTAATGCCTCCATATCTTGAGTGCAAAGATAACCGCTGCCATCTCCAGGTCGTGTGTAGGGTAATTCAACTCGTGCTTCTTCAGCTGCCTAGAAGCATAAGCAATCACCCTTTCGTTTTGCATTAGCACACAACCCAGTCCCATACGGGACGCATCGCAAAAGACTATGAAATCCTCATTATTAGTCGGCAGAGCTAACACTGGTGCTGAAGTCAACCTCTTCTTGAGCTCCTCAAAGCTTTCTTCACACTGGTCGGTCCACACAAACCTTTGGCTCTTCTTAGTCAGTCTGGTCATGGGAGCTGCAATTTTAGAGAAGTCCTGAATGAACCTCCTGTAGTAACCTGCTAAACCCAAGAAGCTCTTGATCTCTGTCACTGTAGTGGGTCTAGGCCAGTTAGCTACAACTTCCACTTTCTTGGGGTCTACCTCGATTCCATTTTCTGACACCACATGCCCCAAGAAGGAAATGCTCCTCAGCCAGAACTCACACTTGGAGAACTTGGCGTACAAGCCGTGTTCCCTCAAGGTCTGCAAAACTAACCTCAGATGATGGGCATGCTCCTCTGCATTCCTGGAATACACTAAGATATCATCTATGAAGACAATAACAAAGTGATCCAGGTACTGGCTAAACACTCTGTTCATGAGATCCATAAATGCTGCAGGGGCGTTGGTTAACCCGAACGGCATCACAAGGAACTCATAGTGCCCATATCTGGTCCTGAATGCCGTTGTAACGACCCGAAAATCTGACCGCTACCGGCGCTAGGATCCAGATCGGCTTAAGGCCGCCGGGACCCGTAGCAAGCCTGACATACAACCTGTAAACCTGTTTAATCCCATACATGATCAACAACATACATAAAAATTTTGAACTTTTCTTTTCTTTTACCAAGCTCAACCTGTGCATGCACATAAGCATATACATAAACATAAACATAAACCTCACACTGGAGCTCTAACCAAATGCTCCAATGGGGTATCTCAACATACACAAGCTTGGTGGAATATAAACATCATAAAACATAGATCATGTTTACAAAAGGGATTACTATACAAACTCGGTCAAGCATAATTTCTAAACCTCAATCTCAAAATCAACATATACATGACATAACTATCCATAACTTTTACATCATTATACAATTTATCATGTCCACATTCTAACTATTACATACACATGACTTCATTCATCTTAACTTCTCTGTCTAGCCCGTACCTGCAACCCTGGGGGATTAGGGAAAGGGGTGAGCTACTAGAGCCCAGTGAGCAGAATACTAAAACATTTAATATATATGCTATCATGGAATGCATCACATCACAGGTAAATCACATCAAGGATGGTGTTGTCACCTATAGTCCTCTACATTCCAAAGTGCCGGGACGTAGAATGGGTCAACCGGTCTTTCTCTTAAACATAACATAACATAACATTCCAAGATGCCGGGACATAGAATGGGTCAACCGGTCTTTCTCTTTCATAGTGCCGGGACGTAGAATGGGTCAACCGGCCTTTCTCTTACATAGTGCCGGGACGTAGAATGGGTCAACCGGACTTCCATACCATATCATATCACATCGCATCATATCGAGGACTAAGGATCATCCAACATCCATGCACATTCATCATAGAATTATGCAATGCAGCATATTCGTGAATTCTAATGCAAACAACCTAGGATATCACATGGCATTCATGATGCATGAACATGCTCAAACTTATAATTTATTTGCTTTAAAACATAAAGGTTTATTCTACTCACCTCAGCTAGCTCTGACAATGACTGAAGCAGCTGACTCACTGTTGGGGTCCTCGGTTCCTCGAGTCCGAACCTACACAGATGGACTCAAATGAGGGACCAACATACTAGAACATGACTCTAAAAACATCCCCCAAAAACACCCTAAAACACCTCAAAACAAACATGCAAAACATGCAAAGGAAGGCTGAACAGGGCACTTTCGGCGGCAGGTTCGGCGGCTGAAAGTCCCTCCAGAGCCGAAAGTCAGGCAGGTTCGGCAGCCGAAACTCCCAGACAGAGACGAAACTCATGCATGTTCGGCGGCACTTTCGGCGGCCGAAACTGCCCTCCAAAGACGAAAGTCCTCTTTCGGGGGCAGGCTTCGGCAGCCGAAAGGCTAGCCTCCTAGGCAGGTTCGGCGGCCAAAAGTCCTTCGGCTGTCGAACCTGGTTTCTGCCAAAAGGGCAGAAACTCGGCTCCTCATGCACATTTGCCTCCCAAAACCTTCAATTAAGCATACAACTCATCCAGAACATGCATAGATACATACATCAGCTCCTAGGGGCTTCAAACTATCCTAAACCCCATCTACAACACATCAAACATGCAAAACCAATATACATTGTCCATAAAACACATAAAACCTAACAATGCTCAACTAACATAAACATACATTTCTACCCCATGAATCAACTTAAAACTTGTTTAAAACATATAGTGAGCTCAAGATCGGCTCTTACCTCTTGAAGATCGAGAGGAGAACGACCCTAGCTCGGAGATGGGAGAGATTGAGTTTCTTGAACCTCAAAGCTCCAAAACTTGCTTTATACTTGAAAATCTTCAAAACAAAGTGAAAACTTGTGAAAATCGTGAAAGATTTGAAGGAAGGAACTCAAAATCGGCGAGGGATGGCGGAGAGCTCACCTTGGCCGACAATAGGGAGAAAAGCTCGCCCATTTCGGCTAAGGGACCCCTTTATAGGTGGCTGGCCAGGCCACATTCGGGAGCCGCACGTGCCTCCGCATGCATGCCATGTTCGGCGGCCAAACATAAGGTTCGGCGGCCGAACCTGGACTTCCCTCACTTATGCTTTCGGGGGCCTAAAGCCCTCCCGAAGCGCATGCATGTTCGGCGGCCGAACTTAAGGTTCGGCGGCCGAACCTGGGTATTCCTCCAAGATTATTTTCATGCAAAAACTCATTTTCTTTCTTGATTAAAAACATAAAACTCATTAAAACATTTTATGAAAACATGGTTTTACCCTTCTAGAGGTCTCCGACACCCGAGATTCCACCGGACGGTAGGAATTCCGATACCGGAGTCTAGCCGGGTATTACATTCTTCCCCCCTTAAGAACATTCGTCCCCGAATGTTCACCAAGCAACACATAGCATAGCATACACATAACATACATACAAAGAACATAAAACTTACTTTAGAAAAGATGGGGATATTGCTGGAGCATGGACTCCCGTGTCTCCCAGGTACACTCCTCAATATTGTGGTGATTCCAAATGACTTTCACCATCGGGATTTCCTTGTTCCTTAGTTTTCTGATCTGGGTATCTAGGATCCATACTGGCTGCTCAACATAGGTGAGATCTTCTTGGATCTCCACATCAGGCTCACTAAGAACCTTGCCCGGATCTGACACAAACTTCCTCAACATAGAAACATGGAAAACCAGATGGATTCTCTCCATTGAAGCAGGCAAGTCCAGCTTGTACGATACATTCCCAATCTTTTGCAAGACTTCAAAGGGTCCGATGTACCGTGGAGCCAGCTTACCTTTCTTCCCGAATCGAATCACCCCTTTCATTGGAGACACCTTGAGCAAAACCAGATCCCCCTCCTGAAACTCTACCTACCTTCTGCGGATGTCTGCATAACTCTTCTGTCTGCTTGCAGCAGTCTTGATCCTTTCTCTGATTATGGGTACCACCCTGCTGGTGATCTCTACTAGCTCAGGCCCTGCCAAGGCCTTTTCTCCAACCTCTTCCCAGCAAACAGGTGATCTGAACTTCCTCCCATACAAAGCTTCATATGAAGCCATCCCGATGCTAGCATGATGGCTGTTATTGTAGGCAAACTCCACCAAAGGTAGATGCTGCCTCCAAGAACCGCCAAAGTCCAGCACACAAATTCTGAGCATATCCTTTATTGTCTGGATGGTCCTTTCTGATTGTCCGTCCGTCTGTGGATGGAAAGCAGTGCTAAAATCCAACCTGGTACCCATGGCATTCTGCAGACTCCGCCAAAACCTGGAGGTGAACTGGGGTCCTCTATCGGACACTATTGAAACAGGAACCCCATGCAGCCTGACGATCTCATCAACATACACCTGCGCCAACTTGTCCACAGAATAGCCACTCCTGACAGGGATGAAGTGAGCAGATTTGGTGAGTCTGTCCACAATCACCCATATGGAGTCCAATCTGTTGGACGCTGCCGGTAACCCCACTACGAAGTCCATAGCTATATTCTCTCATTTCCACTCTGGAATAGGTAGCGGGTTAAGCATTCCAGCCGGCTTCTGATGTTCTAGCTTCACCCTCTGACACACTTCACAGGCTGACACAAACTGTGCCACTTCTCTCTTCATAGCTGGCCACTAATAAACTTTCTTCAGATCTTGATACATCTTGGTGGCTCCGGGGTGAACGCTGTATCTTGCATTATGAGCCCCACTTATAATGTCTCCTTTTAGCCCTATGTCATCTGGTACACACAATCGACTCCCATAGCGGAGGATCCCCTTGTTGTCGAATCTGAACTCACTATCCTTGCCTGACTGAACAGTCCTAGCAATCTTCACTAACTCTGGGTCCTCATGCTGTTTCTGAGCCACCTACTCCAGAAACACGGGTGCCACTCTCATCTGGGCAACTAAAGCACCTATACCAGACAACTCCAACTGTAGACCTTCATCAATGAGCTTGTAAAACTCCTTCACCACCGGTCTCCGCTCAGCCGTGACGTGGGATAGACTGCCTAGTGATTTCCGGCTTAGGGCGTCTGCCACAACATTCGCCTTACCCAGATGGTACTGTAGGCTCTTATGATCTGTGAAGATCTCACATTTAACCCCATAGAGGTAGTGCCTCCACATCTTGAGTGCAAAGATTACTGCTGCCATCTCCAGGTCATGTGTGGGGTAATTCAACTCATGCTTCTTCAGCTGTCTAGAAGCATAAGCAATCACCCTTTCATTCTGCATTAACACACAACCCACTCCCACTCGGGATGCATCACAGAAAACTGTGAAATCCTCATTGCTAGTTGGCAAAGCTAACACTGGTGCTGACGTTAACCTCTTCTTAAGCTCTTCAAAACTCTCTTCGCACTGGTCAGTCCACACATGTTAGGAAATCCGGAGATTAATTGCAATCTAATTGCGCAGCGGAAAAATAAAATTTTGGATTTCTTTTCCCAGAATCCGAGTGCTCCGTTTAAATCAAAAGAAAGATGTGAGACTAACCTGTTAATCTCGTAGTGAAGATACACTGGCGGACTGATGGTGCTGCCTTTTCCAACGAACACCCTCTATGGTATCCACACGAACGTCTTCTATCCTTCCTGAGTGCTAGCTCTTTTCAAGATGGATAGATTATGTGCTCTATGTTCTACAATCTTTTAGACTGAGTTTTCTCAAAACTTTTACAACCAACCTACTCAATCTGTAGAAGGAGTATTTATAGGCCTCAGTCTTTTTATTTTCCCACAACTCTTTTCCTAAAAGAGTTGTGCTTAGAACCCACTATCACAATCTCACAGATACTCAAATATCTTTATGTGATAGAGTCCTTTATCTGTAACACTTACAGATAGACTGCAGATCTTTTAAATATTATTATCTCATAATAATAAATTATTATTATTAATAATAATAACACTTATTATTATTAATTATATTAATAATTAATATTAATAATAATATTAATAATAATAACACTTTATTATTATTAATTATACTAATGGGCTTTTAGCCCATTAATATAGCACATCAACAACGTTCTTGTGTGTGACCCAATAGGCTCATATTAATTGGCAATAGGCCCAGTCCAACAAGGCCTATAAGTCATAAGTGGCCTCTAGCAAGACATTATGACTACCCAACTAATATGAGGATCAATAGTCCGATAAAGCCTATTAAATAGAACATGTATTAATCCCTTTGTCTCACGATATCTAGTTTGAACATAAGTCATGGTCAATGTCAAACTTATAATGTTCAAACTTATGATTTCTCGATCTCTAAGTAGACTGATAAATTCAAATGATATTGATCACACTATCAATTCATTTGAGCACGGCCATGCATTTCTCAGTCTCACTCATCGAGGGGCCCAGAAGATATCTCTCTCATAGAGAGGGACAAATCCTATCTTAATTGTTCATTTTCCTCTACATAATTTCTATTATGCTCAATCATAACCTTTATGATTGTCCGATTAAAGACAACGTTTGATTATGTCAAAACATAACAGTCCTTATGTTGGAAACTATGACAATCTCAAGTCAAAGGATTAAGACATAACTACTTTGAGATTCACTTATGACAATGACCCATGTAGTGATCTCAATGCGGGTCCATCCAATACTTTGTTCTCTAACAAGTATTTATGATTATTGATTTATATCAACATATACATAATCATCTCATGATTATCAATCAATAATCATACTAGTTATATTTTATTATTATCAACATAATAATAAGTAACCAGGGATGATAATCATTATTATGTAACATGCAAACAAATAATAATGATAAAAACCTCTTTTATTAATAACCAAAATGACATACAAAAAGGTCCAAGATAATGGCCTAGGGCATATACACTAACAATCTCCCACTTGCACTAGGCCTAATCATATAAGTATCTAATACCCATAAACCTAGCGTGCTGATCATGCTTGATCTGTGAAAGAGGCTTGGTCAGTGGATCTGCAATGTTGTCATTTGTGTCTACTTTGCATATTTTGACATCTCCTCTATCAATGATCTCTCGAATAAGGTGATATCGCCTGAGTATGTGTTTAGATCTCTGATGAGATCTGGGCTCCTTTGCCTGTGCTATGGCACCATTGTTATCACAATAAAGGTCCATAGGATTTGCAATGCTGGGAACCACTCCCAACTCTGTGATGAACTTCTTCATCCAAACTGCCTCTTTAGCTGCATCTGATGCTGCTATATACTCAGCTTCTGTTGTAGAATCTGCTACAGTGCTCTGCTTGGAACTTTTCCAACTAATAGCTCCACCATTTAATATGAATACGAATCCTGACTGCGATCTGAAGTCATCTATGTCGGTTTGGAAACTAGCATCTGTGTAACCACTTACAACTAGCTCGTCTTCCAAACCTCCATAAACTAGGAATGCATCCTTAGTCCTTCTAAGGTACTTTAGGATATTCTTAACAGCTGTCCAGTGACTTTCACCAGGATCTGCCTGATATCTGCTTGTTGTGCTCAAGGCATATGAGACGTCTGGTCTAGTACATAACATGGCATACATGATAGATCCAATAGCAGAAGCATAAGGGATCTTATTCATCCGATCTCGCTCATCAGAAGTCATAGGACATTGATTCTTGCTGAGATGAATACCATGAGACATAGGCAAGAATCCTCTTTTGGAATCTTGCATGCTGAACCTTTTCAGCACCTTGTCAATATAAGTACTTTGACTCAGACCGATTATCCTCTTGGATCTATCCCTATAGATCTTAATACCAAGGATATATGCGGCCTCACCTAAGTCCTTCATTGAAAAAGAATTCCCTAACCAAGTCTTAACCTTTTGCAAGGTAGGGATATCATTTCCAATGAGTAATATGTCATCCACATATAGGACTAGAAACACAACGGCACTCCCACTAACCATCTTGTAAACACAAGGTTCATCTTCATTTTTGATGAATCCAAAGTCTCTGACTGTCTCATCAAAACGAAGATTCCAGCTCCGAGAAGCTTGCTTCAATCCATAAATGGATCTCTGAAGCTTGCAAATCTTTCCAGAATTCTCAGGGATTACAAAACCCTCAGGTTGTGTCATGTACACATCCTCGAGCAAGTTTCCATTAAGGAAAGCTGTTTTGACATCCATTTGCCATATTTCGTAATCATAGTACGCAGCAATGGCAATGAGAATTCTAACCGACTTAAGCATTGCTACTGGCGAAAAGGTCTCATCATAGTCTATACCATGAGTTTGCTTGAAACCTTTTGCAACAAGCCTTGCTTTATAGGTATGCACATTTCCATCCACGTCAGTTTTCTTCTTGAAAACCCATTTGCAACCAATGGTCTTAACACCCTCAGGGGGATCAATTAATGACCAAACTTGATTGTCATACATGGATTGCATTTCAGATTTCATGGCACAAAGCCATTTCTCGGAATCTGGACCTAACACAGCCTCTTGATAGGTAGTAGGCTCATCTTGATCAATGAGCAAAAGATCACGACTATCAGTCATGAGAAATCCATATCTCTCAGGCTGATGACGTGTCCTATCAGATCTGCGTGGGACTTGTGTTACCCTTTCAGTCTCCACAACTGTTTGTGGTACTGGAAGTGGTTCTACTGGCGGTTCAATGCTCTCTTGTGGTGCTTGAGTTTTCTCAAGTCGCACTGTACTCCCACTGAATCTCTGAGAGATAAATTCCTTTTCCAAAAAGGTACCATTTCGAGCAACAAACACTTTGTTCTCTGAGGGAATATAGAAATAGTATCCTTTGGTTTCCTTAGGATACCCCACAAAATTGCACTTGATAGATTTTGGAGCTAACTTATCTGAGACTGGGCGTTTCACATAAGCCTCACAACCCCAAATCTTAAGGAAAGACAAATTGGGCATCTTGCCAGTCCATAACTCATATGGTGTCTTTTCAACCGCTTTCGATGGTACTCGGTTTAAAATAAATGCAGCTGTTTCCAAGGCATAACCCCAAAATGATAAAGGGAGATTTGTTTGACTCATCATAGATCGAACCATATCTAATAAAGTTCGATTTCTCCTTTCAGAAACACCATTCCATTGTGGAGTTCCTGGAGGAGTTAATTGTGAAACAATTCCACAGTTTCTAAGATGTTCATCAAACTCTTGGCTCAAATATTCACCACCTCGATCAGATCGAAGCATTTTAATAGTTCTACCAAGTTGATTTTGTACTTCATTTTGAAAAGTTCTAAACATTTCAAAAGATTCATGCTTATGTTTCATTAGGTAGACATAGCCATACCTACTGAAATCATCAGTGAATGTGATGAAGTACTGATAACCTCCCCTAGCACTAATGCTTAGTGGGCCACATACATCTGTATGTATTAAGCCCAATAAGTCTGAAGCCCTTTGACCTTGTCCAGTAAAAGGGTCCTTTGTCATCTTACCTAGCAAACAAGATTCACAATTTTCAAATGATTCAAAATCAAACGAATCTAATAAACCATCTTTATGGAGCTTAGATATGCGATTCTCATTTATATGGCTAAGACGACAGTGCCATAAATATGTTGGGTTTAACTCATTTGGCTTAGTTTTCTTAGAAGTTATGTTATAGATATTGCTGTCTCTAGAATCATCTAGATAAAGGACATAAAGGCCATCATATGAATTTGCAATACAATAAAGCAAACCATCTTTATGAATGGAACATTTCTTATTCTTAATGAGAAATGAAAAACCTTCATCGTCCAAAACAGAAATTGAAATAATATTCCTACTCAAAGTAAGAACATAAAAGCATTTGTTCAAAACTAACAAAAGCCCCTCGGGCAAAATAAGTCCCTACAGCTATGGCAGCAACTCTTGCTCCATTGCCTTCACGTAGGTCCACTTTGCCCTTTCACAATTTTCTACTCCTTTTAAGATCCTGCACATTTGTACAAATATGATAACCATATCCGGTATCTAATACCCATGAAGTAGAAATAGATAAATTAATATCTATAACATAAATACCTGAAGTCGTAGTCTCACTACTCTTCTTCTTCTTGCACTCATCCAAATAGAGTTTGCAATTTCTCTTCCAATGCCCTGGTTCCTTGCAATGGAAGCAAATTCCTTCCTTAGGAACTTTTGCCTTGGATTGCCATTTAGGCTTGCCTCGTCCCTTAGGCCCATTACCACCTTTAGACTTGGGCTTCCCCTTATTTTTCATGGGCTTACCCTTATTGACATTCAAAATTTGCGTAGGCCTTTTCTTGATATTTACCTCAGCTGTCTTTAGCATCCCATGCAACTCAGGAATGGATTTCTCCATATTGTTCATGTTATAGTTCATGACAAATTGAGAAAAACTGCTAGGTAAAGAATGTAGGATCAAATTCGTGGAGAGTTCTAAACTCAGAGGATAGCCAAGCCTAGCAAGGTGATCAATGTAGCCTTTCATCTTTAAAACATGAGCACTAACTGAATCACCTTCAGCCATTTTGCAATCATGCAATGCGATGGTGGTTTCATACCTGTCCTGCCTAGCTTGTTGTTGGAAAGCCTGTTTGAGATGGACACTCATCTCATAGGCCTCAAGGTGCTCCAGATCCTTCTGAAGTTCTGGGCACATAGTTGCCAACATAAGACATCCAATGTCATTAGAATCATCCATATGCTTCTTATGCTTGTTCTTAAGAGCATTAGTAGCATCAGCAGGAGGTGGTTCAGGGACAGCTTCATCAAGCACATAGGACTTTTTCTCTTGCTTGAGAACAATTCTCAAGTTTCTAAACCAGTCAATAAAATAAGTTCCATTTTCTTTCAGTTTATCCTTCTCAAGGATGGATCGCAGTGATAAGGTGGAATTGTTATTAGCAGCCATAATAATCTACAAAAATATGCAAATATAATTAATTTAATAAACAAATTAATATTGAGGTGATAATAATCTCCCACTAAAATATAACCCTCAGAATAATAATATTTTAGTGGGCTAAGATCCATATTTCACCTAATTCTAAGTCAGCTTTGGCATGACGCTTAGAATTAAGTTATTTAGGTAGGTAACCCCTTACCAATTACATCTAATGTAACTCTTAAATTATGAGGTATTGACATCATATGTCAAATGCATGTTATACCTCATCTAATGCCTTAGGCCCAAAACCGTTTTGATAGCCTAATTAAGCTGAACCAAAATTAAATAAATGAGTAATCATTACTCATCCTACCTTACTAGGATAATCCTAATGCACTTTGCTTTGGCAAAACCTGCATTTTGGTGATCTTAGTCTTGATAGGTTTTTAATATATGGGTGGCATTAAAACTTAAAATTTTAGAGTGAGGGTTTAACTTTTAATTTTAATTATTTTGTCTTGCATGTGTATATATTATGACATCCAATATGCATACATATATAAACCATCATGCATAGTATCTCATACTAATGTATAACAAAATAATAAAATTATTTTACATAGTCATTTAAATCTGATTTAAAGACTAAAATAAAATAATTTATTTTCTAGTTTCTTATAATTATTTTGTCTTGCATATATATATTATAGCATCTATATGCATATATATATAGACAATAATGTATAGTATCTCATACTAATATAGGACAAAATAATAAAATATAGTCATTTAAATCTAATTTAAAGACTAAAAGAAAATAATAAAATATAGTCATTTAAATCTCATTTAAAAGACTACAAATAATAATAATAAAATATAGTCTTTTAAATCTAATTTAAGACTAAAAGAAAATAATTTTAAAATATTACTTTCTTATTATTATTATTATTTTTAATTTTAATTATAGGGGCATATTTGTAATTGCAGCATCTTCTTCCTCAGAAGAACCCTAGCCGCACCCCTCGTCGCCAGCACGGATTGCCGTCGACAGCGCAAATCAAGGACGCGCGACCGACAGCGCGCGAAGCTCCACCGTCCGCAATCGCGCAGCAAGTGCGCGAGGCGGCACGTTATGGCCCGCCGACTCGCAAGGTGGCACGTTATGGCCCGTCTGCCATCACGCAGTGTCTGTGGCACATTATGGCCTTCTCCTCATTCATCTTGCAGAATGATTCCTGTTCGTCCACTCTTCAGCCACGTCTTGCGAGGCCTCAATTTTCTGGTTGCAATTTCTTGCTTTGCCGTGGGTTGCGCAACCATTGCGCATACCGCTGGCCATTAGCAATTCCTGGGTTCACAATTCATCGTGAACCCAATTTTCATTGTAATTAATTAATTAATTAATTTTTTTTTATTAAATTGTTGTTGTTTTAATTTTACCAATTAAAACTTACAACAACGAATCAAAACAATTTTGATTCTAAATTCAAAATTTTTAATTTTTCTAACAAAATTATCTAAATGATCCCATCATTCAACCATAATTATCATACCATTCTAATAAACATATATCGCATATATTATATCAATCATGGCATAATTAATTTAAACGAAAAGCACAGGTAGGCTCTGATACCACTGTTAGGAAATCCGGAGATTAATTGCAATCTAATTGCGCAGCGGAAAAATAAAATTTTGGATTTCTTTTCCCAGAATCCGAGTGCTCCGTTTAAATCAAAAGAAAGATGTGAGACTAACCTGTTAATCTCGTAGTGAAGATACACTGGCGGACTGATGGTGCTGCCTTTTCCAACGAACACCCTCTATGGTATCCACACGAACGTCTTCTATCCTTCCTGAGTGCTAGCTCTTTTCAAGATGGATAGATTATGTGCTCTATGTTCTACAATCTTTTAGACTGAGTTTTCTCAAAACTTTTACAACCAACCTACTCAATCTGTAGAAGGAGTATTTATAGGCCTCAGTCTTTTTATTTTCCCACAACTCTTTTCCTAAAAGAGTTGTGCTTAGAACCCACTATCACAATCTCACAGATACTCAAATATCTTTATGTGATAGAGTCCTTTATCTGTAACACTTACAGATAGACTGCAGATCTTTTAAATATTATTATCTCATAATAATAAATTATTATTATTAATAATAATAACACTTATTATTATTAATTATATTAATAATTAATATTAATAATAATATTAATAATAATAACACTTTATTATTATTAATTATACTAATGGGCTTTTAGCCCATTAATATAGCACATCAACAACGTTCTTGTGTGTGACCCAATAGGCTCATATTAATTGGCAATAGGCCCAGTCCAACAAGGCCTATAAGTCATAAGTGGCCTCTAGCAAGACATTATGACTACCCAACTAATATGAGGATCAATAGTCCGATAAAGCCTATTAAATAGAACATGTATTAATCCCTTTGTCTCACGATATCTAGTTTGAACATAAGTCATGGTCAATGTCAAACTTATAATGTTCAAACTTATGATTTCTCGATCTCTAAGTAGACTGATAAATTCAAATGATATTGATCACACTATCAATTCATTTGAGCACGGCCATGCATTTCTCAGTCTCACTCATCGAGGGGCCCAGAAGATATCTCTCTCATAGAGAGGGACAAATCCTATCTTAATTGTTCATTTTCCTCTACATAATTTCTATTATGCTCAATCATAACCTTTATGATTGTCCGATTAAAGACAACGTTTGATTATGTCAAAACATAACAGTCCTTATGTTGGAAACTATGACAATCTCAAGTCAAAGGATTAAGACATAACTACTTTGAGATTCACTTATGACAATGACCCATGTAGTGATCTCAATGCGGGTCCATCCAATACTTTGTTCTCTAACAAGTATTTATGATTATTGATTTATATCAACATATACATAATCATCTCATGATTATCAATCAATAATCATACTAGTTATATTTTATTATTATCAACATAATAATAAGTAACCAGGGATGATAATCATTATTATGTAACATGCAAACAAATAATAATGATAAAAACCTCTTTTATTAATAACCAAAATGACATACAAAAAGGTCCAAGATAATGGCCTAGGGCATATACACTAACAACACAAACTTCTGATTCTTCCTGGTTAGTCTGGTCAGAGGAGCTGCAATTTTTGAGAAGTCCTGAACGAACCTCCTGTAGTAACCTGCCAAACCCAAGAAACTCCTGATCTCTATCACTGAAGTGGGTCTAGGCCAGTTAGCCACAGCTTCTATCTTCTTGGGGTCCACCTCTATTCCATTTTCCGACACCACATGCCCCAAGAATGAAATGCTCCTCAGCCAGAACTCACACTTGGAGAACTTGGCATACAAGCCATGTTCCCTCAAGGTCTGCAGAACTAACCTCAAATGATGGGCATGCTCCTCTGCATTCCTGGAATACACTAAGATATCATCTATGAAGACAATAACAAAGTGATCCAGGTATTGGCTAAACACTCTGTTCATGAGATCCATGAATGCTGCAGGGGCATTGGTTAGCCCGAACGGCATAACAAGGAACTCAAAATGCCCATATCTGGTCCTGAAAGCTGTCTTTGGCACATCTTCCTCTCTTATCCTCAGCTGATGGTACCCAGATCTCAGATCTATTTTGGAGAAACAACCCGCTCCTGCTAGCTGGTCGAATAGATCATCGATCCTAGGCAAAGGGTACTTATTCTTGGTAGTGACTTTGTTCAACTATCTATAGTCGATACAAAGTCTAAGGGATCCATCCTTCTTTCTCACAAATAGAACTGGAGCACCCCAAGGTGAGGTACTCGGTCGGATGAAGCCCTTTTCTACCAGCTCTTGCAACTGTTCTTTCAATTCTTTCAACTCAGCTGGAGCCATCCTGTAGGGAGGGATAGAGATCGGTCGAGTTCCAGGCATCAATTCTATCTCGAACTCTATCTCCCTAGCAGGCGGTAAACCTGGCAGCTCGTCTGGGAAAATGTATAAGAACTCACTGACCACGGGCACTGAGGCGGGCTCTCTAACATGACTATCCAGCTCCCTCACATGAGCCAGAAAACCCTGACAACCCCTCCTGAGCAACCTACGAGCCTGAAGGGCTGATATCAAACCTCTAGGTGTACTCCCCCTGTCTCCTCTAAAGACAACCTCTGACCCATCCTGACATCTGAACTTGACTACCTTGTGTCTGCAGTCCAAGGTAGCACCATGGGTAGATAGCCAATCCATCCCTAGAATGACGTCAAAATCTGTCAAATCTAGAACCACAAGGTCGGCGGACAGGCATCTTCCCTCCATAAAAACTGGACTACACTGGTAGACTGACTCTGCCACTGACGGGTGACACTTAGGTCCACTGACCCATAGGGGACACTCCAACCTAGAGACCATCAATCCCAACCTCTCGACGGCCCTTGGAGCAATGAAAGAATGAGATGCACCAAGGTCCATTAATGCATACACATCAGAACAACCAATGATGAGATTACCTGACACCACTGTGTTCGATGCATTTGCCTCCTGCTGAGTCATTGTGAAGATCCGTGCCGGGGCTGAAGGACCTTTACCTCTGAAACCTGTTGAAGAAGAGGTTGCCCCTCTCCCTCTGCCTCTGCCACTAGCCTGAGTCGCGGCTGGAGCTGCTAGTTAAGCCACACTGCCAGAAGCTGTCTGCTAAGACTGCGCCACAAAAGCTGCCCTAGGACACTACCGAGCCATGTGTCCCTCCTGCCCACACCTGAAGCAAGCTGTCGTCCCAACCAGACATACTCCTTTGTGCGGCTTCCCACACTTCTTGCATGCTGCATTATCTACACTTGAGCTCGAGCCACCTCCTAATCCCAGACCTGACTTGATCTTGCTCCAGAACTTGTTCTTCTTTGGCTTCCAGGTGGTGTTGTCCCACCTCTTACTGCCTGAACTCAGAGAAGAAGGGTCTAACTTTCCCCCACCTGGGGTCTTGGAACCAAAAGGCTGTGCCACTGACTGCTTGACTTTCCCTTCGATTATAGCACTAGCCTCCATCCTCCGAGCCATATCCACTATGGCATGGAAACTCTCCCTCTCTGCTGACTGAATCAAGGAGGAATACCTGGAATGGAGCTTCATGATATACCTCCTTGACTTCTTCTGATCTGTGTCTAGATTCTGCCCAGCAAACGGCAACAGCTCTAAGAACCTGTCTATATACTCATCCACACTCATCTCATCTGTCTGCCTCAACTGCTCAAATTCAATCATTTTCAGCTCCCTGGAACTATCAGGGAAAGCCCATCCTACAAACTCATTTGCAAACTCCTCCCATGATAGGCTGTCCACCCTCGGGTTCACATAATTCTTAAACCACTCTCGGGCCTTTTTGCATTTTAGTGTGAACCCAGCCATCTGAATGGCTCTACTGTCATCAGCTCCTATCTCATCTGTAATTGTCTTGACCCTTTCGAGGTACACAAACTGGTCATCACCTGTTTCAAACTGGGGAGCACCCAACTTCATGTAATCGGTCATTTTGACCTTGCTCCCTCCAGATGAGCTAGGTTTAGGCATTTGGGTTTCTGGGACCGTAGGTGCTGTTGGTGGTGGAGGAGGTGCAGCATCCCCTGGTGTAGGGTTTGCTGTACCTGGATAGAAAGATGGGGGTGGGTACTGATAGAGCATATTTTAGTCCATATTTTCATGATCTTATTGATGTTTATTTGCACCTATTCTACCTAATTTTGTGGTTTTAATCATATTTTGAAGATATTAGGTGTGAAGGAACAATTTGGAGAAAATGCTCTTAAAAGTGCCAAAGAATGCCAAAAAACAGCCACTTTCGGAAGCACTTTCGGAAGTCGAAAGTCACCCACCTTCGGAAGCACTTTCGGAAGCACTTTCGGAAGCCGAAAGTCACCCACTTTCGAGGGCACTTTCAGCGGCCTAAAGTCAAGTCCAGAGGCGAAAGTCACCCACCTTCTGGGGCACCTTCGGCCGCCGAACCTTGGCTCCAGAGATGAAAGTCCTGCCCCCGAAACTTAACTTAGGCGGCCGAACCTACCCCTGAACAGTCTCCTTCCTATTTAATGAGCCAAATCTTGGAGATCACATGTTTCCTACATAGTGCTATGCTCATTCAAAATTCAAATCAAGGCTCCACCTTCCTCTTTAGTGCATGAATCTTCTTGGACACACCTTGGACATCAATTAAAAGACCAAAAAGGGCTTGCAACTCCACAAATGTACAAAGAAGACTCAAGGACACTATGGGCAATCACTCTAAAAGATGCATGGACACTAAAAAGGAAATAGGCAGCCTCTCAAGATCTATTTAAAGGCCTCAAGAAGACCAAGAATCATCATCTTCCCTCAAGGATTGATCAAGAACAGCCTCTCTCCTCCACCACTTTGGTTCTTCATCTTTTCTTCTTCTTTTCTTTTATTTTCTGTTTTGGTTCAGCCATGAGTGGCTCAAACCCTTATTCTAGTTGAAGTTTGGTTGAAACTAAGGTTGTTTAAAAGGTTGTGAGATCTGAACATAAAGTGTTTGCTTTTGATTTATTCAATATTCATGCAATTGTGCTTAATTCTAAAGATTGCTTTGTTGTTTTAATCAAATTGGCCACTTGATTCTTAATTGCAAAGTTAATTGATTGTTGATTAGGATATTTGTTAGTCCATAATTGCTGGAAATATTCTGATCCAAGAACACTTGGTGTAAAAACCAAGAAATTGTATGATCTAGCAACATCTCATGCGTTTGAGTAGCTAGGGTTTGGCTCTTTCTTGTTCTTCATGCAATTGGCAATTGTTTTGATGCCTATGGCCCAAGGACGTTCCTTGGCAATTTGTTGATTAGTAATTGGATAGAGAACGTTCCCTAATCAGTTTGTTCATAAGGAAAGACATGGTGGTGAGAAGCGTCTTCTACCCCCATAACCAACCTATTGAATCAATCAAGATAACCATGTTTCAATGATCAACCTAAACAACCAAAGTGGATCCATATCTTCAACTAGACATTTCTCATATTGATTTCTTATTTTATTTTGATTACTTGCTGTTTTAATTACTTTCAATAGTTGTTAGTCAAATCATCTCAAAACCCCCATTTTTTACTTTTCTTGCACTTGTTTCTATTTCTCTTTGATTACTTGCTTTCACTTGTGCCTTCAATTAGTTCTATTAGTCTTGATTGAGATAAATAAATAAGTAATCAATTCTCTATGGATACGATCCTTCACCACTGTCTACAGTTGTAAATTGTAGGTAACCAAGAAGGTTATTTTTGACCGGCTTCGACAACCGCTCCTGTCAAAAATTGGCGCCGTTGCCGGGGAGTTGATATCACTTGTTTATTTTCTTTCATGACCAGGTCTGAACGCAGGGACACACTACCCTTTGATCCAGAAATTGAACGCACTCTCAGAAGACTTGGAAAGCAAGCCGTAGAGCAACCTGCCCAACCTTCGGCCGCCGAACCTCCTCAACATTCGGCCGCCGAAAGTCTTGAACTCCAGCAACCAAATTCTGCACCAATGGCAGAACCTCAAGCACCAGTTGCTGCCCATAATGGACATGCTGTCCAAGGCCAGATAATTCAAGAAAATCCAGCAATTAGGCCCCAAGAACAAAGAGAAAGGACCATGGGAGAACTGGCAATTCCTGTAGGTGACTATGCCCCACTTTGCATCACCTACCCACCTCTGACAGTTCCCTTTGAACTTAAGACAGGTTTGATAAACATTCTCCCTAAGTTTAGAGGTAGAGAAAATGAAAATCCACACAAGCACTTAAAAGCATTCAATATAATCTGTTCATCTATGAAACCTCAAGGTATCTCTGAAGACCAAATTAAGTTAAGAGCCTTCCCCTTTTCATTGGATGACTTTGCTAAAGATTGATTATTTTACTTGCCACCTGGATCTATTACTTCTTGGGATGATATGGTCAAAACCTTTTTGAATAAATACTTCCCAACTCATAAATCAATTGGCATAATAAGAGAAATTACAAGCATAAAGCAAAAACCATCTGAGGACCTATATGATTATTGGGAAAGGTTTGAAAGACTTTGCACAGAATGCCCTCAACATGACATGTCAGACAACGCCCTTATACAATTCTTCTATGGAGGATTATCTCCCTCAGAAAGAAAATTCATTTATGTAACCTGTGGAGGCTCCATTGAAGACAAAACACCTAGACAAATGAGAGAATTAATCTCCACTCTTGCAGCCTCATCTAGACAATATGGAGAAGAGAGGCAACTACAAAGGGCCAATGAGGTAAATTTTCCTACTATGACTGAACTAACATCTGTTATAAAAAATGCTATGGTGGATGTTGTACAACAGATTCAAGCACCCCAGCCAGCTAGGGCATGTGGGATTTGTTTATGTGTGGGACACCCAACTGATCAATGTCCCACACTCCAAGAAGACCATCATCAAGCCAACGCCATTGGGAGGTACAACAACCAGCTTAGATATGATCCATACTCCAACACCTATAATCCAGGTTGGAGAGACCATCCCAATTTCAGCTATGGAAAGGGCAACACTGATCAGAATCACTAAGGTTACCAAAGAAGCCGAGTCCAACCAGCACCTCCAATGGACAATAACACTATGAATGAGGTAGTGAAGTCCTTGCAGATGATACAACAACAGATGGGACAAATGGCTACCTCCATAAACAGATTGGAAGCTCAAGGAAAGTTGGCATCCCAGACAGAGGCAAATCCCAAACAAAATGTAAGTGCCATTACTTTGAGAAATGGGAAAGAGCTTCAAGATGCAAGATTTCAGGAGGAAAAGCAAGTTGAACCAAAGCATGCATCATCTGAGACACCCTCTGCACAACATCCAAGGCAGTCTGAAGCCTCTTCATCACATTCTGCACCACCTCCTGCGCAAAGAGCTGACCCTAAGGTAAGTTTTCACATCCCACCTCCTTTTCCAAAAAGATTTGAAAGAACTCAAAAAGAAAAAGAAGAAAAGGAGATTCTTGAGACTTTCAGAAAAGTGGAGATCAACATACCACTGCTAGACGCTGTCAAGCAAATTCCTAAGTACGCAAAATTTCTGAAAGAGTTGTGCACCAACAGAAGAAAGCTAGTTGAAAGAGAGAAAGTAAGTATAGGTGAGGTAGTTACTGCTGTTATTAAAAGAGAACTCCCTACTAAATGCAAGGACAAAGGTATGTTTGCTATCTCTTGCAAAATTGGGAATGTTGGTATCAAGAAAGCCATGTGTGATCTTGGTGCATCTATCAATGTCATGTCTCTCTCCATCTATAAATCTCTCAATGCATGTGCACTAAAAGAAACAAGAGTTGTGATACAATTGGCTGATAGATCTGTGGTATACCCCATAGGTGTTCTAGAAGATGTGTTAGTCCAAGTAGATGAACTTGTCTTTCCTGCTGATTTTTATGTGATTGATACTAAGGAAAATAGTTGCAATACTAGTTCTGATATTCTTTTTGGACGTCCCTTCTTGAGTACTGCTAGAACTAAAATTGATGTGCATGATGGTGCTCTTACCATGGAGTTTGAAGGGGAAGTCATTAAGTACAATGTCTATGATGCCATGAAATATCCTCATGATACATCCCCTGTTTATGGTCTTGATATTATTGATTGCTTGAGCCAAGATGTGTTTAATGAAAATCAAGACTCTGTTTTAGATGATGATCTTTGCAGGATTGAAAACCTGAAACTGAAAGAGACAATCTGCAGCATTCAGCAAGTTGAGATCGAGCAGACAGAAGACATTCGGCCGCCGAACATAGCCCACTTTCGGCCGCCGAACCCTACTGCTCCACAGACACTAGATTTTGTTACACCACTTTTGCAACACATTGCGCGAAAAGAAGATATCCTTCGGCTGCCGAACATTTTTCGGCCGCTGAACCCCACTGTCTTGCGGAAGCCGAATCCATCGCCAAAGCTCATTCTGCAAACTGAAGAAATCTGGCCGCCGAACTCGAACATCTTTCGGCCGCCGAACCCCACCGACTTGCGGAAGCCGAATCCATCACCACAGCTCATTCCGCAAACTGAAGAAATTCGACCGCCGAACTCAGACACTTTTCGGCTGCCAAACCTCTCCCAGCAGCCTTCATCACAAGCAAGCTCCTCTAAAACTCCTGTGCAGCAACCTTCTGATCTGAAGCCTCTCCCAAACCATCTGAAATACATGTACTTGGGGGCCAACAAGACACTTCCAGTCATAGTGTCCAATGAATTGAACCAACATGAAGAAGCAAGCCTCTTAAAGGTACTACAGAAACACAAGGGAGCCATAGGATGGACCATTGATGACATAAAAGGTATCTCTCCTTCTACATGCATGCATAGAATTCACATGGAGGATGAATGCAAACCTGTCAGAGATGCTCAAAGGAGATTGAATCCACCCATGATGGAAGTGGTAAAGAAAGAAATAGTCAAACTCCTTGATGCAGGAATCATCTACCCAATCTCTGATAGCAAATGGGTGAGCCCTGTACATGTAGTTCCAAAGAAAACTGGAATTACCATTGTTCCAAATGCTGAAGGAGAACTTGTACCCACTAGAGTTCAAAATGGATGGAGAGTATGCATGGACTATAGAAAGCTCAATACTGCAACAAGGAAGGACCACTTTCCACTGCCTTTCATTGATCAGATGCTAGAAAGGCTTGCAGGTAAATCTCACTATTGTTGTCGTGATGGTTATTCAGGTTTTTACCAAATTCCAGTTGCTCCAGAAGACCAAGAGAAGACTACCTTCACTTGTCCTTTTGGCACTTTTGTCTTTAGAAGAATGCCATTTGGACTATGCAATGCACCTGCCACTTTTCAGCGATGCATGATGAGCATATTTTCTGACTATGTGGGTAAGACAATTGAGGTATTTATGGATGACTTCACAGTTCAGCCTTACCAATTTAGAAAAGATCTTGCAAAGATGCATTGAGACTAACCTTGTGCTTAATTATGAAAAATGTCATTTTATGGTTAATCAAGGTATGGTCTTAGGACATGTTGTTTCAGCTAAGGGCATTGAAGTGGACAAAGCTAAGGTAGATACCATCAAAAATCTGCCTTACCCCACAAACGTTAAAGACATCCGTTCCTTCCTTGGACATGCAGGATTCTACAGAAGATTCATCAAAGACTTCTCAAAAATTACTTTGCCATTATGCAGATTGCTCCAACAAGATGTAACATTTGATTTTGATGCAGATTGCAAAAAGGCGTTTGATTTGATTAAAGAGTTGCTTGTGACTGCCCCAATTATTGAAGGGCCTGATTGGAACCTGCCATTTGAAATCATGTGTGATGCAAGCAATTATGCAGTAGGAGCAGTCTTGGGGCAACGTGTGGGAAACTCCCCCCATGTCATTCACTATGCCTCTCGCACATTGGATTCTGCACAAAGCAACTACACGACAACTGAAAAAGAACTCTTGGCAGTTGTATTTGCTTTGGAAAAATTCAGACCATATCTTTTAGGAACCAAAGTCATTGTCTATTCTGACCATGCAGCCTTGCGATATTTGATCAAGAAAAAAGAAGCAAAACCAAGGCTTATTAGGTGGATTCTACTTCTACAAGAATTTGATCTTGAGATAAGAGACAAGAAAGGCAAAGAAAACCTTGTGGCAGACCACCTCAGCCAACTTCCCTCCAGCTCTGCACCATGCCCAGTCAAAGAAGAGTTCCCAGACGAACATCTATTCGTCACTCATTCTGCCTAGAGGATCATGCCAAGCACACCACACCCCAGGGAAGTACTCAGTTTCTTTTGTTCTCTTCTCTCTTCTTCTCTTTTTCTTTCTTTCACATTGAGGACAATGCATAATTTAAGTGTGGGGGTGCATATAGCTTCTTTCCTCTTCTTCTCCCTTTCTTTTTCTTCTTCTTCTTCTCTTCTTCTGCGATTTTCTCATGCTTTCAGATTGCAAATTTTTTTCTTTTTTTTCCTTCCAGTTTTAAATTTCTTTTAAGTTAATTAGCCACAGTTAAATTTTAATTTGTTTATGCTTTCAATAAAACACACACAACCACAACCTTTTTCTTCTTTTTGTTTTGCTCTACTCAAACTGATGAACTATGTTAGATGAGTTTATCTTTCCATGACCCCATTAATGTGATAACTCTTTAAACTTATGTTGAATCAATTGCAGTGAGTTATATTCATGTTTGAGAATTACATTTTGAATTGAATCTTAGAGCTTGCCAATGGTGAAAAATATATTGATGACCCTCAATTGATTGAGAATAAATTAAAATTGTGTGAATGAACTTAATGTGACTTGATTTAGCAATTGGTGTTGATTTGTCCAAATCATTGAGAGAGAAAATTCAGCGAATGCAAAGACCTCAAAAGCACAAATTCAAAAACTATTCCAATGGTCAAAAGACTATGAACAAGGCTAGTAGCCACTTAGATAGGTGACCAACTGAAAAATATAAACCATGACATCAAAAATAGGTTGGTGACCTTTCCAAGCAAAATCTAAAGTGCAAAAGCCTGAATAAAGTACCTCAAGGTAAGGGCAAGTCAATCCAAAAGCTAGAAAAAGTCTTAACAAATTAATGTGCATGTCTCTCTTGAGGAAAACAAATCCTAGCCATGGTAAGCAAAGGGAATCAAGGAAAAGAGGTGAGTAATCTTCATACATATATTCTTCACTGCAATGCTTCAAAATAAGTGTTTTGAGTAAGAGCTTAAGTGGAAATACGGATCTAGAGCAAGGAGAACTTATTTGACTATGTTTATTTGCTTGAGGACAAGCAAAAGCTTAAGTGTGGGGGTATTTGATAGAGCATATTTTAGTCCATATTTTCATGATCTTATTGATGTTTATTTGCACCTATTCTACCTAATTTTGTGGTTTTAATCATATTTTGAAGATATTAGGTGTGAAGGAACAATTTGGAGAAAATTCTCTTAAAAGTGCCAAAGAATGCCAAAAAACAGCCACTTTCGGAAGCACTTTCGGAAGCCGAAAGTCACCCACCTTCGGAAGCACTTTCGGAAGCACTTTCAGAAGCCGAAAGTCACCCACTTTCGGGGGCACTTTCGGCGGCCTAAAGTCAAGTCCAGAGGCGAAAGTCACCCACCTTCGGGGGCACCTTCGGCCGCCGAACCTTGGCTCCAGAGACGAAAGTCCTACCCCCGAAACTTAATTTAGGCGGCCGAACCTAGCCCCGAACAGTCTCCTTCCTATTTAATGAGCCAAATCTTGGAGATCACATGTTTCCTACATAGTGCTATGCTCATTCAAAATTCAAATCAAGGCTCCACCTTCCTCTTTAGTGCATGAATCATCTTGGACACACCTTGGACATCAATTAAAAGACCAAAAAGGGCTTGCAACTCCACAAATACACAAAGAAGACTCAAGGACACTATAGGCAATCACTCTAAAAGATGCATGGACACTAAAAAGGAAATAGGCAGCCTCTCAAGATCTATTTAAAGGCCTCAAGAAGACCAAGAATCATCATCTTCCCTCAAGGATTGATCAAGAACAGCCTCTCTCCTCCAACACTTTGGTTCTTCATCTTTTCTTCTTCTTTTCTTTTATTTTCTGTTTTGGTTCAGCCATGAGTGGCTGAAACCCTTATTCTAGTTGAAGTTTGGTTGAAACTAAGGTTGTTTAAAAGGTTGTGAGATCTGAACATAAAGTGTTTGCTTTTGATGTATTCAATATTCATGCAATTGTGCTTAATTCTAAAGATTGCTTTGTTGTTTTAATCAAATTGGCCACTTGATTCTTAATTGCAAAGTTAATTGATAGTTGATTAGGATATTTGTTAGTCCGTAATTGCTGGAAATATTCTGATCCAAGAACACTTGGTGTAAAAACCAAGAAATTGTATGATCTAGCAACATCTCATGCGTTTGAGTAGCTAGGGTTTGGCTCTTTCTTGTTCTTCATGCAATTGGCAATTGTTTTGATGCCTATGGCCCAAGGACGTTCCTTGGCAATTTGTTGATTAGTAATTGGTTAGAGGACGTTCCCTAATCAGTTTGTTCATAAGGAAAGACATGGTGGTGAGAAGCGTCTTCCACCCCCATAACCAACCTATTGAATCAATCAAGATAACCATGTTTCAATGATCAACCCAAACAACCAAAGTGGATCCATATCTTCAAATAGACATTTCTCATATTGATTTCTTATTTTATTTTGATTACTTGCTGTTTTAATTACTTTCAATAGTTGTTAGTCAAATCATCTCAAAACCCCCCTTTTTTACTTTTCTTGCACTTGTTTCTATTTCTCTTTGATTACTTGCTTTCACTTGTGCCTTCAATTAGTTCTATTGGTCTTGATTGAGATAAATAAATAAGTAATCAATTCTCTGTGGATACGATCCTTCACCACTGTCTACAGTTGTAAATTGTAGGTAACCAAGAAGGTTATTTTTGACCGGCTTCGACAACCGCTCCTGTCAGGTACATAAGGTACTGTGAGTACGGTGGGTAGAAAGGTGGGTATGGCATCTGAGAGTTATAAGGGTTAAAACTGGGGTAATCCGATGTACCTCCCATCGAATACCCAGGATTATGTGAAAAGGGTGGGTAGTAAGGTGGCTGAACAAATCCTGAGGCCTGAGTGCCTCCTTGGGACTCTCCCATTCCCTCTTCCGACATGCTTACTCCGAGAGTGCCATCCCTCCTCTGATCCACATCCATCTGATCCCCCACATCCTCTGACATATCCTCTTGCACTGTTCCCCTCACTGATCTGCTTTTACCCAGATCTAAAGACCTTCTAGGGTCTCTTACTGCTCTTTCTCTGCTGGACCTACTTGACATTGCCCTAGGCAATGCAGGAGGACGGGCATCAGTGCCCTCGTCCTGGGGTGGTACTCCAGTCAATCGTGCAGATTGATGAGTTCCTCTCATCCTGTTTTCTGAAAAGCAGCATACAACACATAGAACATTAGCATCAAATGGTTCATGTGCAAACACATGAACCCGCATCACATACATCACATACATAGCATATCATCAATGCACATGCATAAAATCATGGCATTTCACATCATTATTGTAATACCAGGCTAGATTCCGGCATCGGAATCCCTACCTTCCGACGGAATCTCCGTTGGAATCTGGAATTCTGAAGATGCCAGAGGCTTCTAGAGGGGTAAAATGTATTTTCTAAAAAGGTTTTTACTGATTTCATGGTTTTAAATAAAAAAGAATTGAGTTTTAAAAAGAAAAGACCAAGGAGGCGTTTGCCAGGTTCGGCCGCCGAAAGTGAAGTTCGGCCGCCGAACATGGAAAGGCTTCGAAAGCGCCTTTGGCCTCCGAAAGTCTTGTTTGAACGAGCCAAGGTTTGGCCGCCGAAAGTCAAGTTCGGCCGCCGAACATGCATGAGTTTAGGGGGCACGTTAGGTTGCCGAAGGTCTTCGACCAGGCCACCTATAAAGGGCCCTCAGATCGGAAATGGGCGAGTTTCCTCCCCATTCTCGAGCTCAGGTGAGTTTTTGTCCTCCCTTGGCCGTTTTCATGTTTTTCTTCATCTCCTTCATGTTTTCATGAGTTCCATGGTTATTTTGAAGAGTTTTCAAGCTTAGATCAAGTTTTGGGAGCTTGGAGCTTTTGGAGCTTGGATTCTCCACACCTCCGAGATTGAGATCACGCAACCCTCGATCTTCAAGAGGTAAGTGAGGATCTTTGCTTTCCTTTAGGTTTTAATGAAGTTTAAGTGAGTTTTAAGAGGATTTGATGGTGGAGTATGTGTAGATATGCATGTTTAGGTTTATGTGGGTTTTATGCCCAATGTATGCTTATGTGTGTTTATATATGTTTATGTGAGGATATGTAGGAAGTTTAAGCTAGTCTATGCATGTGGGAGTGAGTATGCATGATGGGGAGAGAGTATGTGAGGATTTGGGTTGTTTTGATGGTTTTGGCCTATGTGGGTCATAAGCTATCTATGTATGTTTTGATGTTGTTTCCGGAGTTTAATCAAGTTATTAAGCTCCTTTGTGCATGGTTAAAGGTTTATGCATGTTTTGGTAAAGCTGGGTGCTTGTTTTGGGGTGTTGGAAGGTTTGGGAGGCTTAAATGCATGAGAAGATGAGTTCTGCCCTTTTGGGAAGAACTCAGGTTCGGCTGCCGAAAGTAGCTTCGGCCGCCGAACCTGCCTTTGGATGCATGGTTTGGCCGCCTAACCTTGCCCCCGAAAGTTGAGTTTTGGATTGAAAGCAGACTTTCGGCCGCCGAAGGAAGGTTCGGCCGCCGAAAGTGCCTGACTTTCGTCTCTGGAGAAGGACTTTCGGCCGCCGAAGGTGCCGCCTAAAGTGCCCGAGTTTCGTCTCTGGAGAGAGGGTTCGGCCGCCGAAGGTGCCGCCGAAAGTGCCCTGTCCAGCCTTTTCATGGTTGATTTCTATGCATGTTTAAGGGACGTTTTAGGGGTTTTTTTGGGTAGTTGCTTATGAGTTGTTTAGAGTGTGTTTGGCACCTCATTCGAGTCCACCTGTGTAGGATCGGACCCGAGGGATCGAGGAGGCCATCGGCGTTAGTAGTTGCAGAGTCAGTTCAGCGTCTGCTAGAGGTGAGTAGAACTACACTTAATCTTTTATTTTATGAAATCGAAGGCCTAAAGCATGCTCATGCATCATGTTATTATGTAATAGGTTGATTGCACTAGTTACACGAATATGAAGCATTGCATTATTTACTGTTGATGGAGATTGGACCAAGGACGACCCCACTAGCCCTAGAGATGTTGTAAGACCTAGCCGGGCCAGGCATACATATACAATTGTTGTAAGACCTGGCCGGGCCAAGCATACGAAGGTTGTGAGACCCGGCCGGGCCGGGCATACTGAGACTGGAAGGGATTTTTTGGGGTTAGGTCCAATCCGTGATATGATTTGTTTGTGCTGTGACGCATTTCATGAAAGTATATAATTAATGAACTGTTTTCTTTGTTTCTACTCACTGGGCTTTTTAGCTCACCCCTTTCCCCTAACCCCAGTTTTGCAGGTCAGAAGTAGGCTAGGATGACGTCAAGGGTAAAAGTCTTGTAATAGCAATAGCTTAGTATTTTTAGTGTGGACATGTAATGTATTTTGAGATAATGATTTGTAAGAGAATGTGATGTAAAGTAAGTGGAGTTATGTTTATGGATTAGTACTGTGCTTGGCCCTAAGACTTGGTTAGTCCCTGTTCAATACATGATGTATGTAATATTTTAGATGTTGAGTTGTTTGAACTAAACTGGTGGCATGTATTGTTTACCACGCTATGATTTGATGAGGACCCTAGTGGAGGTCTTATGTTTGTGGTTTGATGCATGCACAGGTTAGGTTCTAGTTCTTTGGATACGATCCCAGCTTGATGTATGTTATGTTGACCCAGCTAGAGTTTTGATTAGGGCTCTAGTAGGGGGTTCTTTATGTTACCAGTTATGTTGCATATAGGTCAAGCTCGGTCTATACATCTTATGTTTCAGTTTTTATGTTAAAGTTTTGATCATGTATGGGATTTGACTAGGTGATAGGAGGTATGTTTGGCTTGCTACAGGTCCCGGCGGCCTTAAGCCGATCCAGATCCTAGCGCCGGTGGCGGTTCGGGCCGTTACAGAGGGGTATCGGTTTCCGGGTCGTTACAGAGTGGTATCAGAGCTTTGGGCCTCATCAGTACTGTAATACCCGGCTAGTTCAGGCATCAGAATTCTTACCATCCGGTGGAATTCCGGAATGTCTGAGGTTCTAGAAGGGTAAGAGTGAAGGTTTTCTAAAAGGTTTTTAAGTGTTTAAACGGTTTGATTTAGAAAAGAGTTAAGTTTTGAGGAGAAGTGGCTTAAGGAGTTTCTGTCATGTTCGGCCCCCGAATGTTAAGTTCGGCCGCCGAAAGTGCTCAATGTTCGGCCTCCGAAGGTTAAGTTCGGCCCCCGAATGTTGTATGGTTTTGCATGCGATTCGGCAGCCGAAGCTGAGTTGGCCAGCCAATGCCTTAGTCATTGTTTTGGGACAGATGTTACCTCCAAATCTTCCCAAAGGTTATGCCACGTCTCCCATGACTCATCTATAAGCTTTTACTCACCCATGCACAGGTTTAAGGGTGGTTAAGTGTTTTGAATGTTTTGAGAGAAAAGAAGAGAGCTTTAAGGGTTTGGTGAAGGAAAAGAGGTGTTGGTGTATAGCTGTGAGTTCTGATTGTTTAGCTTCTGTTTTCAAGAGGTAAGGGAAGCTTTTAGTTTGTTTTAATGAGTTTTAACAGCTTTTAAAGTGGTTAAGGGTAGAGTTGCATGTTTAGGTTTTAAAGTTCAGTTTTTGATGTTTTAATGGTGTAAGCATGATTATGTGTTATAGTTGCTGTTTTGTTGGGGTTAATAGGTAGTTTTGGACCCCTTTGAGCATATACCAGAGTATATGCAAGTTGAGGAGTTGTGTATGCATGATTGTGTAGAGTTGGTGCTTGGCAGGAGATGGTTGTGCATGAAGCTGAGTTCTGGATGAACTCAGGTTCGGCCGCCGAAGGGAGGATTCGGCCGCCGAACCCCTTGTGAGGGCAGTTTCGGCTGCCTAAGGCTGCCTCCGAAAGAATGGACTTTCGGATCTGTCCAGCACATTCGGCCGCAGAAGGTGCCGCCGAAGGTGTCCTGCCTAGCTTTTCCTATGCATGCTTTATGTGATTGGTTTATGAGCTTTTAGAGGGGATTATAGGGGTTTGTTTAAGAGTTGGTAAGCGTATGCTTGATACCTCAATCGAGTCCTTTTGTGTAGGTTTGGACCCGACAGTTCAGGGAGGTTGTCAGGATTAGCAGTTGCAGAGTCAGTCAGGTTTCTGCTTGAGGAGCAGAGGTGAGTAGAACTAAACTTAATCTTTTATTAAAGACACATAATGCTTTAGCATAGTTCATGCATCATGTTTGCTATGATATATATTAGGGTGATTGCATTAGAATCACGAATGTGAAGCATTGCATATTCTATGATCAGAGATTAGGTGGACCCAGGCGACTCCAATAGCCTAAGCTTCGGCTCCTGTCATTGTGTCAGGTCAGTTGGGCAAGTACATGTTGGAATGCCCTGTGTAGCTCCTTTGGGGGGCCAGTGTTGACAGAGGGTATTTTTGGGGTCATGTCTACCTTAGTGGGGATTGGACCAAGGCGACTTCAATAGCCCGTCGAGGGAGTTTTGGGGTCATGTCTACTCCAAGATATATTGAGATGTTTGTGTTGTGATGCATTTTCATATATAGTGCGTATGAATGAACTATTTTCAGTGTTTCTACTCACTGGGCTTTAGAAGCTCATCTCTTTCCCTTAATCCCAGGTTTGCAGGTTCTGTATAGCAGGGAAAGTCAGCAACAGCAGAGTGGTGACTAGAAGACTGCATGTGTAATAGCCTAGTATGGACATGATGTAAATCAAAGAGATATATGTAAAGGCATGTAATAGCTAGAAGGCAGTATGATATGGTTTAGAATGTGCTTTTGCCTATTGTCTAGTGTATGTTAATCCCTAGTGTATGCATGTATCCTGTTTTACAGTTTCTTGATGAGTCAGACCAGACTTAATATATGTTGTGCTTTGAAAACCCAGTGAATTATAACTGTGAGGGAAGACAGGGTTTAATTCCTTTGACCCAAGACCAGTGCAATAGGAAAGACCAGGTTTGATTCCTGTGATCCATAGAGAGGCCATTAGGGAAGACCGGGTTTGATTCCTGTGACCCTGTGGTAGCCAAGTTAACTTATGATATGCTGACCTTTATAGAGTGGGTTCTATGCTGCAGAGCGCATAGTGCATGGAGGTTACTTGGTAGAGCATCACTGGTGTATTATAGATAGCCTGAAGGCTAGTTCAGATTAGTATATCTGAGCATTTTGGTTCATATGGTTGGACCTACAGAGAGTGTTTTAAAGGTTAAGTCTGGTAGTTTTGAAGTAACGTTCTAACAGTTAGTAGTCCAGTCGGATCATGTATGGGATTTTAACAGGTACACAGAGTTCAGATGAGGCTTACTACGGGTCTAGGCGGCCTTAAGCCGATCTGGATCCTAGTGCCGAGCGGTTCGGACCGTTACAAAGAGGGTACCGGTTTCCGGGCTGTTACAGATGGTATCAGAGCATAGGGCCTCATAAGTACGGTGTGTTGAGCATCTTTGTTCAAGGATTAGAGATCCCACATCGGAAAGAGGTTGCTTTCAAGTCATAGTAAGGCAAAGCACAATAAGTAAATCATGTCCACTAGGCTAAGATGTTAAGTTTTGTGTTGCATGCTGATGTGAAATGCCCATGTATATAAACATGTGTATGATGTTATGTATGTATGCATGTATATATTGTAAGTTCATGTGTTTCATATGAACTCTATGTGTGCTAATGTTTGTTCTTATTGTGTTTGTTCCTCAGAGCTAAGATGAGTGGACTTAGTCCTCAGAGTGAGTCAGATCCGTCTGAAGGGTCTTTTGATGATAGTAGAGAAGGAATGAATCTAGAATCAGAAAACAGGAGAGAGCTAGAAGTGGATGTGCAAAGAAGGGATGTAGGTGTACAGGTGAATTTAGATGACGAGACTTTAGAGGATACTCAGACCAAGGACTCTAGGCTAGGAGAGAGTGAACCCTCCACTTGGAGTACAGCTACCTGGAAAGGAGTGAAATGGGGGCACACTAGCAAGAAAAAGGTTAGGGGCCTTAGAAGGTCAAGAAAGAGAGAATTAGGGACTAGTAGTGCTGGTCCGAGTTTTGCTCGAGGCAAACCAAAATGTTTGAGGTGTGGAAGGTCGCATAAGGGAGTTTGTCTTGTTGGCACGCCAGGATGTTATAGGTGTGGACAGGAGGGACATATGATGCGTGAGTGTCCTTTTGCGCCCCAGTTGATTCAGTCCCAGCGAACATTTTCTGGTAGAGCTATACAGCAGGGAATAGCACCCTCAGATCCAGTGGTGCCAGGTATGCTCGTTTTGGGAGTTTTGATGTATATCTTTGTTTTGTGGATCCTAGTAGGATTGAAAGGAACAGAATGTAATAGAGTTACATGGTTAGAGTAAAAGTCAAAGAGATAGAGAGTAAGAGAAAAGTTAATAGCTAAAGGAAAGTAAATCAGAAAAGAGTGAAAGAAGAGAGTTGCTTGAAGATCATAATGTTTCAGGTTTCTTTAATTTCTCAAGAAAGAGTAAGTAAGTAAGTTAAAAGCAACAAGGAAAAGTGAATTAGATCAGAGTAAGATCAGAGTAACGCAGCGAAAGCTGTGGAGTTTAGATCTTGCTTGTTCTTGTTTGTTGTGTTAACATTCGAGGACGAATGTTTTATAAGGGGGGAAGAATGTAATACCCGGCTAGTTCAGGCATCAGAATTCTTACCATCCGGTGGAATTCCGGAATGTCTGAGGTTCTAGAAGGGTAAGAGTGAAGGTTTTCTAAAAGGTTTTTAAGTGTTTAAACGGTTTGATTTAGAAAAGAGTTAAGTTTTGAGGAGAAGTGGCTTAAGGAGTTTCTGTCATGTTCGGCCCCCGAATGTTAAGTTCGGCCGCCGAAAGTGCTCAATGTTCGGCCTCCGAAGGTTAAGTTCGGCCCCCGAATGTTGTATGGTTTTGCATGCGATTCGGCAGCCGAAGCTGAGTTGGCCAGCCAATGCCTTAGTCATTGTTTTGGGACAGATGTTACCTCCAAATCTTCCCAAAGGTTATGCCACGTCTCCCATGACTCATCTATAAGCTTTTACTCACCCATGCACAGGTTTAAGGGTGGTTAAGTGTTTTGAATGTTTTGAGAGAAAAGAAGAGAGCTTTAAGGGTTTGGTGAAGGAAAAGAGGTGTTGGTGTATAGCTGTGAGTTCTGATTGTTTAGCTTCTGTTTTCAAGAGGTAAGGGAAGCTTTTAGTTTGTTTTAATGAGTTTTAACAGCTTTTAAAGTGGTTAAGGGTAGAGTTGCATGTTTAGGTTTTAAAGTTGAGTTTTTGATGTTTTAATGGTGTAAGCATGATTATGTGTTATAGTTGCTGTTTTGTTGGGGTTAATAGGTAGTTTTGGACCCCTTTGAGCATATACCAGAGTATATGCAAGTTGAGGAGTTGTGTATGCATGATTGTGTAGAGTTGGTGCTTGGCAGGAGATGGTTGTGCATGAAGCTGAGTTCTGGATGAACTCAGGTTCGGCCGCCGAAGGGAGGATTCGGCCGCCGAACCCCTTGTGAGGGCAGTTTCGGCTGCCTAAGGCTGCCTCCGAAAGAATGGACTTTCGGATCTGTCCAGCACATTCGGCCGCCGAAGGTGCCGCCGAAGGTGTCCTGCCTAGCTTTTCCTATGCATGCTTTATGTGATTGGTTTATGAGCTTTTAGAGGGGATTATAGGGGTTTGTTTAAGAGTTGGTAAGCGTATGCTTGATACCTCAATCGAGTCCTTTTGTGTAGGTTTGGACCCGACAGTTCAGGGAGGTTGTCAGGATTAGCAGTTGCAGAGTCAGTCAGGTTTCTGCTTGAGGAGCAGAGGTGAGTAGAACTAAACTTAATCTTTTATTAAAGACACATAATGCTTTAGCATAGTTCATGCATCATGTTTGCTATGATATATATTAGGGTGATTGCATTAGAATCACGAATGTGAAGCATTGCATATTCTATGATCAGAGATTAGGTGGACCCAGGCGACTCCAATAGCCTAAGCTTCGGCTCCTGTCATTGTGTCAGGTCAGTTGGGCAAGTACATGTTGGAATGCCCTGTGTAGCTCCTTTGGGGGGGCCAGTGTTGACAGAGGGTATTTTTGGGGTCATGTCTACCTTAGTGGGGATTGGACCAAGGCGACTTCAATAGCCCGTCGAGGGAGTTTTGGGGTCATGTCTACTCCAAGATATATTGAGATGTTTGTGTTGTGATGCATTTTCATATATAGTGCGTATGAATGAACTATTTTCAGTGTTTCTACTCACTGGGCTTTAGAAGCTCATCTCTTTCCCTTAATCCCAGGTTTGCAGGTTCTGTATAGCAGGGAAAGTCAGCAACAGCAGAGTGGTGACTAGAAGACTGCATGTGTAATAGCCTAGTATGGACATGATGTAAATCAAAGAGATATATGTAAAGGCATGTAATAGCTAGAAGGCAGTATGATATGGTTTAGAATGTGCTTTTGCCTATTGTCTAGTGTATGTTAATCCCTAGTGTATGCATGTATCCTGTTTTACAGTTTCTTGATGAGTCAGACCAGACTTAATATATGTTGTGCTTTGAAAACCCAGTGAATTATAACTGTGAGGGAAGACAGGGTTTAATTCCTTTGACCCAAGACCAGTGCAATAGGAAAGACCAGGTTTGATTCCTGTGATCCATAGAGAGGCCATTAGGGAAGACCGGGTTTGATTCCTGTGACCCTGTGGTAGCCAAGTTAACTTATGATATGCTGACCTTTATAGAGTGGGTTCTATGCTGCAGAGCGCATAGTGCATGGAGGTTACTTGGTAGAGCATCACTGGTGTATTATAGATAGCCTGAAGGCTAGTTCAGATTAGTATATCTGAGCATTTTGGTTCATATGGTTGGACCTACAGAGAGTGTTTTAAAGGTTAAGTCTGGTAGTTTTGAAGTAACGTTCTAACAGTTAGTAGTCCAGTCGGATCATGTATGGGATTTTAACAGGTACACAGAGTTCAGATGAGGCTTACTACGGGTCTAGGCGGCCTTAAGCCGATCTGGATCCTAGTGCCGAGCGGTTCGGACCGTTACAAAGAGGGTACCGGTTTCCGGGCTGTTACAAGTACGGTGTGTTGAGCAAAGATGCTCAAGGATTAGAGATATCCCACATCGAAAAGAGGTTGGTTTAGAGGTCATAGGAGGGCAAGCACAATAAGAGAATCATGTCCACTAGGATAGGATGTGGAGTCCTGTCTTGTATGAATGATGATGTGATATGCCATGATGTTATGCTATGTATGTATGTATGCTATGTAGGTTGTAGGTTCATGTGTTTCCATATGAACCGTATGATGCTAATGATTGATTGTATGCTTGTGTGTTGTTCTTCAGAGGAGCCTGAATACGAGGTGCTCGTCGATCTGTGGAATCAATTGGAGTTCCATCTGAGAGGGAAGGTATGGACACCTTTCCCCCTGCTCTACCAAGAGCGCAGTCGTGGGGAGTCAGCAGATGGGGAACATCAAGGGACCCTGGAAGTTCTTTTGATGTAAGCAGAGAAGGAATGGCTCCAAGAAGGATGTCAGCTAGTATGAGGGAAGTGGAGTTGGATGTTCAGAGAAGAGATATCAGTGTGGGAATCAGAGTGCCAGAAGAAGGTATGGGAGATTCTCAGGAGGATGCTCAGACTCAGGATTCCAGAATCTCAGGTTCAGGAGGGATTGATCCCTCCACTCTGAGTACAGCCTCCACGAAAAGCAAGAAGTGGGGCAGAACCCTGAAGGGGAAGAAGAAGAAGTTGTGGAGGCGGTTGAAGTCTAGTCTGGGATTAGGTGGTGGTTCGAGCTCTGGCTCAGGCAGTTCAAGATGCTTGAGGTGCGGAAGGCCGCACAAGGGAGTCTGCCGTTATGGGACTAATCTATGTTACAGGTGCGGACAGGAGGGGCACATAGCACGTGAGTGTCCCACTGCGCCCAGGTTGGCTCCATCCCAGCAAGCAGCTTCAGGTAGAGCAGCTCAGCCAGTAGCTCCAGCCGTGTTTCAGGTTAGTGGTCGAGGCAGAGGAAGAGGGTCAGCCCCTCATTCCTCAGGTTTCCGTGAAGAAGGTCCGTCAACTTCAGCTCGGATCTTCACCCAAGCTCAGCAAGAGGCAGACACATCGAACATGGTGGTGCCAGGTACGCTCACTTTTGAATGTTCTGATGCGTATGTTTTTGTGAACCCTAGTGTTTCTCTTTCTTTAGTTGCTCTAGGAGCCATCGAGAGGTTGAGTTAATAGCTTCTGGGCTAGAGTGTTCTCTTTGGTCAGTGGAACCGAGTGTGATCCATCTGTGGCAGAGTCAGTCTGCCGGTTCAGTTCTGTGACAGTTGAGGGTAGATGTAATGACCCGAAAATCGGAACGCTACCGGTGCTAGGATCCGGGTCGACTTAAGGCCGCCAGGACCCATAGCAAGCCTAACATGCATCCTGTGAACCTGCTAAATCCCATACATGATCAACAACATACATAAAAATTAAAACTTTTCTTTCCATATGCATCAACCAAACTCAACCTGTGCATATACATTAACATAACATTGATCCCTCAGTGGAATCTCATCAATGCCCCCAATGGGTGACATAACATATGCTGAGTTGGTTTACATAAACATCATAAAAATCTCTAAGATCATGTATAAAAAGGGATACAACAATCTATGGTCAAGCACACCTCTAACATCCATAAACATCATCTATACTGATTAATACATTACAATACAATTTGATCATGTCCATTGCTAACTATTACATAACCATGACTTCTTTACTCTATCCGGACTCCTGCTCTATCCTGTACCTGCAAGCCTGGGGGGTAAAGGGAGAGGGGTGAGCTAAAAGCCCAGTGAGCAGAACTATAAAACATATTAACACTATGCTCCAATGAAATGCATCATAACACAGACAATTCACATAAGGGTTGGGTGAACTTGTCACCAATTAGTCCAAGCTAACATTGTGCCAGGCCGTAGCATGGGGTCCTGGTCTTCCTGTCATAACATACATTACTTACCATTGCCCCAGGGCCTCCTCTGGGCTCCTGGTCTTCGAGTCCCATAACCGTGCCAGGCCGTAGAATGGGGTCCTGGTCTTCCTGCCATGGACTAATTGGATCATCCAATATTCACCCACATCAACAATAATCGATGCAATACGGCATATTCGTGAAAACTAATGCAATCATCCTATTGCATAATCATGATGCATGAAACATGGTAAAACATTTAATTTAAAGGATTGAGTTTAGTTCCACTCACCTCTGGCAGACTCTGGCTGCACCGAAGCAGCTGAACTCACTGCTGGGGTCCTCGGTTCCTCGGATCCGAACCTACACAGGTGGACTCAAATGAGGGACCAAACATACCTGAACATAACTATAAACTACTCCCCAAAGACCCCCTAAAACATCATGAAACAACCAGAGAGAAACATGCAAGGAAGGCCTGGACAGGGCACTTTCGGCGGCAGGTTCGGCGGTCGAAAGTCCCTCCAGAGCCGAAAGTCAGGCAGGTTCGGCGGCACCTTCGGCGGCCAAAACTCCCAGACAGAGACGAAACTCATGCATGTTCGGCGGCACTTTCGGCGGCCGAAACTGCCAGACAGAGACGAAAGTCTCTCTTTCGGGGGCAAGCTTCGGCAGCCGAAAGGCTACCTCCCCAGCCATGTTTGGCGGCCGAAAGTCATTCGGCTGCCGAACCTGGTTTCTGCCAAAGGGCAGAAACTTGGCTCCCTTTGCACATTTCGCCTCCAAACCTTTCCAACATGCATCAAACCTATTCTACAACACACAACACAAGCATACATGTTCCTAGGGGCCTCAAACCATCATAAACCCCATCTACAACACATCAAGAAGCTCACATTGTTCATGAACATACATATATACCCATAAACTCCAAAAACATAACCATAACCTAAACATGCATTCTATCCCATAGATCTACTTAAAACTTACATAAAACATGCAATGAGCTTAAGATCGGCTCTTACCTCTTGAAGATCGAGAGGGAGACGACCTAAACTCGAAGTTGGGAGAGATTGGGTTCTTGAACCTCCAAGCTCCAAAACTTTGCTCAAAAACTCAAATCTTCAAAACAAGGTGAAAACAAGTGAAAATCTTGAAAGATTTAGAGGAAACACGTCAAAGATGGGTGAGGGACGGCGGAAACTCACCTTGGCCGAAAATAGGGAAAAAAGCTCGCCCGTTTTCGGCTAAGGGACCCTTTTATAGTGGCTGGCCAGACCACGTTCGAGGGCCGAATGTGCCTCCGCATGCATGCCATGTTCGGCAGCCGAACTTGGGGTTCGGCGGCCGAACCTGGACTTCCCTCACTTATGCTTTCGGGGGCCTAAAGCACACCCGCAACGCATGCATGTTCGACGGCCGAACTTGAGGTTCGGCGGCCGAACCTGAGTTTTCCTCCAATGCTATTTTCATGCAAAAACTCATTTTCTTTCATGCTTAAAACATAAAACACATTAAAACATTTTATAAAAACATGATTTTACCCTACTAGAGACTTCCGACATCCGAGATTTCACCGGACGGTAGGAATTCCGATACCGGAGTCTAGCCAGGTATTACATTCTCCCCCCCTTAAGAACATTCGTCCCCGAATGTTCCTCAACTAGCACATGCATAGCATCATCACAACATACACATAAAACACATAGGGACTAACCTCAAAAGAGATGAGGATATTGCCGGAGCATGGACTCCCGTGTCTCCCAAGTGCACTCTTCCAGATTGTGGTGGTTCCAAAGGACCTTCACCATCGGGATTTCCTTGTTTATTAGCTTCCTGATTTGAGTGTCCAGAATCCGTACCGGCTGTTCAACATAGGTGAGATCCTCTTGGATCTCCACATCAGGCTCACTAAGAACCTTGCTCGGATCTGACACGAACTTTCTCAACATAGAAACATGGAAAACCAGATGGATTCTCTCCATTGAAGCAGGTAAATCCAGCTTGTACGATACATTCCCAATCCTTTGCAGGACTTCAAAGGGTCCGATGTACCGCGGAGCCAGCTTACCCTTCTTCCCGAAACGAACCACTCCTTTCATTGAAGACACCTTGAGCAATACCAGATCCCCCTCCTGAAACTCTACTAGTCTTCTGCGGATGTCTGCATAACTCTTCTGTCTGCTTGCAGCAGTCTTGATCCTCTCTCTAATTATGGGTACCATCCTGCTGGTGATCTCTACTAGCTCAGGCCCTGCCAAGGCCTTTTCTCCAACTTCCTCCCAGCAAACAGGTGACCTGCACTTCCTCCCATATAAAGCTTCATATGGAGCCATCCCGATGCTAGCATGATGGTTGTTATTGTAGGCAAACTCCACCAAAGGTAGATGCTGCCTCCAAGAACCGCCAAAGTCCAGCACACACATCCTTAGCATATCTTCTATGGTCTGGATGGTCCTCTCTGACTGTCCGTCTGTTTGTGGATGGAAGGCAGTACTGAAATCCAACCTGGTACCCATGGCATCCTGCAGACTCCGCCAAAACCTGGAGGTGAACTGGGGTCCTCTATCTGACACTATAGAAACAAGAACCCCATGCAGTCTGACTATCTCTTCAATATACACCTGCGCCAGTTTGTCCACAGAATAGCCACTCCTGACAGGGATGAAGTGAGCAGATTTGGTGAGTCTGTCCACAATCACCCATATGGAGTCCAATCTGTTGGACGTCGCCGGTAACCCCACTACGAAGTCCATAGCTATATTCTCCCATTTCCACTCTGGAATAGGTAGCGGGTTAAGTATTCCAGCCGGCTTCTGATGTTCCAGCTTCACCATCTGACACACTTTGCAGGCTGACACAAACTGTGCCACTTCTCTCTTCATAGCTGGCCACCAATAAACCCTTTTTAGATCCTGATACATCTTGGTGGCCCCGGGGTGAATGTTGTATCTTGCATTATGAGCCTCTCTCATAATGTCTCCTTTTAGTCCTATGTCATCTGGTACACACAAACGACTCCCATAGCGGAGGATCCCCTTATTGTCGAATCTGAACTCACTGTCCTTGCCTGACTGAACAGTCCTGGCAATCTTCACTAACTCTGGGTCCTCATGCTGTTTCTGAGCCACCTGCTCTAGAAACACGGGTGTCACTTTCATCTGAGCAACCAAGGCACCTGTACCAGACAACTCCAACTGTAGACCTTCCTTAATGAGCTTGTAAAACTCCTTCACCACTGGTCTCCTCTCTGCCGTGATGTGGGATAGACTGCCTAGTGACTTCCGGCTTAGGGCGTCTGCCACGACATTCGCCTTACCCGGATGATACTGAATCTTGCAATCATAGTCACTCAGCAGCTCCACCCATCTCCTCTGTCTCAAGTTCAAATCTCTTTGACTCAGGATGTACTGCAGGCTCTTATGATCTGTAAAGATCTCACATGTTACCCCATAGAGATAGTGCCTCCACATCTTGAGTGCAAAGATTACTGCTGCCATCTCAAGGTCATGTGTGGGGTAATTCGACTCATGCTTCTTTAGCTGCCTCGAAGCATAAGCAATCACCCTCTCATTTTGCATCAGTACACAACCCAGTCCCACACGGGACGCATCACAAAAGACTGTAAAGTCCTCATCACTAGATGGCAGAGCTAAAACTGGTGCTGAATTCAACCTCTTCTTAAGCTCTTCAAAACTCTCTTCGCACTGGTCGGTCCACAGAAACTTCTGATTCTTCCTGGTTAGTCTGGTTAGAGGAGTTGCTATTTTCGAGAAGTCCTGAACGAACCTCCTGTAGTAACCTGCCAAACCCAAGAAACTCCTGATCTTCGTCACTGAAGTGGGTCTAGGCCAGTTAGCCACAGTTTCTGTCTTCTTGGGGTCCACCTCTATCCCATTCTCTGACACTACATGCCCCAAGAACGAAACGCTCCTAAGCCAGAACTCACACTTGGAGAACTTGGCATACAAGCCATGTTCCCTCAAGATCTGTAGAACCAACCTCAGATGATGGGCATGCTCCTCTGCATTCCTGGAATACACCAAGATATCATCTATGAAGACAATAACGAAGTGATCCAGGTACTGGCTAAACACTCTGTTCATGAGATCCATGAATGCTGCAGGGGCGTTGGTTAACCCGAACGGCATTACAAGGAACTCAAAATGCCCATATCTGGTCCTGAAAGCCATCTTCGGCACATCCTCATCTCTGATCCTCAGCTGGTGGTACCCAGATCTCAGATCTATTTTGGAGAAACAACCCGCTCCTGCTAGCTGGTCGAATAGATCGTCGATCCTTGGCAAAGGGTACTTGTTCTTGGTAGTAACTTTGTTCAACTGCCTGTAGTCGATACAAAGTCTAAGGGATCCATCCTTCTTTCTCACGAACAAAACTGGAGCACCCTAGGGTGAGGTACTCGGTCGGATGAAGTTCTTGTCTACCAGCTCCTGCAACTGCTCCTTCAACTCTTTCAATTCTGCTGGCACCATCCTGTAGGGAGGGATAGAGATCGGTCGGGTTCCAGGCATTAGTTCTATCTCGAACTCTATCTCCCTAGCAAGTGGCAAACCTGGCAGCTCGTCTGGGAACACATCTAAGAACTCTCTAACCACTGGCACTGAGGCGGGCTCTCTGACCTGACTACTAAGCTCTCTCACATGAGCCAAATACCCCTGACATCCCCTCCTGAGCAACCTACGAGCCTGAAGAGCTGATATCAGACCTCTAGGTGTACCCCTCCTGTCTCCTCTGAAGACAACCTCAGACCCATCCTGACCTCTGAACCTGACTACCTTGTCCCTGCAGTCCAAGGTAGCACCATGGGTAGATAACCAGTCCATCCCTAGAATGACGTCAAAATCTGTCAAATCTAGAACCACCAGGTCGGCGGACAGGCATCTTCCCTCAACAAACACAGGACTACACTGGCAGACTGACTCTGCCACTGATGGATCACACTTGGGTCCACTGACCCAGAGAGGACACTCTAACCCAGAAGTCATCAGACCTAACCTCCCCACGGCTCTCGGAGCAATAAAGGAATGGGATGCACCAGGGTCCATCAAGGCATACACATATGAACAACCAATGATTAAGTTACCTGCCACCACGGTGTTAGATGCATCTGCCTCCTGCTGTGTCATTGTGAAGATCCGTGCTGGAGCTGATGGACCTTCACCTCTGAAACCCGCTGAAGAAGAGGCTGCCCCTCTTCCTCTGCCTCTGCCACTGGCCTGAGTCATGGCTGGAGCTGCTGGCTGCGCTACACTGCCTGAGGCTGTCTGCTGGGACTGAGCCATCGGGACTGCTCTTGGACATTCTCGAGCCATATGCCCCTCCTGACCACATCTGAAACAGGCGTTCGTCCCAAACCGACATACTCCGCTGTGTGGCTTACCACACTTCGCACAAACTGCGTTATTCGCACCAGAGCTTGAGCCACTCCCAAATCCCAGACTGGACTTTACTTTATTCCAGAACTTATTCTTCTTACCCTTGGGCTTACCCCATCTCTTACTGCCTGAAGCTGCTGCACTCAGGGTAGAAGGATCTAATCTTCCCCCACCCGGAGTTTTAGAACCAGAAGGCTGTGCCACTGTTTGCTTAACTATCCCCTGAATGATGGCACTGGCCTCCATTTTCCTAGCCATATCTACTATGGCATGGAAGCTCTCCCTGTCCACGGACTGAATCAAGGAGGAATACCTGGAATGAAGTTTCATGACATACCTCCTTGACCTCTTCGAATCTGTATCCAGACTCTGCCCAGCAAAAGGCAACAGCTCCAAGAATCTGTCAGTGTACTCCTCTACACTCATTTCATCTGTCTGCCTCAACTGTTCAAACTCTATCATTTTCAGCTCCCTTGAACTATCGGGAAAAGCCCAACCTGCAAACTCATTTGCAAACTCTTCCCAGGACATGCTGTCCACTCTCGGGTTCACATAATTCTTGAACCACTCTTGTGCCTTCTTGCACTTAAGCGTGAACCCAGCCATCTGAATGGCTCTACTGTCATCAGCCCCAATCTCCTCTGTGATCACTTTAACCCTTTCAAGATACACAAATGGGTCATCCCCTTTTTCATACTGGGGAGCACCCAATTTCATGTAGTCAGTCATCTTAACCTTGCTCCCACTGGCTGAGCTAGGTCTAGATGGCTGAGCAACTGGGGCTGCTGGTTCTGTAGGTGGTGGAGGTGATGCAACATTTTCTGAGGTAGGGTTTGCTGGATTTGGATAGTAAGGTGGGGGTGGATACATTGGGTATTGTGAATATGGTGGGTAGTATGGTGGGTATGGCATCTGTGTGGGATAAGGAGTGAAGCTAGGGTAATCCGATGTGCCTCCCATCGAATACCCGGGGTTTTGTGAGAAGGGTGGGTAGTAAGGTGGCTGAACAAATCCTGAGGCCTGAGTGCCTCCTTGGGATTCTCCCATACCTTCTTCCGACATGCTAACTCCCAAACTGCCATCCCTCCTCTGCTCTACATCCATCTGGTCCCCCACTTCCTCTGACATTCCGCCCTGAACTGTTCCTCTAACTGATCTGCTCCTACCCAGATCCAAAGACCTTCTAGGGTCTCTTACTGCTTTGTCTCGGTTAGACCTACTAGACATTGCCCTAGGCAATGCTGGAGGACGGGCGCTCGTGCCCTCATCCTCAGGTGGTACTCCAGTCAATCTTGTTGATCGACGAGTTCCCCTCATCTTGTTTTTCTGAAAAACAGCACACATCACATAAACGTTAGCATCATATGGTTCATGTGGGCACACATGAACCCTCATCACATACATTACATATCAAAGCATATCATTAATGCACATGCATATCATCATGGCATTTCACATTATTATTCAAGACAGGACTCCACATCCTATCCTAGTGGACATGATCTTTCCTATTGTGCTTGACCTTCTATAACATCTATGAGCCCGACACTCTAGGTCCGACCATATGAACCTAGGGCTCTGATACCATTCTGTAACGAACCGAAAATCGGACCGCTACCGGCGCTAGGATCCGGGTCGACTTAAGGCCGCCGGGACCCGTAGCAAGCCTAACATGCATCCTGTGAACCTGCTAAATCCCATACATGATCAACAACATACATAAAAATTAAAACTTTTCTTTCCATATGCATCAACCAAACTCAACCTGTGCATATACATTAACATAACATTGATCCCTCAGTGGAATCTCACCAATGCCCCCAATGGGTGACATAACATATGCTGAGTTGGTTTACATAAACATCATAAAAATCTCTAAGATCATGTATAAAAAGGGATACAACAATCTATGGTCAAGCACACCTCTAACATCCATAAACATTATCTATACTGATTAATACATTACAATACAATTTGATCATGTCCATTGCTAACTATTACATAACCATGACTTCTTTACTCTATCCGGACTCCTGCTCTATCCTGTACTTGCAAGCCTGGGGGGTAAAGGGAGAGGGGTGAGCTAAAAGCCTAGTGAGCAGAACTATAAAACATATTAACACTATGCTCCAATGAAATGCATCATAACACAGACAATTCACATAAGGGTTGGGTGAACTTGTCACCAATTAGTCCAAGCTAACATTGTGCCAGGCCGTAGCATGGGGTCCTGGTCTTCCTGTCATAACATACATTACTTACCATTGCCCCAGGGCCTCCTCTGGACTCCTGGTCTTCGAGTCCCATAACCGTGCCAGGCCGTAGAATGGGGTCCTGGTCTTTCCTTACATTGTGCCAGGCCGTAGAATGGGGTACTGGTCTTCCTGCCATGCACTAATTGGATCATCCAATATTCACCCACATCAACAACAATCGATGCAATGCGGCATATTCGTGAAAACTAATGCAATCATCCTATTGCATAATCATGATGCATGTGAAACATGGTAAAACATTTAATTTAAAGGATTGAGTTTAGTTCCACTCACCTCTGGCAGACTCTGGCAACACCGAAGCAGCTGAACTCACTGCTGGGGTCCTCGGTTCCTCGGGTCCGAACCTACACAGGTGGACTCAAATGAGGGACCAAACATACCTGAACATAACTATAAACTACTCCCCAAAGACCCCCTAAAACATCATGAAACAACCAGAGAGAAACATGCAAGGAAGGCCTGGACGGGGCACTTTCGGTTGCAGGTTCGGCGGCCGAAAGTCCCTCCAGAGCCGAAAGTCAGGAAGGTTCGGCGGCACCTTCGGCGGCTGAAACTCCCAGACAGAAACAAAACTCATGCGTGTTCGGCGGCACTTTCGGCGGCCGAAACTGCCAGACAGAGACGAAAGTCTCCCTTTCGGGGGCAAGCTTCGGCAGCCGAAAGGCTACCTCCCCAGCCATGTTCGGCGGCCGAAAGTCCTTCGGCTGCCGAACCTGGTTTCTGCCAAAGGGCAGAAATTTGGCTCCCTTTGCACATTTCGCCTCCAAACCTTTCCAACATGCATCAAACCTATTCTACAACACACAACACAAGCATACATGTTCCTAGGGGCCTCAAACCATCATAAACCCCATCTACAACACATCAAGAAGCTCACATTGTTCATGAACATACATATATAACCATAAACTCCAAAAACATAACCATAACCTAAACATGCATTCTATCCCATAGATCTACTTAAAACTTACTTAAAACATGCAATGAGCTTAAGATCGGCTCTTACCTCTTGAAGATCGAGAGGGAGACGACCTAAACTCGAAGTTGGGAGAGATTGCGTTCTTGAACCTCCAAGCTCCAAAACTTTGCTCAAAAGCTCAAATCTTCAAAACAAAGTGAAAACAAGTGAAAATCTTGAAAGATTTAGAGGAAAGAAGTCAAAGATGGGTGAGGGACGGCGGAAACTCACCTTGGCCGAAAATGGGGAAAAAAGCTCGCCCGTTTTCGGCTAAGGGACCCTTTTATAGTGGCTGGCCAGACCACGTTCGGGGGCCGAATGTGCCTCCGCATGCATGCCATGTTCGGCGGCCGAACTTGGGGTTCGGCGGCCGAACCTGGACTTCCCTCACTTATGCTTTCGGGGGCCTAAAGCACACCCGCAACGCATGCATGTTCGGCGGCCGAACTTGAGGTTCGGCGGCCGAACCTGAGTTTTCCTCCAATGCTATTTTCATGCAAAAACTCATTTTCTTTCATGCTTAAAACATAAAACACATTAAAACATTTTATAAAAACATGGTTTTACCCTACTAGAGACTTCTGACATCCGAGATTTCACCGGACGGTAGGAATTCCGATACCGGAGTCTAGCCGGATATTACAGTAGATGCCTTCCACCCGAATTTGAGGTCCTAGACTTGACTGTCTGGACGTCAGTTTAGGGTTGGACTGGGTTTTTTTGCCCGTGGTGCTATCTTGGTCTGTAGAGACAAGGTAGTCAAGTTCAGAAGACAGGATGGGTCAGAGGTTTTCTTCTGAGGGAACACAGTAGGGATGTCTAGAGGTTTGATGTCGGCCTGTCAGGCTCGTAGTGTGCATAGGAGGGGTTGTCAGAGGGTTCTAGTTCTTGTTGAGAGTTTACCAGTCAGGTCAGGGAACCAGCCTCAGTATTAGTTGTTAGAGAGAGTTCTTAGTTGTTTTCCCAGGCTAGTTGTCAGGTTTACCACCTGTCAGCGAGTTAGAGCTTGGAGTAGGAGTGGTGTCTGTATCTAGAACCATTTCTTTCCTTCCCTACAGGATGGCGCCTGCGTAGAGAGAGGTAGTAGTCAGAGCAATTGTGAGACTTGGTAGACAAGGGGTTTTATCCGACCTAGTACCTCACCTTGGATTGTTCTAGTGTGGTGGTGGGAAAAGAAGGATGAATCCTTGAGACTTTGTAACAACTGTAAGCAGTTGACCAAGGTCACTACCAAGGGCAGGTATTCCCATGTAAGATGGATGATCTATTGAAACAGATAGTAGAAACTGTTTATTTTCCAAGATAGATCTGAAATCCGGGTACTACCTGTGAGAGTTAGAGTGGTAATTGGGTTAGCGGTGAGAAGAAGCCAGTTAGTGAAGATTAAGAGAAAAGAGTAAGGATCAGAGTAGCGCAGTGGAAGCGTGTTGTGTTTCAGGTGAAGGTTGGGTATTGCTAAGGTGTCTCTTTGGGAAGGGTGATTCTTTATGGAGAAAATCCATTTGGATTTCCTTGTTCCTATGTTATGGAAGTTCGTGTCAGGTCCTAGTAGGGTTCTTAATGAACCAGAGGTGGAGATCTCAAGGGACCTCACCTATGTTGAGCAGTTAGTGCGGATCATGGACACACAAGTCAAGAAGATGAGGAACAAGGAAATCCCGATGGTGGAAAGTTTTTGGAAATCACCACTGGATGGTAGTGAGTGTTTAGGGGACCCGGGAGTTTATACTCCAGCAGTGCCTGTGTCTCTCTTTTAGGAGAGAGGTTTTAAGTTTTGCATGCTTGGTTGCTTGCTTGTTTATGTATGATTGATGCTATGATTTGAGATGCTTGTTTGTTTGAGGAACATTCGGGGACGAATGTTCTTAAAGGGGGAAAGATTGTAATACCCGGCTAGATTCTGGCATCGGAATCCCTACCTTCCGGCAGAATCTCCGTTGGAATCTGGAATTCTGAAGATGCCAGAGGCTTCTAGAGGGGTAAAATGTGTTTTCTAAAAAGGTTTTTACTGATTTCATGGTTTTAAATGAAAAAGAATTGAGTTTTAAAAAGAAAAGACCAAGGAGGCGTTTGCCAGGTTCGGCCGCCGAAAGTGAAGTTTGGCCGCCGAACATGGAAAGGCTTCGGGAGCGCCTTTGGCCTCCGAAAGTCTTGTTTGAACGAGCCAAGGTTTGGCCACCGAAAGTCAAGTTCGGCTGCCGAACATGCATGAGTTCAGGGGGCACGTTAGGCTGCCGAAGGTCTTCGACCAGGCCACCTATAAAGGGCCCTCAGATCGGAAATGGGCGAGTTTTCTTCATCTCCTTCATGTTTTCATGAGTTCCATGGTTATTTTGAAGAGTTTTCAAGCTTAGATCAAGTTTTGGGAGCTTGGAGCTTTTGGAGCTTGGATTCTCCACACCTCCAAGATTGAGATCACGCAACCCTCGATCTTCAAGAGGTAAGTGAGGATCTTTGCTTTCCTTTAGGTTTTAATGAAGTTTAAGTGAGTTTTAAGAGGATTTGATGGTGGAGTATGGGTAGATATGCATGTTTAGGTTTATGTGGGTTTTATGCCCAATGTATGCTTATGTATGTTTATATATGTTTATGTGAGGATATGTAGGAAGTTTAAGCTAGTCTATGCATGTGGGAGTGAGTATGCATGATGGGGAGAGAGTATGTGAGGATTTGGGTTGTTTTGATGGTTTTGGCCTATGTGGGTCATAAGCTATCTATGTATGTTTTGATGTTGTTTCCGGAGTTTAATCAAGTTGTTAAGCTCCTTTGTGCATGGTTAAAGGTTTATGCATGTTTTGGTAAAGCTGGGTGCTTGTTTTGGGGTGTTGGAAGGTTTGGGAGGCTTAAATGCATGAGAAGCTGAGTTCTGCCCTTTTGGGAAGAACTCAGGTTCGGCCGCCGAAAGTAGCTTCGGCCGCCGAACCTGCCTTTGGATGCATGGTTTGGCCACCTAACCTTGCCCCCGAAAGTTGAGTTTTGGCTTGAAAGCAGACTTTCGGCCGCCGAAGGAAGTTTCGGCCGTCGAAAGTGCCTGACTTTCGTCTCTGGAGAAGGACTTTCGGCCGCCGAAGGTGCCGCCTAAAGTGCCCGAGTTTCGTCTCTGGAGAAAGGGTTCGGCCGCCGAAGGTGCCGCCGAAAGTGCCCTGTCCAGCCTTTTCATGGTTGATTTCTATGCATGTTTAAGGGATGTTTTAGGGGTTTTTTTGGGTAGTTGCTTATGAGTTTTTTAGAGTGTGTTTGGCACCTCATTCGAGTCCACCTGTGTTGTAACGATCCGAAAATCGGACCGCTACCGGCGCTAGGATCCGGGTCGACTTAAGGCCGCCGGGACCCGTAGCAAGCCTAACATAATACCTGTAAACCTGAATAATCCCATACATGATCAACAATAAGCATAAAAATTAAAACTTTCCTTTGCATACTCATCAACCAAACTCAACCTGTGCATAAATATTAATATGACATTGATCCCTCTGTGGGATCTCATCTGTGCCCTCAAGGGGTAACATAACCTGTGTTGAGCTGGTTTACATAAACGTCATCAAAATCTCTAAGATCATGTATTAAAAAGGGATACAACATTCTATGGTCAAGCACATACTAACATCCATAAAACTCATTACATAACTATACTGTACTTTTACATTACAATTTTGATCATGTCCATTACTAGCTATTACAAAGGCATAACTTCTTTACTCTATCCGGACTCCCGCACTATACTGTACCTGCAAGCCTGAGGGGGTAAAGGGAGAGGGGTGAGCTAAAAGCCCAGTGAGTAGAGCTAGTAAAATCCATTAACACTATGCTCAAATGGAATGCATCATAACACAAACAATTCACATAAGGGTTGGGTGAACTTGTCACCAATTAGTCCAAGTTAACTCTGTGCCAGGCCTGTAGAATGGGGCCTGGTCTTCCTGTCATAACATACATTACTTACCATTTTCCAGGGCCTCCTCTGGGCTCCTGGTCTTCGAGTCCCATAACCGTGCCTTACTCTGTGCCAGGCCTGTAGACTGGGGCCTGGTCTTTCTTACTCTGTGCCAGGCCGTAGCATGGGGTCCTGGTCTTCCTGTCTTGGACTAATTGGGTCATCCAACATTCACCCACATCAACAACAATTTATGCAATGCGGCATATTCGTGAAAACTAATGCAATCATCCTATTGCATAATCATGATGCATGAAACATGATAAAACATTTAATTTAAAAGATTCAGTTTAGTTCCACTCACCTCTGGCTGACTCTGACAACACCGCAGCTGAACTCACTGCTGGGGTCCTCGGTTCCTCGGGTCCGAACCTACACAGGTGGACTCAAATGAGGGACCAAACATACTTGAACATTACTCTAAAGTATTCCCCAAAAACCCCCTAAAACATCCTGAAAATATCACATAGAGATATGCATGGAGTGGCTGAACAGGGCACTTTCGGCGGCACCTTCGGCGGCCGAAAGTCCTGGACAGAGACGAAACTCAGGCCGGTTCGGCGGCACCTTCGGCGGCCGAAAGTCCCAGACAGAGACGAAAGTCTCTTTTCGGGGGCACCTTCGGCAGCCGAAAGCTGCCTCCACAAGAGGGGTTCGGCGGCCGAAACTCCCTTCGGCTGCCGAACCTGGTTTCTGCCAAACGGGCAGAAACTTGGTTCACTTGAACCTCCTGCCTCCCAAAACCACAAATCAAGCATATACTCCAACCAAGTCATGCATACAAGTTCCTAGGGGTCTCAAACATGCATATACCCCATCTACAACACTTCAAACATACTCAAATAACACACATTGCTCAAAACATCAATATATATCCATGGCTCAACATATGCCCTAACATGCATTTCTACCCATAGATCTTGCATAACACTTACTTAAAACACATAAGGAGCTTAAGATCGGCTCTTACCTCTTGAAGATCGAGAGGGAGACGACCTAAACTTGGAGATCCACGAAAATGAGCTCCTGAGTTCCCAAAGCTCCAAAACTTGTTTCAAAGGCTTAAATCTTCAAAACCAAGTGAAAACAAGTGAAAATATTGAAAGATTTAGAGGAAGAACATTGAAAATGGGTGAGGGACGGCGGAAAGCTCACCTTGGCCGAAATGGGGAGAAAAAGCTCGCCCATTTTCGGCTAAGGGACCCTTTTATAGTGGCTGGCCAGACCACGTTCGGGGGCCGAATGTGCCTCCGCATCCATGCAAATGTTCGGCGGCCGAACATGAGGTTCGGCGGCCGAACCTTGACTTCCCTCACTCATGCTTTCGGGGGCCTAACGTGCCTCCAAAACGCATGCATGTTCGGCGGCCGAACTTGACTTTCGGCGGCCGAACCTGGGTTTTCCTCCAAAGACTTTTTCATGCAAAACTCATTCAATTTCATACTTAAAACCATTAAAATTTATGAAAACATTTTATAAAACATGTTTCTACCCTACTAGAGGCTTCCGACATCCGAAATTCCACCGGACGGTAGGAATTCCGATACCGGAGTCTAGCCGGGTATTACATTCTCCCCCCCTTAAGAACATTCGTCCCCGAATGTTCCTCAACTAGTACATGCATACCAAACAACATAACACATACAAGACACATAAACACATAGAGACTAACCTTAAAAGAGATGAGGATATTGCCGGAGCATGGACTCCCGTGTCTCCCAAGTGCATTCCTCAATATTGTGGTGGTTCCAAAGGACTTTCACCATCGGAATTTCCTTGTTCCTTAGCTTTCTGATCTGGGTGTCTAGGATCCGTACTGGCTGCTCAACATAGGTGAGATCCTCTTGGATCTCCACATCAGGCTCACTAAGAACCTTGCCTGGATCTGACACGAATTTTCTCAACATAGAAACATGGAAAACCGGATGGATTCTCTCCATCGAAGCAGGTAAATCCAGCTTGTACGATACATTCCCAATCTTTTGCAAGACTTCGAAGGGTCCGATGTACCGCGGAGCCAGCTTACCCTTTTTCCCGAACCGAACCACTCCTTTCATTGGAGACACCTTGAGCAATACCAGATCCCCCTCCTGAAACTCTACTAGTCTTCTGCGGATGTCTGCATAACTCTTCTGTCTGCTTGCAGCTGTCTTGATTCTTTCTCTGATCATGGGCACCACCCTGCTGGTGATCTCTACTAGCTCGGGTCCTGCTAAGGACCTCTCTCCTACCTCTTCCCAGCAAACAGGTGATCTGCACTTCCTTCCATATAAAGCTTCATATGGAGCCATCCCGATGCTAGCATGATGACTGTTATTGTAGGCAAACTCCACCAAAGGTAGATGCTGCCGCCAAGAACCGCCAAAGTCCAGCACACACATTCTGAGCATATCCTCGATAGTCTGGATGGTCCTTTCTGATTGTCCATCAGTCTGGGGGTGGAAGGCAGTACTGAAATCCAACCTAGTACCCATGGCATTCTGCAGACTCCGCCAAAACCTGGAGGTGAACTGGGGCCCTCTATCTGACACTATAGAAACAGGAACCCCATGCAGTCTGACTATCTCATCAACGTACACCTGCGCCAACTTGTCCACAGAATAGCCACTCCTGACAGGGATAAAGTGAGCAGATTTGGTGAGTCTGTCCACAATCACCCATATGGAGTCCAATCTGTTGGACGTCGCCGGTAACCCCACTACGAAGTCCATAGCTATATTCTCCCATTTCCACTCTGGAATAGGTAGCGGGTTAAGCATTCCAGCCGGCTTCTGATGTTCCAGCTTCACCCTCTGACAAACTTCGCAGGCTGACACAAACTGTGCCACTTCTTTCTTCATAGCTGGCCACCAGTAAACTTTCTTCAGATCTTGATACATCTTGGTGGCTCCGGGGTGAATGCTGTATCTTGCATTATGAGCCTCTCTCATAATGTCTCCTTTTAGCCCTATGTCATCTGGTACACATAAACGACTCCCATAGCGGAGGATCCCCTTACTGTCAAATCTGAACTCACTGTCCTTGCCTGACTGAACAGTCCTGGCAATCTTCACTAACTCTGGGTCCTCATGCTGTTTCTGAGCCACCTGCTCCAGAAACACGGGTGTCACTTTCATCTGAGCGACCAAGGCACCTGTACCAGATAACTCCATCTGTAGACCTTCCTCAATGAGTTTATAAAACTCCTTCACTACTGGTCTCCTCTCTGCCGTGATATGGGATAGACTGCCTAGTGACTTCCGGCTTAGGGCGTCTGCCACAACATTCGCCTTACCCGGATGATACTGAATCTTGCAATCATAGTCACTCAGCAACTCTACCCATCTCCTCTGTCTCAAATTCAAGTCTCTTTGACTCAGGATGTACTGCAGACTTTTATGATCGGTGAAGATCTCACATTTTACCCCATAGAGGTAATGCCTCCACATCTTGAGTGCAAAGATTACTGCTGCCATCTCAAGGTCATGTGTGGGGTAATTCAACTCATGCTTCTTCAGCTGCCTAGAAGCATAAGCAATCACCCTCTCATTCTGCATAAGCACACAACCCAGTCCCACACGGGACGCATCACAAAAGACTGTAAAGTCCTCTCTACTAGATGGCAGAGCTAAAACTGGTGCTGAAGTCAACCTCTTCTTGAGCTCTTCAAAACTCTCCTCGCACTGGTCGGTCCACAGAAACTTCTGATTCTTCCTGGTTAGTCTGGTTAGAGGAGCTGCTATCTTTGAGAAGTCCTGAACGAACCTCCTGTAGTAACCTGCCAAACCCAAGAAACTCCTGATCTCTGTCACTGAAGTGGGTCTAGGCCAGTTAACCACAGTCTCTGTCTTCTTGGGGTCTACCTCTATACCATTCTCTGACACTACATGTCCCAAGAATGAAATGCTCCTTAGCCAGAACTCGCACTTGGAGAACTTGGCATACAAGCCATGTTCCCTCAAGGTCTGCAAAACCAACCGCAGATGATGGGCATGCTCCTTTGCATTCCTGGAATACACTAAGATATCATCTATGAAGACAATAACAAAGTGATCCAGGTACTGGCTAAACACTCTGTTCATGAGATCCATGAATGCTGCAGGGGCGTTAGTCAACCCGAACGGCATCACAAGGAACTCAAAATGCCCATATCTGGTCCTGAAAGCCGTCTTTGGTACGTCCTCTTCCCTGATCCTCAACTGATGGTACCCTGATCTCAGATCTATTTTGGAGAAACAACCCGCTCCTGCTAGCTGGTCGAATAGATCGTCGATCCTTGGCAATGGGTACTTGTTCTTGGTAGTGACTTTGTTCAACTGCCTGTAGTCGATACAAAGTCTAAGGGATCCATCCTTCTTTCTCACAAACAAAACTGGAGCGCCCCAAGGTGAGGTACTCGGTCGGATGAAGCCCTTGTCTACCAGCTCCTGCAATTGCTCCTTCAACTCTTTCAATTCTGCTGGCGCCATCCTGTAGGGAGGGATAGAGATCGGTCGAGTTCCAGGCATCAGTTCTATTTCGAACTCTATCTCCCTAGCAGGTGGTAAACCTGGCAGCTCGTCTGGGAACACATCTAAGAACTCTCTAACCACTGGCACTGAGGCGGGCTCTCTGACCTGACTACTAAGCTCTCTCACATGAGCCAAATACCCCTGACATCCCCTCCTAAGCAACCTACGAGCCTGAAGAGCCGAGATCATACCTCTAGGTGTACCCCTCCTGTCTCCTCTGAAGACAACCTCTGATCCATCCTGACCTCTGAACCTGACTACCTTGTCCCTGCAGTCCAAGGTAGCACCATGGGTAGATAACCAGTCCATCCCTAGAATGACGTCAAAATCTGTCAAATCTAGAACCACAAGGTCGGCGGACATGCATCTCCCCTCAACAAACACAGGACTACATTGACAGACTGACTCTGCCACTGATGGATCACACTTGGGTCCACTGACCCAGAGAGGACACTCTAACCCAGAGATCATCAATCCCAACCTCGCTACGGCCCTCGGAGCAATAAAAGAATGAGATGCACCAGGGTCCATCAAAGCATATACATCCGAACATCCAATGACGAGATTACCTGCCACCACGGTGTTGGATGCGTCTGCCTCCTGCTGTGTCATTGTGAAGATCCGTGCTGGGGCTGATGGACCTTCACCTCTGTATCCTGCTGATGAAGAGGCTGCTCCTCTCCCTCTGCCTCTGCCACTGGCCTGAGTCATGGCTGGAGCTGCTGGCTGCGCTACACTGCCTGAAGCTGTCTGCTGGGACTGAGCCATCGGGGCCGCTCTTGGACAATCTCGAGCTATATGCCCCTCCTGACCACATCTGAAGCAAGTGTTTGTCCCAAACCGACATACTCCCTTGTGTGGCCTACCACACCTCGCACATACTGCATTATCCGCACCAGAGCTTGAGCCACTCCCAAATCCCAGACTAGATTTGACCTTGTTCCAGAACTTATTCTTCTTACCCTTGGGTTTACTCCATCTCTTACTGCCTGAAGCTGCTGCACTCAAGGTAGAGGGATCTAACCTTCCCCCTCCCGGAGTTTTAGAACCAGAAGCTTGTGCCACTGTCTGCTTAACTGTCCCTTGAACGATGGCACTAGCCTCCATTCTCCTAGCCATGTCTACTATGGCGTGAAAACTCTCTCTATCTGCTGACTGTACCAAGGAGGAATACCTGGGATGGAGCTTCATGATATACCTCCTCGACTTCTTCTGGTCTGTGCTAAGGTCTTGCCCTGCAAATGGCAGCAACTCCATAAACCTGTCAGTATATTCGTCTACACTCATGTCATCCGTCTGCCTCAACTACTCGAATTCTATCATCTTCAATTCCCTTGAACTATCAGGAAAAGCCCATCCTGCAAACTCGTTTGCAAACTCTTCCCAAGTCATGCTGTCCACTTTCGGGTTCACATAGTTCTTGAACCACTCCCGTGCCTTCTTGCACTTAAGCGTGAACCCGGCCATCTGAATGGCTCTACTGTCATCCGCCCCTATCTCATCTGTAATTGCCTTGACCCGCTCCAAGTACACGAACGGATCATCACCGGTTTCAAACTGGGGAGCACCCAGCTTCATATAGTCGGTCATCTTGACCTTGCTCCCACTGGCTGAGCTAGGTCTAGGTGGCTGAACAACTGGGGCTGCTGGTTCTGCAGGTGGTGGAGATGGTGCAACATTTTCTGAGGTAGGGTTTGCTGGATTTGGATAATAGGGTGGAGGTGGATACATTGGGTACTGAGAGTACGGTGGGTAGTATGGTGGGTATGGCATCTGTGTGGGATAAGGGGTGAAACTAGGGTAATCCGATGTACCTCCCATCGAATACCCGGGATGTTGTGAGAAGTGTGGGTAGTGAGGTGGCTGTACAAATCCCGAGGCCTGAGTGCCTCCTTGGGACTCTCCCATTCCTTCTTCCGACATACTGACTCCCAAACTGCCATCCCTCCTCTGTTCTACGTCCATATCATCCCCCATATCCTCTGACGCTCCTCCCTGAACTGTTCCTCTGACTGATCTGCTTCTACCCAGATCCAAAGACCTTCTAGGGTCTCTTGCTACTCTGTCCCTGTTGGACCTACTAGACATTGCCCTAGGCAATGCTGGAGGACGGGCGCTCATGCCCTCATCCTCAGGTGGTACTCCAGTCAATCTTGCTGATCGACGAGTTCCTCTCATCCTGTTTTCTGAAAAACAGTACACATCACAAGCAACATTAGCATCATATGGTCCATGTGGGCACACATGAACCCTCATCACATACATCACATATCATAGCATATCATTAATGCACATGCATATTATCATGGCATTTCACATCATTATGCAAGACAGGACTCCACATCCTATCCTAGTGGACATGATCTTGCCTATCGTGCTTGACCTTCTATAACCTCTATGAGCCCGACACTCTAGGTCCGACCATATGAACCTAGGGCTCTGATACCATTCTGTAACGACCCGAAAATCGGACCGCTACCGGCGCTAGGATCCGGATCGACTTAAGGCCGCCGGGACCCGTAGCAAGCCTAACATAATACCTGTAAACCTAAATAATCCCATACATGATCAACAATAAGCATAAAAATTAAAACTTTCCTTTGCATACTCATCAACCACACTCAACCTGTGCATAAATATTAATATGACATTGATCCCTCTGTGGGATCTCATCTGTGCCCTCAAGGGGTAACATAACCTGTGTTGAGCTGGTTTACATAAACGTCATCAAAATCTCTAAGATCATGTATTAAAAAGGGATACAACATTCTATGGTCAAGCACACACTAACATCCATAAAACTCATTACATAACTATACTGTACTTTTACATTACAATTTTGATCATGTCCATTACTAGCTATTACAAAGGCATAACTTCTTTACTCTATCCGGACTCCCGCACTATACTGTACCTGCAAGCCTGAGGGGGTAAAGGGAGAGGGGTGAGCTAAAAGCCCAGTGAGTAGAGCTAGTAAAATCCATTAACACTATGCTCAAATGGAATGCATCATAACACAAACAATTCACATAAGGGTTGGGTGAACTTGTCACCAATTAGTCCAAGTTAACTCTGTGCCAGGCCTGTAGAATGGGGCCTGGTCTTCCTGTCATAACATACATTACTTACCATTTTCCAGGGCCTCCTCTGGGCTCCTGGTCTTCGAGTCCCATAACCGTGCCTTACTCTGTGCCAGGCCTGTAGACTGGGGCCTGGTCTTTCTTACTCTGTGCCAGGCCGTAGCATGGGGTCCTGGTCTTCCTGTCTTGGACTAATTGGGTCATCCAACATTCACCCACATCAACAACAATTTATGCAATGCGGCATATTCGTGAAAACTAATGCAATCATCCTATTGCATAATCATGATGCATGAAACATGATAAAACATTTAATTTAAAAGATTCAGTTTAGTTCCACTCACCTCTGGCTGACTCTGACAACACCGCAGCTGAACTCACTGCTGGGGTCCTCGGTTCCTCGGGTCCGAACCTACACAGGTGGACTCAAATGAGGGACCAAACATACTTGAACATTACTCTAAAGTATTCCCCAAAAACCCCCTAAAACATCCTGAAAATATCACATAGAGATATGCATGGAGTGGCTGAACAGGGCACTTTCGGCGGCACCTTCGGCGGCCGAAAGTCCTGGACAGAGACGAAACTCAGGCCGGTTCGGCGGCACCTTCGGCGGCCGAAAGTCCCAGACAGAGACGAAAGTCTCTTTTCGGGGGCACCTTCGGCAGCCGAAAGCTGCCTCCACAAGAGGGGTTCGGCGGCCGAAACTCCCTTCGGCTGCCGAACCTGGTTTCTGCCAAACGGGCAGAAACTTGGTTCACTTGAACCTCCTGCCTCCCAAAACCACAAATCAAGCATATACTCCAACCAAGTCATGCATACAAGTTCCTAGGGGCCTCAAACATGCATATACCCCATCTACAACACTTCAAACATACTCAAATAACACACATTGCTCAAAACATCAATATATATCCATGGCTCAACATATGCCCTAACATGCATTTCTACCCATAGATCTTGCATAACACTTACTTAAAACACATAAGGAGCTTAAGATCGGCTCTTACCTCTTGAAGATCGAGAGGGAGACGACCTAAACTTGGAGATCCACGAAAATGAGCTCCTGAGTTCCCAAAGCTCCAAAACTTGTTTCAAAGGCTTAAATCTTCAAAACCAAGTGAAAACAAGTGAAAATATTGAAAGATTTAGAGGAAGAACATTGAAAATGGGTGAGGGACGGCGGAAAGCTCACCTTGGCCGAAATGGGGAGAAAAAGCTCGCCCATTTTCGGCTAAGGGACCCTTTTATAGTGGCTGGCCAGACCACGTTCGGGGGCCGAATGTGCCTCCGCATCCATGCAAATGTTCGGCGGCCGAACATGAGGTTCGGCGGCCGAACCTTGACTTCCCTCACTCATGCTTTCGGGGGCCTAACGTGCCTCCAAAACGCATGCATGTTCGGCGGCCGAACTTGACTTTCGGCGGCCGAACCTGGGTTTTCCTCCAAAGACTTTTTCATGCAAAACTCATTCAATTTCATACTTAAAACCATTAAAATTTATGAAAACATTTTATAAAACATGTTTCTACCCTACTAGAGGCTTCCGACATCCGAAATTCCACCGGACGGTAGGAATTCCGATACCGGAGTCTAGCCGGGTATTACATGTGTAGGATCGAACCCGAGGGATCGAGGAGGCCATCAGCGTTAGTAGTTGCAGAGTCAGTTCAGCGTCTGCCAGAGGTGAGTAGAACTACACTTAATCTTTTATTTTATGAAATCGAAGGCCTAAAGCATGCTCATGCATCATGTTATTATGTAATAGGTTGATTGCACTAGTTACACGAATATGAAGCATTGCATTATTTACTGTTGATGGAGATTGGACCAAGGACGACCCCACTAGCCCTAGAGATGTTGTAAGACCTGGCCAGGCCAGGCATACATATACAGTTATTGTAAGACCTGGCCGGGCCAGGCATACGAAGGTTGTGAGACCCGGCCGGGCCGGGCATACTGAGACTGGAAGGGATGTTTTGGTGTTAGGTCCAATCCGTGATATGATTTGTTTGTGCTGTGATGCATTTCATGAAGGTATGTAATTAATGAACTGTTTTCTTTGTTTCTACTCACTGGGCTTTTTAGCTCACCCCTTTCCCCTAACCCCAGTTTTGCAGGTCAGAAGTAGGCCAGGATGACGTCAAGGGTAAAAGTCTTGTAATAGCAATAGCTTAGTATTTTTAGTGTGGACATGTAATGTATTTTGAGATAATGATTTGTAAGAGAATGTGATGTAAAGTAAGTGGAGTTATGTTTATGGATTAGTACTGTGCTTGGCCCTAAGACTTGGTTAGTCCCTGTTCAATACATGATGTATGTAATGTTTTAGATGTTGAGTTGTTTGAACTAAACTGGTGGCATGTGTTGTTTACCACGCTATGATTTGATGAGGACCCTAGTGGAGGTCTTATGTTTGTGGTTTGATGCATGCACAGGTTAGGTTCTAGTTCTTTGGATGCGATCCCAGCTTGATGTATGTTATGTTGACCCAGCTAGAGTTTTGATTAGGGCTCTAGTAGGGGGTTCTTTATGTTACCAGTTATGTTGCATACAGGTCAAGCTCGGTCTATACATCTTATGTTTCAGTTTTTATGTTAAAGTTTTGATCATGTATGGGATTTGACCAGGTGATAGGAGGTATGTTTGGCTTGCTATGGGTCCCGGTGGCCTTAAGCCGATCCGGATCCTAGCGCCGGTGGCGGTTCGGGCCGTTACAGAGGGGTATCGATTTCCAGGTCGTTATAATTATTCAAGACAGGACTCTACATCCTATCCTAGTGGACATGATTTTCCTATTGTGTTTGACCTTCTATAACATCTATGAGCCCGACACTCTAGGTCCGACCATATGAACCTAGGGCTCTAATACCAATCTGTAACGACCCGAAAATCAGATCGTTACCGGCGCTAGGATCCAGATCGGCTTAAGGCTGCCGGGACCCGTAGCAAGCCAAACATACATCCTGTATACCTATTTAATCCCATACATGATCAACACATACATAAAATTTTGAACTTTTCCTTACATTCATTCATTCTTTCATTCATTCACCAAACTCAACCTGTGCATGCACTATACATAAACATAATCATAGACATTAACCCCTCTTTGGAGTCTCATCATTGCCCCAATAGGGTGACATAACATGTATTGAGTTTGGTTACATAAGCATCATTAAAAAATCATGTACTCAAAGGGATTTACAACATACTAGGGTCAAGCACAACTATAAACCTCAATAAACCTCATTGCATTACATTTCTATACTATACTTTTACATTACATCACATTCATGTCCACATCTAGCTATTATATAAAACATAACTCTACTCCTACTGACCTCCTGGTCTACCCTGTACCTGCAAACCTGGGGGTTAAGGGAGAGGGGTGAGCTATAAAGCCCAGTGAGCAGAATAATAACATTCAATTTAGATTTCATGCTGTCATGAGATGCAACACATCACAAATAAGTCATATCAAGGATGGTATTGTCACCAATAGTCCTCTACATTCCAAGGTACCGGGATGTAGAATGGGTCAACCGGAATTTCTCTTAAACATAACATATCATAACATTCCAAAGTGCCGGGACGTAGAATGGGTCAACCGGTCTTTCTCTTACATAGTGTCGGGACGTAGAATGGGTCAACCGGACTTTCATACCATGCCATACTGTATCATATCATATCATATCATAATGAGAACTAAGGATCATCCAACATCCATCCACATCATCATCAAATTATGCAATGCAACATATTCGTGAATTCTAATGCACAACCTAAGATATCACATGGCATTCATGATGCATGAACATGCTCAAATCAATATTAAATTACTTTAAAACATAAGTGTTTATTCCACTCACCTCTGGCTCAAGCTCTACTGACTCTGAAGCGACTGACTCACTGCTGGGGTCCCCGGTTCCTCGGGTCCGAACCTACACAGGTGGACTCAAATGAGGGACCAAACATTCATAAACATGACTCTAAAATACTCCCCAAAAACCCCCTAAAACACCTTAAAACAATCATAGGAAACATGCAAAGGAGGGCTGCACAGGGCACTTTCGGCGGCAGGTTTGGCAGCCGAAAGTCCCTCCAGAGCCGAAAGTCAGGCAGGTTCGGCGGCACCTTCGGCGGCCGAAAGTGCCCTCCAGAGACGAAAGTCCATTTTCGGGGGCAGGCTTCGGCAGCCGAAAGGCTTGCCTCACAGACAGGTTCGGCGGCCGAAAGTCTCTTCGGCTGCCGAACCTGGTTTCTCCCAAAGGGCAGAAACTCGGCTCAACAAGCTCCCAAAGCCTCCCAAACTTCCAATCATGCATCCAACTCAACCAAAACATGCATACACACATACATTAACACCTAGGGGTCTCAAACTATCCTAAACTCCAACTACAACACATCAAACATGCATATCCAACACACATTGTCCATATAATCACATAAAACCTAACAAAGTTCAACTAACTTAAACATGCCTTTCTACCCCATGAATCAACTTAAAACTTGTTTAAAACATACTATGACTCAAGATCGGCTCTTACCTCTTGAAGATCGAGAGAGAGACGACCTAAACTTGGAGAACCAAGGAAAAGAGCTCCTGAGTCTTCCAAGCCTCAAACTTGCTTTAATGCTCAAAATCTTCAAAACAAAGTGAAAACTCATGAAAATCATGAAAGATTTGTAGGAAGAGACTCAAAATTGGCAAGGGACGGCGGAGAACTCACCTTGGCCGAAAATGGGGAGAAAAGCTCGCCCATTCGGACAAGGGGACCCTTTTATAGGTGGCTGGCCAGGCCACTTTCGGGGGCCTAATGTGCCTCTGCATGCATGCCATATTCGACGGCCGAACATGAGGTTCGGCGGCTGAACCTGGACTTCCCTCACTTATGCCTTCGGGGGCCTAAAGCACTCCCGAAGTGCATGCATGTTCGGCGGCCAAACTTAAGGTTCGGCGGCCGAACCTGAGTCTTCCTCTCAAGACTATTTTCATTCAAAACTTAATTTCTTTCTTGTTTAAACCCATGAAATCCATTAAAGCATTTTATAAAAACATGATTTTACCCTTCTAGAGGTTTTCGATATCCGAGATTCCACCGGACGGTAGGAATTCCGATACCGGCGTCTAGCCGGGTATTACAATCTCACTCCCAAATAACTGAATGCGAATCTTGGGTAGGGATTATACCTCAGAGGATTTTTTTTATCTCAAACTGATGTGAAATATCTGTAGGATTATTTTACCAAGACTTGACCAGTGGCAGGAAAACAATACATGTTTCTGTAAAGTGTGCACAATATTTTTTTTTCCAAATATGTGTTGGGACAATATTGTTTGATATATAACAAATGACTTCTATGAGATTGTTTTTCAATTTGCCATGGAAATTGATTTCATGTAGGATTTTGCATGGATAGACCTTATGTTAGCTAAAAGATCACAAATATTCTGACTTGGGTTTTCTTTTATAATGGGTCTGGTATGAATAGAATGACTGCAAAATAGGTAGCAATTACTGTTCTTTCTAAAACAACCCATGTGTTGTTTGGAGGAGCTTCATTGTTGTCTAAAATTAGGGTGTTTTTACATTGCTATTTACACAATTAAAGTTAAAAGAATGAAAGAAGTTCTTTCTGGAATTGTGTAGGTGTTACATTGTGGCTTTACTTGAGGACAGAAAGTATGCTGCCTTGGCTCCATTTGGTGGCTTTGCATTTATTGCTGCTTGGGCAAGCTTGCTTTTCTGAGTCATATCTTTCATTTCTATATTATTTGCATATCTCTGTCATGGGATCAATAATTTGTATAATTTTACTTGATGTCATGTATATAATATTGTAACTTGTATTGCACAGGTGTGTTTGAAAAGTGTAAAAATGAAATAATTCAAATGAAGTGAATTATGTTTGACTAAATATCTGAATTTTGGGAGTCTGGAGCACAAACAATAAATCTTTTTGAAGAAAATGAAAATAGAAACAAAAATTCATAAAGCAGTAGCTAACATGTGAATCAAGCAACCATCTTCACCATTTCTAAGTCCCCTTACATGATAACAGATCGATAACGGATTTTGCATAAATTGCTTATAAGTTATGTGATTGGTGTTTACATTTAATATTATTACTGCATATTTTTCATATAATGCATATCTTAATGGCTACTTTTCAGGCTCCATTCGAAGATAGGGTTTATAAGTATTATGTTTTCATATCAGCATAGTTCTTGTAGTTAATATGTCTACTAAAAGAAGTTGGATGTATGCCCGTCTCAGAGAGGGTTTACTGAACCCCAGATTTTTAGAGGGAATCAATGAATTTATAAAGAAAGCTAAGAACTGCCCAGATTATTTAAATGGTGATTAGATTTGTTTTCCTTGCAATCGATTTAAGTGTCAGAATCGTAGCTTTCAAGATGAAAATACAGTAAAATATTATTTAATGAAGTATGGTTTTGTGCAAAATTACCTTGTTTGGTACTTGCACGGTGAAACTAAAGTGCATGACGGTTCAGGTGATGCACTATTAGACATGTCTTATGATTCTGACAGTGTCAATCATCCAAATTTTAATCGGTTAGAGGACATGGTCATGAATGCAACAAGTTGTCATGTGATAAATAATGAGACATATGAGATGCCAAATTCCACTGCACAAAAACTTTATAATATGTTAAATGCAGCTAAGTAAGAACTACGGCCTAGATGTGAAAGTCACTCTCAGTTATCAACGGTTTCACGTTTACTAAATCTAAAGGCAGAACATCATTTCTCAGATCAATGTTTTGATCAGATTTGTGAACTTATCAAAGTGATGTTACCGAGTGACAATGTCATGACGGACAACTTTTACTCAACAAAGAAACTAGTACAAGGATTGGGGCTTCCTGTAGAAAAGATACATTGTTGTGTTAATGGGTGTATGATTTATTGGGGAATTGATACAGAACTAACCAGATGCAAATTTTATGACCATGCAAGGTTTAAACGACTAAAGAACGCTGTGGGGAAAGGTAAGACTCTTATACCATATAAAAAGATGTATATTGTATGGAATTAATATTACTGGCCATGAAGAATATTGTTTTCCAAATTGACCGAATGGTTGAAAGCCATCAGTGCAAAGGCCGAGTCTGACATTTTGGGCCTCTATTGCAAAGTTTGGATGAGTTTGGTTGAAATGCTTCCAAGCAGGAGCATCTGAACAATGACGCATCACCCCATCCTCATTTGCATGGTCATTGTATCAAGTTATATACTTTGCTGTAACAGACGATGCATAAAGTCTTTGCAAACGTCGTGTTATGGAGGGATGTGTATGAAAGATGAGTACATGTTCCTAACAATTATCATACCTGGTCCCAAGAATCCAAAGGAAAAGCTTGATGTCTACATACATACAACCATTAGTTAATGAATTGAAAGATCTTTGGGAAGTTGGTGTGAATACTTACGATGCTTTCCAGTAGAATAATTTTAGCATGCATGCTGCTTTAATTTGGACTATTAGTGGCTTCCCCGTATATTCATTGCTCTCAGGGTGGAGCATAGCGGGATGCACTGCATGTCCATACTGCATGGAAACTACATATGCATTTACGTTAAAAAGGGGAGGTAAAAAAATATGATTTGATAGTCATAGGAAGTTTTTACCATAAGACCACCCTTTTTGTCGAAACAATACATCTTTTATTAGGAACCGAACTGTCTGCAAGTCACTGCCGCCAATTAGAACTAGGGAATACTTGTTAAAAGAAATTGAAGAAATTGGGTTGATGTGGATAATAGACAATGACAATCAAGAAATAAATGGTCGGCTTTCAAAAACAACTGGTTGGCGTAAGCGGAGTATATTATGGGATTTGCCATATTGGTCATCAAACATGATTCGCCACAATCCTCACCGTCTCACTGCAGCTACACAACCTTCGATATCACATTCACAGTCATCTCATCATGCATCCTCTTCTACTACTGCATCAGCTAGTGCAGCAGGATCTGCATCAGCATCTACTCCAGCATTTGCGGGTTCGACCACTGCTGTAGGTGGCACACAGTCATTCTGACCGACCATTTCACTCATTAATAGTAAGTAATAATTAATTGTTTTTTAATTACTATAATTTCATTATTTTCCTATACTAGCTCACTGTTGTTCGTGTAGTGTACATCCGTCAGAGTTGTGTAGTCGCATGATCACTCTTATAACAAAAGAAAGATTGGTTGCGGAAGGGCACTGTTGGAAGACAGTACCAAATGACACGAAAGAGTTTTATTGGCAAGAATTCAAGGTGAACAATAAATTTTAAATATATTGAACTATAATATGAAATTTATAATTACTAACTACTCATATATTTTAATCTTTTTGCATAAATACTCTTATGGGACCAAGCAATTGACAACTTGGTCAAAATTGCATGATAGAAAAAAGCTGCTGAAAGGTACAGGGGCCTTATGTGTGAAATCAGAAAAGGAAAGACAAAGAATTTAGCTACGCTAGATTCTGTTTTGAGGAAGTGGCAGGAAACTTGGAACACTTCTGAATATAAAGAGAAGTGTGACAAGTTTTCTGCCAATAAGCGCAGTGAGGCTAGAGGGGCAAGATCTGGCATTTCCAGGCATGCTTGTGGATCAGTTTCACAATATACCCACCAGCAGAGAATGGTATTAATAATCACTTTAATATTTATTTTGTTATATATATTTTATTATGATATTACTTGTTATCCTTCTTATAATTGATAATAGAGAGAAAGACTAGAAAGATAACTACATCCTCATGAGCTTTTCGAGGCCACACATAAGAGAAAGGGGACGGAGGAGTTTGTTGATGCTAGGTCAAAAGCTATTTATGTAAGTTGATAATAGATGTATTTATAAAAAATTTTGATGTACTTAAATCATATTAGTAATAAGTTATTAAAATTGTATAATGCAGGACAAATACATACAACTAAAGGAGGCAACAACACAGCAACAGGAGGGAAACAATGAGCCGACACCCATAAATGAGGCCCAGCTTTACTACGAGGAAGTTGGCAGGCAGAAAAAGAGTCGAGTTTATGGATTAGGGTCCCAGGCTTCTGCATATTTTCATGAATAATCACATTGTTTCGCTTCATACACATATGCATCCCGAGTGGATCCTCCTACCATTGAAGCAATGAATAGGGTGCAAAATAAAATTGATTGGCTAGAGACAGAGAATGGTCGAATTAACACAATGGTGGAGGAGTTGCAGGCGTTTATGCATAAGATGATGGCACAATAGGGTGTTGGGACATCCACTCAGACATCTGCTCCTCCGGCACCTCCAGCTCTATCTCCACAGCAGCAGCATGATGATGCCCTTGATATTGGTGATCATCATATAGACAATGATGATGATATATATGATGAGCTTGCTAGTTTAGTTTAGTATATATCTTTTGTTCGGACTAGTTGGTAATTTTATTTTAACTTATAACTGTCGTACAAAATTAACATATGTAATGTAATTATGAAATCTTTAAGTTTTAAATATATTTTACTTTATATAATAATTGATTTGGTGTTTACGTATATAGTTGAATAATGTACAGGGTGATAATGCATATATATGAATGTACAGGGTGATGATGGATGTATATAAAAATATAAGGATGATTTTGTAATTATATGATTCACTAACGGATTACCAACGGAATTTCCGTTGGTAATCCTAACGGAAAAATTTTATTGTAAATGAAAACAATATCTTTTTGTATTCACTAACGCATTACTAATGGAAATTCTGTTAGCAATGCTAACAGACCAATCAATCCGTTAATGAAGCCCATGTTAAAAATCTATTCCAATACTAACGGACATTTGGTCCGTTAGAGACAACAATGAAAATTTCTGTTGTTGATTCGTTAGTATCACTAACGGATTTGAAATCCGTTGGTGAATAATTTACCAACGAGATTTTTTACAATGGATTTTATCTGTAACGACCCGAAATCGGACCGCTACCGGCGCTAGGATCCAGATCGACTTAAGGTCGCTGGGACCCGTAGCAAGCCTAGTATACATCCTGTCATACCTGATAATCCCATACATGATCATACATTAACATAAAATTTTTTTTAAAAACTTTTTCATTCACCAAGCTTAACCTGTGCATACATCATAACCATAATATAAACCCCACACAAGAGCCCTCATCAAATGCTCTAGTGGGACATCATATCATACATCAAGCTTGGTTTAACATTTCTTAATATTAAAACATTTTATAATGATCATGTATAAAAGGGATTAACCATAAACTCTAGGGTCAAGCATAATACTAATCCTCAATACAAATTTACACAATATCTTACAATCCATTACATTACATTATTTTTCATGTCCACGACTAACTATTACATACACAATACTTTTACTCTTGTTGACTTCCTTGCCTATCCCGAACCTGTAAACCTGGGGGTTAAGGGAAAGGGGTGAGCTACTAGAGCCCAGTGAGCAGAATAGTGAACAATATATTAAAACACACGCTTTCATGGAATGCATCACATCACAAACAAATCATATCAAGGATGGACTTGTCACCATTAGTCCTCTACACATTCCAATGGTGCCAGGGGCGTAGAATGGGCCTCACTGGTCTTTCTCTTAACATAACATAACATAACATTCCAATATGCCAGGGGCGTAGAATGGGCCTCACTGGTCTTTCTCTTAATCTGTGCCAGGGGCGTAGAATGGGCCTCACTGGACTTCCGTACCGTATCATCGTCATCATATCATATCGAGGACTAATGGGTCATCCAACATCCATCCACATCAACATCATAGAATGCAATGCAACATATTCGTGAATTCTAATGCAAACAACCTAGTATATATTATGGCATTTGTGATGCATGAACATGCTCAAAATTTATTTACTTTGAAACATAAAGATCCATTCTACTCACCTCAGGCTGACTCTGAGAAGAGTCTAAAGTAGCTATCTCACTGCTGGGGTCCTCGGTTCCTCGAATCTGAACCTACACAGGTGGACTCAAATGAGGGACCAAACATACACTAACAAGACTCTAAACATCTCCCCAAAAACCCCCTTAAAACACCATAAATGTAACGACCCAGAAACCGATACTCCTCTGTAACGGCCCGAACCGCTACCGGCGCTAGGGTCCCGGACTTTATGCATGTGCATTAATATTATGTATGTTATGCTATGTATGTTGCAGGTTCATGTGTTTTCATATGAACCGTATGATGCTAATGATTGATTGTATGCTTGTGTGTTGTTCTTCAGAGGAGCCAGAATGCGAGGTGCTCATCGATCTGTGGAATCGACTGGAGTTCCATCTGAGAGGGAAGGTATGGACGCCTTTCCCCCTGCTCTGCCAAGAGCGCAGTCGTGGGGAGTCAGCAGATGGGGAACATCAAGGGACCCTGGAAGGTCTTTTGATGTAAGCAGAGAAGGAATGGCTCCAAGAAGGATGTCAGCTAGTATGAGGGAAGTAGAGTTGGGTGTTCAGAGAAGGGTTGTCAGTTTGGGAATCATAGTGCCGGAAGAAGGTATGGGAGATTCTCAGGAGGATGCTCGGACTCAGGATTCCAGAATCTCGGGTTCAGGAGGGATTGATCCCTCCACTCTGAGTACAGCCTCCACAAAAAGCAAGAAGTGGGGCAAAACCCTGAGGGGGAAGAAGAAGAAGTTTTGGAAGAATTTGAAGGCTAGTCTGGGTTTTGGTGGCTCAAGCTCTGGCTCAGGCAGTTCAAGATGCTTGAGGTGCGGTAGGCCGCACAAGGGAGTCTGTTTGACGGGGACTACAGCATGTTTTAGATGCGGTCAGGAAGGGCACATGGTACGTGAGTGTCCCATTGCGCCCTGGTTGGCACAGTCTCAGCGGGCAACTTCAGGTAGAGCGGCTCAGCCAGCAGCTCCAGCCATGTTTCAGGATAGTGGTCGAGGCAGAGGGAGAGGGTCAGCCTTTCTTTCTGAAGGTTCCCGTGGAGGAGGTCCGTCAGCTCCAGTTCGGATCTTCACCCAAGCTCAGCAGGAGGCAGACACATCGAACATGGTGGTGCCAGGTACGCTCACTTTTGAATGTTCTGATGTGTATGTTTTGTGAACCCTGGAGTTTCTCTTTCTTTAGTTGCTCTAGGAGCCGTTGAGAGGTTGAGTTAATAGCTTCTGGGCTAGAGTGTTCTCTTTGGGTCAGTGGACCCAAGTGTGATCCATCTGTGGCAGAGTCAGTCTGCCGATCCAGTTCAGTGTCAGTTGAGGGTAGATGCCTTCCACCCGACTTTGAGGTCCTAGACTTGTAACGCCCCGAAAAACCGGACCGCTACCGGCGCTAGGATCCGGGTCGACTTAAGGCCGCCGGGACCCGTAGCAAGCCTGACATATAACCTGTAAACCTGTATAATCCCATACATGATCAACAACATGCATAAAGATTTAAAACTTTTCTTCATACATACTGACATCGACTAACTCAACCTGTGCATACTCTGAACATATCCATAACATAGTCCCTCTGTGGGATCTCATCAAGCCTTAAAGGCAAAACAACCTGTGTTGAGTTAGTTTACATAAGCATCATAACATAAGATCATGTATATACCAAAAGGGATTAACAATATATTATGGTCAAGCACAACTCTATCCTCAATAACCTCATTACATACATACTGTAATCTTTTACATAACATCATAATACAATTGTCATGTCCATAAACTAACTATTTCATACATATGACTTTTTCTCTTCTTGCCTTCTCTATCTATCCCGTACCTGCAAACCTGGGGGTTAGGGGAGAGGGGTGAGCTAGATGCCCAGTGAGTAGAACTATAAAAAGAATATTTAAAACATGCTATCATGAAATGCGTCACTGCACAATTAAATCACACCACGGATGGACTGATTCAAAAATCTCTCAACTCCATGCCCGGCCCTATTATGGGCACCACAGGACTTCGTATTGCCCGGCCCTATTATGGGCACCACAGGACTTCGTACTCGGAGTTATTGCCCGGCCCTATTATGGGCACCACAGGTCTTCGTATTGCCCGGCCCTATTATGGGCACCACAGGACTTCGTATATAGAAGGCTAATGAATCATCCTAATGTCCATCCACTATCATCTATCACAACAATATAATGCGGCATAGTCGTGAATTCTAATGCAAACAACCTATAATATGATCATGATGCATGAAGCATGATAAAAGCATTTCATTTCTTAATTTAAAGGTTAAGTTTAGTTCCACTCACCTCTGGCAGACTCTGACAAACTCTGTAGCAGCTGGCTCACTGCTGGGGTCCTTGGTTCCTCGGGTCCGAACCTACACAGGTGGACTCCAGTGAGGGACCAAATACACAAAAACATAACTCTAATATATTCCCCAAAAATCCCCTAAAACATCCTGAAAATATCACATAGAGATATGCATGAAGTGGCTGAACAGGGCACTTTCGGCGGCACCTTCGGCGGCCGAAAGTCCTGGACAGAGACGAAACTCAGGTAGGTTCGGCGGCACCTTCGGCGGCCGAAAGTCCCAGACAGAGACGAAAGTCTCTTTTCGGGGGCAACTTCGGCAGCCGAAAGGCCTGCCTCCCCAGCCATGTTCGGCGGCCGAAAGTGCCTTCGGCTGCCGAACCTGGTTTCTGCCAAAGGGCAGAAACTCGTACCGGCGCTAGGATCCGGGGCGTTACAAGACTTGACTGTCTGGACGTCAATCGAAGGATGGATTGGTTTCTGCTCGTGGTGTTATCTTGGTCTGTAGAGACAAGGTAGGCAAGTTCAGAGGACAGGATGGGTCAAAGGTAGTCTGTTGATGGAACACAGTAGGGATGCCTAGAGGTTTGATGTCAGCCTGTCAGGTTCATAGGGTGCGTAGGAGGGGTTGTCAGAGGGTTCGAGTTCTTGTTGAGAGTTTAGCAGTCAGGTCGGGGAACCAGCCTCAGTGTTAGTTGTTAGAGAGAGTTCTTAGTTGTTTTCCCAGGCTAGTTGTCAGGTTTACCACCTGTCAGGGAGTTAGAGTTGAGCATAGGAGTGGTGTCTGGACCTAGAACCATTTCTATTCTCCCCTACAGGATGGCGCTAGCATAGAGAAAGGTAGTAGTCAGAGTAGAGGCGAGACTTGGTAGACAGGGGTTTTATCCGACCTAGTACCTCACCCTGGATTGTTCCAGTGTGGTGGTGGGGAAAGAAGGATGAATCCTTGAGACTTTGTAACAACTGTAAGCAGTTGACCAAGGTCACTACCAAGGGCAGGTATTCCCATGCAGGATGGATGATCTATTGGGACAGCTAGTATGAGCTATTTGTTTTCCAAGATAGATCTGAAATCCGGGTACTACCTGTGAGAGGTAGAGTTAGTTTTGGGTTAGCAGTGAGAAGAAGCCAGTTAGTGAAGATGAAGAGAAAAGAGTAAGGATCAGAGAAGCGTAGCGGAAGCCGGTGGAGTTTAGGAGAAGGTTGGGTATTGCTAAGGTGTTTCTTTTGGGATAAGGTGTGCCTGGGAGACCCGGGAGTTCTTGCTCCAGCAGTATCTGTGTCTCTCTTTAGAGAAAGGTTTTTAGGTTTGCTTGCTTGTTTGCTTGCTTGATGTTATGTTTTGAGAATGCCTGTTTGTTTGTGGAACATTCGGGGATGAATGTTCTTAAAGGGGGGAAGAATGTAATACCCGGCTAGATTCCGGCATCGGAATCCCTACCTTCCGGCGGAATTTTTGTTGGAATCTGGAATTCTGAAGATGCCAGAGTCTTCTAGAAGGGTAAAATGTGTTTTCTAAAATGTTTTTACTGATTTCATGGTTTTAAACGAAAAAGAATTGAGTTTTGAAAAGAAAAGACCAAGGAGGCATTTGCCAGGTTCGGCCACCGAAAGTAAAGTTCGGCCGCCGAACATGGGAAAGTTTCGGGAGCTCTTTTGGCCTCCGAAAGCTTTGTTTGAACGAACCAAGGTTCGGCCGCCGAATCTCAAGTTCGGCCGCCGAACATGCATGAGTTTAGGGGGCACGTTAGGCTGCCGAATGTCTTTGACCAGACCACCTATAAAGAGCCCTCAAATCTGAAATGGGCGAGTTTTCTCCCCATTCTCGAGCTCAGGTGGGTCTTTGCCTTCCTTTGGTCATTTTCATGTTTTCTCTATCCATCCCTCAAGTTTTCATGAGTTCTACCCTTGTGTTTGAAGATTTGAAGCTTAAGTAGGAGTTTTGGGAGCTTGGAGGCTTTTGGAGCTTGGATCCTCCACACCTCCGAGTTAGGGATCGCACCACCCCTCGATCTTCAAGAGGTAAGTGTAGATCTTTGCTTCCTTTGTGTTTTAATGAAGTTTTAAGTAAGTTTATTGGAGTTTTAATGGTTGAGTGTGGGTAGATATGCATATTTAAGTTTATGTGGGTTTTATGCCCAATGTATGCTTATGCCTGTTTATGTATGTTTATGTGATGTTATGTTGAAGGTTTAAGCTAGTTTATTCATGTGGGAGAGTGTATGCATGATTGGGAGAGAGCAAGTGAGGTGTTGTGTAGTTTTGATGGTTTTGGCTTATGAGGGTCATAAGCTCTCTATGCATGCTCTATGATGTTCTTTGTTGGAGTTTAAGCTTGTTTAAACTCCTTTGTGCATGGTAAAGGGTTTATATAATACCCGGCTAGACTCCGGTATCGAAATTCCTACCGTCCGGTGGAATCTCGGATGTCGGAGACCTCTAGAAGGGGTAAAATCATGTTTTTATGAAATGTTTTAATGTTTTTGATGATTTTAAGTAAAAAGGAAATGAGTTTTTGAATAAAAACAACCTTGGAGGAAAGCTCAAGTTCGGCCGCCGAACCTCAAGTTCGACCGCCGAACCTCAAGTTCGACCGCCGAACATGCATGCGTTGCGGGTGTGCTTTAGGCCCCCGAAAGCATAAGTGAGGGAAGTCCAGGTTCGGCCGCCGAACCTCAAGCTCGGCCGCCGAACATGGCATGCATGCGGAGGCACATTCGGCCCCCGAACGTGGCCTGGCCAGCCACTATAAAAGGGTCCCTTAGCCGAAAACGGGCGAGCTTTTCCCCATTTTCGGCCAAGGTGAGCTTTTCGCCACCCCTCACCGATCTTTGATGTTTTTCCTCTAGATCCTTCAAGTTTTTCACTTGTTTTAACCTTGTTTTGAAGATTTGAGCTTTTAAGACAAGTTTTGGAGCTTTGGGAACTCAGGAGCTCATTTGCTTAGATCTCCGAGTTTGATCGCCTCTACTCTCGATCTTCAAGAGGTAAGAGTCGATCTCTAGCTTATAGTATGTTTTAAGCAAGTTTTATGAAGTTCATGGGGGTAGAATGCATGTTTAGGTTTTAGTTATGTTTATGGGTATAAATGTTATGTTTTTGAACAATGTGGCTTGCAAATGCTTGTGTATGTGTGTTGTAGTTGGGGCTTAAGTTAGTTTGAGACCCCTAGGAGCTTGTATGCATGTTTTGGTTGAGCTAAATGCAGGATGGTATGAGTTTGAGGCTTTTGTGCATGTTTGAACCAAGTTTCTGCCCTTTGGGAGAAACCAGGTTCGGCAGCCGAAGGGACTTTCGGCCGCCGAACCCTCTTGTGGAGGCAGCCTTCGGCTGCTGAAGCTTGCCCCCGAAAGGAGACTTTCGTCTCTGTCTGGGAGTTTCGGCCGCCGAAAGTGCCGCCAAACATGCATGAGTTTCGCCTCTGTCTGGGAGTTTCGGCCGCCGAAGGTGCCGCCAAACCTGCCTGACTTTCGGCTCTGAAGGGACTTTCGGCCGCCGAACCTGCCGCCGAAAGTGCCCTGTCCAGCCTTGTTTTGCATGTTCTTGCATGGTTGTTTTGAGATGTTTCAGGGGGTTTTTGGGGGATGTTTTTAGAGTTATGTTCTAGTTGTTTGGTCCCTCATTTGAGTCCACCTGTGTAGTTTCGGACCTGAGGAACCGAGGACTCCAGCAGTGAGACAGCTGCTTCAGTCAGTGTCAGAGCTAGCCAGAGGTGAGTGGAATAACTCTTATGTTTTTAAATAAATAAACTCGTTTGAGCATGATTCACGCATCATGAATGCCATGAGATATAATAGGGTGCTTGCATTAGAATTCACGAATATGTTGCATTGCATAATATGTTGATGATGTGGATGAATGTTGAATGATCCTTTAGTCCTCGTATGTTATGATATGATGATGATACGGTACGGAAGACCAGTGAGGCCCATTCTACGCCCCTGGCACTATGTAAGAGAAAGACCAGTGAGGCCCATTCTACGCCCCTGGCATTATGGAATGTTATGTCATGTTATGAAAGAGAAAGACCAGTGAGGCCCATTCTACGCCCCTGGCACAGTTGGACCATGTAGAGGACTATTGGTGACAAATTCATCCTTGATATGATTAGTTGTGATATGATGCATTTCATGTTATCATATGTTTTAAATGCTTTACTATTCTGCTCACTGGGCTCTAGTAGCTCACCCCTCTCCCTTAACCCCCAGGCTTGCAGGTACAGGGTAGACCAGGAGGTCAGCGAGAGTCTTGAAGTCTTATGTATGTAATAGTTAGAAAGTGGACATGACAGATTGTGTAATGATGTAAAGTTAAGTAGTTATGTTATGTATAATAATATTGAGGATTAGAAGTTGTGCTTGACCCTATGAATGTTGTAATCCCTTTTTATTACATGATCCTAGAGGTTTATTAATGACTATGTTTAGCCAACTCAACACATGTTATGCCACCATTGGGGGCATTGATGAGATCCCACAGAGGGGTCAAGATATGATTATGTATATGTTCAGTGCATGCACAGGTTGAGTTTGGCGTATGATAGAATGTATGAAAGAAAAGTTTTAAATTTTTATATATATTTGATGATCATGTATGGGATCAAACAGGTTTACAGGTTTCATGTTAGGCTTGCTACGGGTCCCAGCGGCCTTAAGTCGACCCGGATCCTAGCGCCGGTAGCGGTCCGATTTTCGGGTCGTTACAGAATGGTATCAGAGCACTAGGTTCATATGGTCGGACCTAGAGTGTCGGGCTCATAGATGTTATAGAAGGTCAAGCACAGTAGGAAAGGTCATGTCCAATAGGATAGGATGTGGAGTCCTATCTTACATGATGATGTGAAATGTTATGATATGAATGATATGCTATGATATGTGATGCGGGTTCATGTGTGCCCACATGAACCATATGATGTTAATGTTTATGTGTTGTGTACTGTTTTTCAGAAAACAGGATGAGAGGAACTCGTTGATCAGCAAGATTGACTGGAGTACCACCTGAGGATGAGGGCATGAGCGCCCGTCCTCCTACATTGCCTAGGGCAATGTCAAGCAGGTCCAACAGGGACAGGACAGTAAGAGACCCTAGGAGGTCTTTGGATCTGGGTAGAAGCAGATCAGTCAGAGGAACAGTTCAGGGAGGAGCGTCAGAGGACATGAGGGATGATATGGATGTAGAACAGAGGAGGGATGGCAGTTTGGGAGTCAGTATGTCAGAGGAAGGAATGGGAGAATCCCAAGGAGGCACTCAGGCCTCGGGATTTGTTTAGCCACCTTACTACCCACCCTTCTCACAAAATCCCGGGTATTCGATGGGAGGTACATCGGATTACCCTAGCTTCACCCCTTATCCCACACAGATGCCATACCCACCCTACTACCCACCGTATTCAAAATACCCAATGTATCCACCCCCACCTTACTATCCAAATCCAGCCAACCCTACCTCAGAAAATGTTGCACCACCTCCACCTCCTCCAGCAGAACCAACAGCCCCAGCTACTCAACCTCCTAGACCTAGCTCAGCCAGTGGGAGCAAGGTCAAGATGACAGATTACATGAAGTTGGGTGCTCCCCAATATGAAAAAGGGGATGACCCATTTGTGTATCTTGAAAGGGTCAAGGTGATCACAGATGAGATTGGGGCTGATGACAGTAGAGCCATTCAGATGGCTGGGTTCACACTTAAGTGCAAGAAGGCACGAGAGTGGTTCAAGAATTATGTGAACCCGAAAGTGGATAGCATGTCTTGGGAAGAGTTTGCAAACGAGTTTGCAGGATGGGCTTTCCCAGATAGTTCGAGGGAGCTAAAGATGATAGAGTTCGAGCAGTTGAGACAGACTGATGAGATGAGTATAGAGGAGTTCACAGACAGATTTTTGGAGCTGTTGCCTTTTTCAGGGCAAAGCCTTGACACGGATCAGAAAAAGTCAAGGAGGTATATCATGAAACTCCACTCCAGATATTCCTCCTTGATCCAGTCAGCAGATAGGGAGAGCTTCCATGCCATAGTGGATATGGCCCGGAAAATGGAGGCCAGTGCCATCGTTCAAGGGACAGTCAAGCAGTCAGTGGCACAGCCTTCTGGTTCTAAGACCCCAGGCTCTTCTTCTTTTAGTGCAGCAGCTTCAGGCAGCAAAAGGTGGAGCAGTACCACCAAGAAGTCGAAGAAGAACAAGTTTTGGAACAAGGTCAAGTCCAGTCTGGGACTAGGGAGTGGCGCGAGTTCTGGTACAGATAATGCAGTATGCAAGAAGTGTGGGAGACCGCACAAGGGAGTATGTCTGGTTGGGATGACAGCCTGCTTCAGATGTGGGCAGGAGGGACACATGGCTCGGGAGTGTCCTAGGGCAGTTCTTGGAGCACAGTCTCAGCAGACAGCTTCTGGTAGTGTGGCTCAGCCAGTAGCTCCAGCCGTGACTCAAGCCAGTGGCAGAGGTAGAGGGAGAGGAGCAGCCTCTTCTTCAGCGGGTTTTAGAGGTGAAGGTCCATCAGCTCCAGCACGGATCTTCACAATGACTCAACAGGAGGCAGATGCATCTAACACCGTAGTGGCAGGTAACTTAGTCATTGGTTGTTCAGATGTGTATGCCTTGATGGACCCTATTGCATCTCATTCTTTTGTTACACCGAGAGCCGTCCAGAGGTTAGGGTTGATGATCTCTGAGTTAGAGTGTCCTCTCTGGGTCAGTGGACCCAAGTGTGACCCATCAGTGGCAGAGTCAGTCTGCCAGTGCAGTCCAGTCTTTGTTGAGGGAAGATGCCTTTCCGCCGACCTTGTGGTTCTAGACTTGACAGATTTTGACGTCATTCTAGGGATGGACTGGTTATCTACCTATGGTGCTACCTTGGACTGTAGGGACAAGGTAGTTAAGTTCAGAGGTCAGGATGGGTCAGAGGTTGTTTTTAGGGGAGACAGGAGGGGTACACCTAGAGGTCTGATATCAGCTCTTCAGGCTCGTAAGTTGCTTAGGAAGGGATGTCAGGGGTATTTGGCTCATGTGAGAGAGCTTAGCAGCCAGGTTAGAGAGCCCGCCTCGGTGCCAGTGGTTAGAGAGTTTCTAGACGTATTCCCAGATGAGCTGCCAGGTTTACCACCTGCTAGGGAGATAGAGTTCGAGATAGAACTGATGTCTGGAACCCGACCGATCTCTATCCCTCCCTACAGGATGACGCCAGCAGAATTGAAAGAGTTGAAGGAGCAGTTACAGGAGCTGGTAGACAAGGGCTTCATCCGACCGAGCACTTCACCTTGGGGTGCACCAGTTTTGTTCGTGAGAAAGAAGGATGGATCCCTTAGACTTTGTATCGACTACAGGCAGTTGAACAAAGTCACTACCAAGAATAAGTACCCATTGCCGAGGATCAACAATCTATTTGACCAGCTAGCAGGAGCGGGTTGTTTCTCCAAAATAGATCTGAGATCTGGGTACCATCAGCTGAGGATCAGAGATGAGGATGTGCCAAAGACGGCTTTCAGGACCAGATATGGGCATTTTGAGTTCCTTGTAATGCCGTTCGGGTTAACCAATGCCCCTGCAGCATTCATGGATCTCATGAATAGAGTGTTTAGCCAGTACCTGGATCACTTCGTTATTGTCTTCATAGATGATATCTTAGTGTATTCCAGGAATGCAGAGGAGCATGCCCATCATCTGCGGTTGGTCTTGCAGACCTTGAGGGAACATGGCTTGTATGCCAAGTTCTCTAAGTGTGAGTTCTGGCTGAGGAACATTTCGTTCTTGGGGCATGTAGTGTCAGAGAATGGGATAGAGGTGGACCCCAAGAAGACATAAACTGTGGCTAACTGGCCTAGACCCACTTCAGTGAGGGAGATCAGGAGTTTCTTGGGTTTGGCAGGTTACTACAGGAGGTTTGTTCAGGACTTCTCGAAAATAGCAGCTCCTCTGACCAGACTAACCAGGAAGAATCAGAAGTTTCTGTGGACCGACCAGTGCGAAGAGAGTTTCGAAGAGCTTAAGAAGAGGTTGACTTCAGCACCAGTTTTAGCTCTGCCATCTAGTGATGAGGACTTTACAGTCTTTTGTGATGCGTCCCGTGTGGGACTGGGTTGTGTACTGATGCAAAATGAGAGGGTGATTGCTTATGCTTCTAGGCAGCTGAAGAAGCACGAGTTGAATTACCCCACATATGACCTTGAGATGGCAGCAGTAATCTTTGCGCTCAAGATGTGGAGGCATTACCTCTATGGGGTAAAATGTGAGATCTTTACCGATCATAAGAGCCTGCAGTACATCTTGAGTCAAAGAGATTTGAACTTGAGACAGAGGAGATGGGTAGAGCTGCTGAGTGACTACGATTGCAAGATTCAGTATCATCCGGGTAAGGCGAATGTCGTGGCAGACGCCCTAAGCCGGAAGTCACTAGGCAGTCTATCCCACATCACGGCAGAGAGGAGACCAGTGGTGAAGGAGTTTTACAAGCTCATTGATGAAGGTCTACAGCTGGAGTTGTCTGGTGCAGGTGCCTTGGTTGCTCAGATGAAAGTGACACCCGTGTTTCTGGAGCAGGTGGCTCAGAAACAGCATGAGGACCCAGAGTTAGTGAAGATTGCCAGGACTGTTCAGTCAGGCAAGGACAGTGAGTTCAGATTTGACAGTAAGGGGATCCTCCGCTATGGGAGTCGATTGTGTGTACCAGATGACATAGGGCTAAAAGGAGACATTATGAGGGAGGCTCATAATGCAAGATACAACGTTCACCCCGGAGCCACCAAGATGTATCAAGATTTGAAGAAAGTTTATTGGTGGCCAGCTATGAAGAAGGAAGTGGCACAGTTTGTGTCAGCCTGCGAAGTGTGTCAGAGGGTGAAGCTGGAACATCAGAAGCCGGCTGGAATGCTTAACCCGCTACCTATTCCAAAATGGAAATGGGAAAATATAGCTATGGACTTCGTAGTGGGGTTACCGGCGACGTCCAACAGATTGGACTCCATATGGGTGATTGTGGACAGACTCACCAAATCTGCTCACTTCATCCCTGTCAGGAGTGGCTATTCTGTGGACAAGTTGGCGCAGGTATATGTTGATGAGATCGTCAGGCTGCATGGGGTTCCTGTTTCTATAGTGTCGGATAGAGGGCTCCAGTTCACCTCCAGGTTTTGGCGGAGTCTGCAGAGTGCCATGGGTACTAGGTTGGATTTCAGCACTGCCTTCCACCCCCAGACTGACGGACAGTCAGAAAGGACCATCCAGACTATCGAGGATATGCTTAGAATGTGTGTGCTGGACTTTGGCGGTTCTTGGAGGCAACATCTACCCTTGGTGGAGTTTACCTACAATAACAGCCATCATGCTAGCATCGGGATGGCCCCATATGAAGCTTTATATGGGAGGAAGTGCAGGTCACCTGTTTGCTGGGAGGAAGTAGGAGAAAAGGCCTTGGCAGGGCCTGAGCTAGTAGAGATCACCAGCAGGATGGTACCCATAATTAGAGAGAGGATCAAGACTGCTGCAAGCAGACAGAAGAGTTATGCAGACATCCGCAGAAGACAAGTAGAATTTCAGGAGGGGGATCTGGTATTGCTCAAGGTGTCTCCAATGAAAGGAGTGGTTCGTTTTGGGAAGAAAGGTAAACTAGCCCCACGATACATCGGACCCTTTGAAATCTTGCAAAAGATTGGGAATGTGTCGTACAAGCTAGATTTGCCTGCTTCAATGGAAAGAATCCATCTGGTTTTCCATGTTTCCATGTTAAGAAAGTTTGTGTCAGATCCGGGCAAGGTTCTTAGTGAGCCTGATGTGGAGATCCAAGAGGATCTCACCTATGTTGAGCAGCCAGTGCGGATCATAGACACCCAGATCAGAAAGCTGAGAAACAAGGAAATCCCGATGGTGAAAGTCCTATGGAACCACCACAATATGGAAGAGTGCACCTGGGAGACACGGGAGTCCATGCTCCAGCAATACCCTTATCTTTTCTAAGGTTAGTTTCTTATATGTTTCATGTGTTTTATGTGTATGCCATGCTATGTGCTAGTTGAGGAACATTCGGGGACGAATGTTCTTAAGGGGGGGAGAATGTAATACCCGGCTAGACTCCGGTATCGGAATTCCTACCGTCCGGTGGAATCTCGGATGTCGGAGACCTCTAGAAGGGGTAAAATTATGTTTTTATGAAATGTTTTAATATTTTTGATGATTTTAAGTAAAAAGGAAATGAGTTTTTGAATAAAAACAACCTTGGAGGAAAGCTCAGGTTCGGCCGCCGAACCTCAAGTTCGGCCGCCGAACATGCATGCGTTGCGGGTGTGCTTTAGGCCCCCGAAAGCATAAGTGAGGGAAGTCCAGGTTCGGCCGCCGAACCTCAAGTTCGGCCGCCGAACATGGCATGCATGCGGAGGCACATTCGGCCCCCGAACGTGGCCTGGCCAGCCACTATAAAAGGGTCCCTTAGCCGAAAACGGGCGAGCTTTTCCCCATTTTCGGCCAAGGTGAGCTTTTCGCCGCCCCTCACCGATCTTTGATGTTTTTCCTCTAGATCCTTCAAGTTTTTCACTTGTTTTAACCTTGTTTTGAAGATTTGAGCTTTTAAGACAAGTTTTGGAGCTTTGGGAACTCAGGAGCTCATTTGCTTGGATCTCCGAGTTTGATCGCCTCTACTCTCGATCTTCAAGAGGTAAGAGTCGATCTCTAGCTTATAGTATGTTTTAAGCAAGTTTTATGAAGTTCATGGGGGTAGAATGCATGTTTAGGTTTTAGTTATGTTTATGGGTATAAATGTTATGTTTTTGAACAATGTGGCTTGCAAATGCTTGTGTATGTGTGTTGTAGTTGGGGCTTAAGTTAGTTTGAGACCCCTAGGAGCTTGTATGCATGTTTTGGTTGAGCTAAATGCAGGATGGTATGAGTTTGAGGTTTTTGTGCATGTTTGAACCAAGTTTCTGCCCTTTGGGAGAAACCAGGTTCGGCAGCCGAAGGGACTTTCGGCCGCCGAACCCTCTTGTGGAGGCAGCCTTCGGCTGCCGAAGCTTGCCCCCGAAAGGAGACTTTCGTCTCTGTCTGGGAGTTTCGGCCGCCGAAAGTGCCGCCGAACATGCATGAGTTTCGCCTCTGTCTGGGAGTTTCGGCCGCCGAAGGTGCCGCCGAACCTGCCTGACTTTCGGCTCTGGAGGGACTTTCGGCCGCCAAACCTGCCAGGTATATGCATTTCATGTTATCATATGTTTTAAATGCTTTACTATTCTGCTCACTGGGCTCTAGTAGCTCACCCCTCTCCTTTAACCCCCAGGCTTGCAGGTACAGGGTAGACCAGGAGGTCAGCGAGAGTCTTGAAGTCTTATGTATGTAATAGTTAGAAAGTGGACATGACAGATTGTGTAATGATGTAAAGTTAAGTAGTTATGTTATGTATAATGATATTGAGGATTAGAAGTTGTGCTTGACCCTATGAATGTTGTAATCCCTTTTTATTACATGATCCTAGAGGTTTATTAATGACTATGTTTAGCCAACTCAACACATGTTATGCCACCATTGGGGGCATTGATGAGATCCCACAGAGGGGTCAAGATATGATTATGTATATGTTCAGTGCATGCACAGGTTGAGTTTGGCGTATGATAGAATGTATGAAAGAAAAGTTTTAAATTTTTATATATATTTGATGATCATGTATGGGATCAAACAGGTTTACAGGTTTCATGTTAGGCTTGCTACGGGTCCCGGCGGCCTTAAGTCGACCCGGATCCTAGCGCCGGTAGCGGTCCGATTTTCGGGTCGTTACAGTTTATGCATGTTTTTAGGAAGTTGGGTGCTTCTTTGGGGTGTTTGGAAGGTTTGGGAGGCTTGAATGCATAAGAGGCTGAGTTCTGGATGAACTCAGGTTCGGCCGCCGAAGGTAGCTTCGGCCGCCGAACCTGCCTATGGATGCATGGATTGGCCGCCTAACCTTGCCCCCGAAAGTTGAGTTTTGGCTTGAAAGCAGACTTTCGGCCGCCGAAGGAAGTTTCGGGGGCCGAAAGTGCCTGACTTTCGTCTCTGGAGAGGGACTTTCGGCCGCCGAAGGTGCCGCCGAAAGTGCCTGAGTTTCGTCTCTAGAGGAAGGGTTCGGCCGCCGAAGGTGCCGCCGAAAGTGCCATGTCCAGCCTTTTCAAGGTTGTTTTCTATGCATGTTTAAGTGATGTTTTAGGGGGGTTTTTGGGGAGTTGTTTATGAGTTGTTTGAGTGTGTTTGGCATCTCATTCGAGTCCACCTGTGTAGGATCGGACCTGAGGGACCGAGGAGGCCATCAGTGTTAGCTGTTGCAGAGTCAGTCCAGCGTCTGCCAGAGGTGAGTAGAACTAAACTTAATCTTTTACTTTAAGAAAGCAAATGCCTAAAGCATGTTCATGCATCATGTTTATATGTAATAGGTTGATTGCACTAGTTACACGAATATGACGCATTGCATTATTTACTGTTGATGTGGATGGACCAAGGCGACCCCAATAGCCCTAGCTATGTTATATTAATGAAGTCCTGAGGAGCCCCTTGAGGGCCGGGCATAATGAAGTCCTGAGGAGCCCAAAGGGCCGGAAATAATGAGGTCCTGAGGAGCCCGAAGGGCCAGGCACCATATTATGTTACAGTTAGAGGGAGTTTTGGTGGTCATGTCCAATCCGTTATGTGAAATGTTTGTGCGTTTTAGCTCACCCCTCTCCCCTAACCCCAGTGTTGCAGGTATGAGGTCGATCGGGAAGGCTCAAGAGTTAAGGTTATGCTTATGTAATAGTATTAGATTAGTACTTTTAGTGTGGACATGTATTATAAATTGATATAATGATTTGTAAGAGATTGTAATGTAAGTAAAGTAGAGATTGGTTTATGTATTAGTATTGTGCTTGGCCCTAAGACTTGGTTAGTCCCTGTTTAATACATGATGTATGTTATGTTTAGTGTTGAGTTGAGTTTGAACCAAACTGGTGGCATGTATTGTTTACCACTTTAGAGTTTGATGAGGACCCTAGTAGAGGTCTTATGTTTGTGGTTTGATGCATGCACAGGTTAGGTTCTAGTTCTTTGGATGTAACTCTGGCTTGATGTATGTTATGTTGACCCAGCTAGAGTTTTGATGAGGGCTCTAGTAGGGGGTTCTTTATGTTTCCAGTTATGTCGCATACAGGTCAAGCTCGGTCTATACATCTTATGTTACAGTTTTTATGTTAAAGTTTTGATCATGTATGGGATTTGACCAGGTAATAGGAGGTATGTTCGGCTTGCTACGGGTCCCGGCGGCCTTAAGCCGATCTGGATCCTAGCGCCGGTAGCGGTTCGGGCCGTTACAGAGGAGTATCGATTTCCGGGTCGTTACAATAAAACAATCATAGAAAACATGCAAAGGAAGGTTGAACAGGGCACTTTCGGCAGCAAGTTCGGCGGCTGAAATTTCTTCCAGAGCCGAAACTCAGCCACTTTTGGCGGCATGTTCGGCGGCCAAAAGTGGTTCCAGAGCCGAAACTCACCAACCTTCGGGGGCAGGTTCGGCGGCCGAAACTCCCCTCCAAAGCCGAAAGTTCAAACTTTCAGGGGCAGGGTTCGGCAGCCAGAACTGCCTCCCCAGGCAGGTTCGGCGGCCGAACATGGCTTCGGCTGCCGAACCTGAGTTCTTCCAGAATGGCAGAACTCAGCCTCTCCTGCACATTTAGCCTCCTAAATCTACCAAACTCAAACCAAACCATGCAAAAACATGCATAAACACACTCTTAAGCATTTAGGGGCTTAAAAACAACCTATACCCCAACAACATCACATTTTATCATTAAACTCATATAACCCTAACATTTTACAACTAACCTAATCATGCATCTTTACCCCATAACCCTTCATAAAACTTGCTTAAAATATCAAAGATTGTGAGGATCGACGCTTACCTCTTGAAGATCGAGAGAAGGCGTGACCCAACTTGGAGATTTGGGGAAAACGGTTTCCGGGGTCTCCAAGCTTCAAAACTTGATCTTTAGCTCAAAATCTTCAAAACCAAGTTAAAACTTGTCAAAAACATGAATGATTTGAAGGAAATCATCAAAACTAACCATGTAAGGGCATGGACTCACCTTTGCCCGAAAATGGGGAAGAAAACTCGCCCATTTTTGGACATAAGGCCTTTTATAGGTGGCTTGCCAGACCACCTTCGGGGGTCAAAGGTGCTCCCTAAAGTGCACCATGTTCGGCGGCCGAACATGAGGTTTTGCGGCCGAACATGGATTTCCTTCCTTGGTGCTTTTCTTTCAAAAACTCAATTTCTTTCTTACTTAAAACCTTAAAACACTTGTAAACATTTTAGAGGTCTCCGACATCCGAGATTCCACCAGAAAATAGGAATTTCGATGCCGGGGTCTAGCCGGGTATTACATTATCCATCATTGATCCATTAGTAAAATATTTTACTAATGGATTCTCATTGTTTACTAACGGAAATTTCCGTTAGTGTTATTAATAATTCTTATAGTGTTGGAACATTTGATAGTTTTACTGTAACTTATATATGCTGTACAAGTTTAACATATGTATTATAATTATGAAATATTTTAAGTTTCAAGGATCTTTTAGTTTATATATTGATAGATTTGGTTCTTGCATATATGGATGATGGATATATATGAATAATGTACGGGAAGATGAATATGTATGAATAATGTAGAGGGATAATGATGGATAAGACAATGGATATATATGAATACTGTATAGGGATTGATTTCAATAAAAAAAAATCATTAACAGATTATCAACAAATTTTTCGTTAGTAAAAAGGACAAAGTCATTATCAAAAATATATTCATTCACTAACGGATATACGGTCTGGTAGTAACTATAATGGAACAGTCCGTTGTTGATCCGTTATAATTGCTAATGGATTTTTAAACTGTTGGTACAAAAATTACCAACGAAAATTTTTACCATGGATTTAATTCATCACAAATCCATTAGTAAATTGTTTTACTAATGGATTTTCATTATTCAGTAACAGATTTTTCCGTTACTGAAAGGAAAAATTTATTGTAGTTTGTTACTTCAGCACGGCAGTAGTGTTAGGGCCGAAAGTAATTTTAGATCCAATTAATCACATGAAAGAATATTGCAACTTACATAGATTAATAATTCATGCCATTTTGAGTTTCTTTCAAATTGATACGGTGAAATTTTATATAATTATTCATACATTTTTCAAACTTACATTCTTAATTTAATTAATTTTTTTTATTCTTGCTAATTTTTTATGTTTAATTTTAGTGTTTTTAGTTTTAGTCTATTTTGATGTTTTCACTTAATTTTTAGTATTTTTATAGGTTAAAACAAGTTAAAAAATGAAGGAGGTATTTTAGAGAGAAATTCATATAATGGAGAGATTTTTGAAGAGATAGACAAACACATGGGATAGCGCCGTGTTTTAGTCTCCTACTCCATATTTCTCTTTGGATAAAAATTTGGAGGGGAATCATATAGTATAAAATACGGAGTAAACCTGTATTTTCATTCTACCCTGTATTTCACTCTTTTTCCAAGTGCTCCGCCCTATGTTTTTGTCAGACGTCCTAATTCTTAGAGTTTTTCCTATGGTCATAGATTAGGAGTCTCAAAGGAGTATAAAGAGGGACTTTTGCCCACTTTTAAACACATATATATTACGGAAATCACACAAAACTCAAGGAGGAAGATCTAGAAGATTTAGAAGGAGAAATCCATACATTTAGAGTTTTTCTTTCGTTCTCTTATTCTTTTAATTTAGTATTCACAATTATTTTAAAATAATTTTTGATAATTTCTCAATAGAGTTTATTATTGAATTCTTAAATATGACCACCTAAATTCTTTTATTAGGAGATTTAATGTAATTTAAATTATTGATTCTTTTTAAATTATTTGAGTTGATTTTTTTTATCAATATATTATTCAATTCATGAGATTAATACTTTTAAGTATTGGCAGAATGCTTGAATAATTTTATTCTGAAATTAATACTGATAAAAAACTTTTAAAACTGAATTGAGAATTGAATATCGCACAAATATTATCATATTATTTTTAATTAATCAGAGAGTGTCAATTAGTTTAAAATTATTTGCTCTAAGTTTAATAATTCAAATTGAATTGTTAACCAAATTATTTTTTAGTTAATTAGTGAGTGTCAATTAGTTTAGAATTATTTGGTCTAAGTTTGATAATTGAAATTAAATTATTAATCAAATAAATTAATTGAATAATTGAAATCAAAATACAAAATATTTTAATAATAATTAAATTTATAAATATTTTGATATTTAATTTTTAATACCTGTAAATATACTCTGCTCTCCGTTAATTACTTAGAAACCATTCCATCCCTTGTAAATATCGCCGGACTGTGACAAATCATTAATGAGTTCCTTCCAATTGCCATTTCAACATCTTTTAATTTAAATAAGCCTTTACAGATTTCCACAGCAGATTTCCAACCAGTTTCTGACTAAAACGTGGCAAAAGTGACCATATTGAACAAATTAAACAGTGCTTTTTCAACAAAAAAATTACTCTGCTGAAATTATGCTACACTAAATAGGATTTTTTTATTTTTATTTTTGGTATTTTTATTTTGATATAATTATTTTAAGAGATCATTGAATTATTTATTATTCATTAAAAAGTAAAAAAATATATAAATAAATAAATTAATTAATATAAATATTTAAAATTATAAGAATTAAATTTATATATCATTAAATTGCTATCAAATTATTATCATAATAAACATCTAATCACATAATAATATTAATTTTATAATATTAAAATTAATATCGATAATATTTTTATTTAAATATTAATAATAAAATATATTAATATATAAATATTTAGAGTTATAAAATAATATTATATTATAATTTAACTTCATTATATAAAAATATATAAATTAATTAATTAATATGAATATTTAAAATTATAAAAATTAAAATTATATTTTATTTTATTAAATTACTCTCGTACAACTGTATTTATCTAATCATAAAATAATATTAATTTTATAAAATTAAAATGATATGGTATCAATAATATTTTTATTTAAATATTAATAATATATTAAATATTAATATATTAAATATATTTAAAAAATTTTTATATATATTAAAAAAATTTTTTAATCATATCATTATAAAAAATAAAAAGGCGCTACGCTAAGATTTCTTTTTTAAAAAAATATTATTTTTAATTATTGTTGGTAAAGGAATTCTCTGCTCGCCAATGTATTTAAAAAAAAAAAAAAAAAAAAATAGTTGGCACACCTGTGAAACGAATTATGTAAGGAGTTCGACTGCCACATAATCGGTCAAACTCCTATTTAATAAATAAATTTTACTTTAAATGTAAAAAAAAAATAATAATAATTTTTTTTAAACACCAAAAACATAAAACCCGCAGTAAATGACCACGGATGAAATTGTCGTTGGTGGTATAGACCAATTTACTCAATGAATTTCATTTTAACTAATAGACATGCAAATTCAAGCAAGCTAATCTCATCCACTATAAGGGAAGGAAGATTAACTAAGTACTTAAAAACGCCTAGCAATCACAGTAACATAATCTCATCGGAATCATATTGTGGGGAAATGTCATCTATTATAAGATAGACATGTCATAAAGTGAGAAAATTCTAGAGCAAAATCCTAATTCAAACTAATATCATCATAGCAACAAAAACATAGGAATTGACACAATATAAAGCTTAAACGTAAAAGAAATACAACAAATATTTTGTAATAAAATTATTATTGTTAGTAAAAAATAATAGTGATAATTTTTATTATTATTATTATATATTTTAATGTATTACTAACAATGATTGTTATTGTTATATATTAATTAAAATAATAAGAAAACTGTAAATTTTTTTTATCACTATTTTCAGTATTAATTATAGTGATTTTTTATTTTTTAAAAATTACTTATTTTTCCTACCAATTTAATTTTTTATTTGCTATGATTTCAAGGATTAATATGTATCCACCCACAAGTTAGTGATTATATCTAGATTGAAAACATTATGAGTATTTGATATTTATTGACACAAATATTATAATTAGCAGTAAAATTGAATTTTATGTATTTACAGGTTTAATATGGTGGTAAGTGTATTTGAATAAATATGATAAATTTTTAATTCTATCCCCAATCTCCAATTTTCATATATATTTCAAAAAATAAAAACATCAATTTTATAATAAAAACAAAAATATTTACTATTAAAAACATATAACAACATATAACAACTAACAATATAAATATTAAGAAAAAAAAATTTTTTATCGATAATTATTCTTTTAACAATAACAATAATTTTATTGTAAAATATTTATAAACATAATTTTATTACAATAATATCCAGCCATTCATATATATTATTGCCTTAAATTTGTATTTTTGATAGTATATGCTAACCTTTGTTATAGTAATTTTGTTTGAGCTGCTATTAAGAAAAATATTTAAAAAAAATATATAAATCAGAGAGTATTAAAAAAAATCTATTAAATTTGATGGGCTTTATTAATAAACATATTAAAATCGTGTATAAGTTTCAACTTAAATCAATTAAATAAAATATATATAAAATTCTTTGCCTATGTAATTTTTTTTTTTTTTTTTGAAAAGAAAAAAGAAAAGTTGCATATCCATACATATTGAGTTCTGCTATTCACCCTGAACATTGAATTTATGTAAGAAATTAAGTACACGAAGATGACAATTACTAAACAATTAAGGAGTTTAACCTTTGCCTTACAACTTTAACACTTGAAATTAAGACACATAACCACAAAGACAGTTTTGAAGGTTTTTCAATTTTTACACCTAACTACACCAGCCATTTTATTTTTCTTGTGGCATATGCTTAGAGCTACGTTGGTCGCCCCAATACTTCTACCATATGAGTCACCAGAAAAAGATGTTAGTTTTCAACTTCACAGCTTCACCAAATGGAGTCCAAAATGAATGGTTGCTCCTGCTGTACTGGTTGCTGCACTGTTTCTAAAACCCTGGAAGAAGAAGAAGAACCCTGGACATTTGAATTTAAATCTGTCCCAAACTGAGGAATGCTAGTCCCTTGTGTGAGAAATGAGTAATGATCACTACTACTTGCAGCATTAGCAGCAGCAGCAGCAGCTTCTCTTTGTTGATAGCTCCTCAGCTGTAATGCCTTGAGAAGCAAGGAATTGATTGCGAGATTCGGGCTAAGCAAGCTTGAAGGCCATGAAAGTGAAGGGCTAGCCCAGTTCTGGACATTAATATTCATGTCTACGTTGGCTTGGTTGCTGTAATTACTTTGTGTTGAGATATTGTTGAACTCATTTGATGAATTCACATTGTTGTTTAGGTTTGGCAACTCGATATCTCCAAACTCATTGACTATAGAATTTGTATCACATGGAGACCCTAGAGATTGCTGCGATGATTGTGTCTGCTGTGGCTTTTTAGCTGCTGAGCTCTTCTGGAATACCCTACAAACTACCCATTCCTCCTGCAAGAATTAAAAATCCAAGAAAAAAGAATTGAATGTACAATAGTAGAAGCTTATACACACATAAACACGAATGTGAGTCCCTTCGTAAAAAAAATCACATGGCACCCACGTTTATGTGTATTGGATTCATGGTGAATCAAGTCTATTTAAGAATTTCCCCACAATTATATATACCTTGGTGCGCTTGAAGGGGTGTTTGTTTTCAAGCCTGTATTCATGCATAACCCAGTTACTTTTCTCACCCCTTGGAGCTCTGCCTTTGTAGAAGACTAGGGTTTTCTTCATTCCCACCAGCACTGCCCCACGAAAGATCTCCTTGTCCTTCCCTGTGGTCTTCCAGTACCCTGCTTCAGTGGCTCGATTGGTTCGAAGTCCTGTTGGGTATTTTCGATCTCTTAAGCTAAAGAAATACCATTCTTTCTCTCCCATGGAAGCCTTGCCTGCACCAAAATTTCGATTTTGTCACGCTCAACTAATACATTTGAGCTAGTTTTAGATGGCTAAAAATAGATGATTAACATGTGTATTAATTGATTTGCTGAAATAATCAAGCCAATAGATAACGTTATATAATTTTCAATTGTATACATTTTATATTCTATAAATATTTTTTTATATATTTGATTTTGATTAAAATTTAAACTCAAAATATTTCATTTCTGAAAATGACTTCAAAACCAATGAGATAAAACCTATTGATTATATTCTATGAATATTAACGTTATAATACAATGGACTCTTTTTGGAGGAACGTAGTCCAAAACTTTTATTATTATTTTTCGTTTAATTAATTTACATAGTACTGAGAAATAAAAATCAGTTATTTATGTATAATTATATAAATATATTTAAAAAGTTAAAGGTGATCCTTAAAACCCATCTGGTTATTCTGTGATCAAAATCTTTTTTGCTCATTTTCCCAATTGTTTACAAACATGGGATTAGATAAATAACAATGACATTCTACAGCAATAACACAAAGACCAATAATATAAATCCGAAGGAGTATTTATCCAAGTGATACATGTTGCTATTACTATTATATCTCCAATTAACCAAGGAGACTCAAGCCATTAGGATACTAGCTTTATAGTCAGGCAACAAGACTCAATAAAGCATTCAAAATCAACTCCCAGAAACCATAAGAAAGCATTCAAATTCAATACACATGCAAATGAATAGAAGAGATACAAGAAGGAGAAGAAGAAGAATAATAGAAAGAAATTAAAAAGTATACCTGGGAGATCCCAAGGTTCACACTTGTTGAGATCAACATCTACAATAGCTTTAGAAGTGAAACTGACATCTGAAACCTTTCTCGTTAGATAAAACGTAATGAGCTCCTCATCTGTGGGATGGAATCTGAACCCTGGGGGAAGATATTCCTCCATTTTGATCACTGCACTAGCTAGCTGCAGTTAATTGATACATGTAAGTAAGTATATACATATATATAATTAAGAATAACAAGAAGGATACCTGGTTTTATTTTAATAAAATAAATTTTCTTACAAAAAAAAAAAAAGAAGAAGAAGAAGGAACAAGAAACCTTCAATAGTAGAAATTTACGTACGGATAAGGTTCTTGAAAACAAATAAGCCTGAAGGCATCAGCAAGAAAGAGTTATATGAAGGTCGTCTGTGTCTTCCTTATACCACCCTTCAAGAAGAAGCCGCCATAGCTAGCTAGTCCTCCTCGTTTTTTTAATTATCTCGATAATTACAGCTAACACTTTGAAAAAGATGGTTGATGGGCTGCTGATTAATTTACCAAAACCCCCATCTCTATCTGCGTAAATCACCATTGACTTGTGAGGATCAGAAGAAGAAATATTCACTAAAATTGGGTTTTGTTAATTAATTTGATGGTGAATGAGAGGCAAAGTTTCCTGCACGAGGGTGGAGTCTTGTTTACACCTGAAATATAAGTTTTCTTCTATAATCCTGCCCAACCACCTTCACCCATTTCTACCCACCAAACCCTAGTCCAATGACACACATGGCCAATATCTTATTGACACTTGTTTGCAACGTACATCATCTCATCTCCCATTTAATTTGTCCACATCACTGTATATGGGACTGTTTTATTTATTTTTTTAGTAAATTATTATTAGGTTACAAGTTTAAAATTGATCATAAAGATAATATTCAATAAATATCATCTAAATTCAGTAGTGTGGCCAATCTAAAATTTGGCATACATAATCTACTGGATTTTTATTTATGAAAGTTAATAATATACAACTCAAGCTTGACATCTGTATAAAGTTATTGGTTCGCAAATTTAATCTTAATGATTATAATGATAGATATGTTATATAATAAACTTGACAATTTCAATCAGCTGGATTTTATTAATCAACATGATAGGTTTGTAAATAGACATAGACTCACGTTTACTCTTATATCACAATGTGATATGGATATTAATATATAATATTCAAAAAAAAAAAAATCATATACAACTGGGGAGAATCAATGCATTTCCTGAACTTAAAAATAAATCATTGCAAGATCCTATGGTTTATATAAAGATATTTTAGTAAAAGATAGCAATTTATTATTGACATATAATTATTTATTTTATATATAATTTTTGTAATAATTTTTTACTTATTTCTATTATTAAAACTTTAGAATTTTATACGTAATTTGAGTTGAAAGATTATAAAGTATGATAGGATAATCACGTATAATCAATATAATTAGATCATGTTGATGAGGTAGGATTGAGAAACCAAAATATACGTATAGGTAATAATCATGGGCATAGACGATAATGAAAAATGACACTTGATGAACATTGATGGGGCGCTTGTATTGTACTGTTCTTTAAATTAATATTATGTAGATGAAGATTACAAGGAGTGGTCCATGTCAAAAAAAAAAAAAAAAAGATTACAAGGAGTGGTTAAAATGGTCACCAACCCACACGACTGTATCTTTGGTAATCATTTCTGTTGGATATTCATTCATTCGTTCGTTCATCTTATTTGTCTTCAAAGCCCTCCTCTAATTTCAATCCTAACTATTATTCAATCTACTTGCTTCATCTCTATGTGCTTCTTGCACTCCAGCTTCTAGAATTTTATCATATATATATATATATATATATGCTTAATTGCAAAATTATTGTTATTATTATTTAACTTTTTTTTTTTTTCAATTTTGTGAGAAAATTAAATATTCTAACATAATCCAATAATATTATAATACATCTGTAGGACTAAAAAATTCAAATTATAAAATGTCACATTATTTCTTGGACTCATAAATTTTATTTAGTGATTTTAAATTAAATTAATTTTATTAAATAAACTTATTTAAATACTTTTTATATAAATTAGCCAATTAAAAAAATGTTATGTCATTTAATTAAAAAGGATATAACTAACCATGATAAGATTTGTCCAATCGCAAAAACTATATCAAGAACACAAATTACTAGTTATATAGAACTTTCACCAAGCTTTAAGATTACCTATTCTACACGTTTTCTTTCCCAAATGAAAAAGTCTTCTTTGTTAATTCAAGAATAAATATTTTAAATCCTTAAATCACACAAGTCATAAAATAAAAAAAATCAAAGGATCGAGTTTTTTTATCTAAAAAAAATTTATTATTAGAGATAGAGTCTTACTTTTTTATATATATTAAATTCATATTTATTCACATATTTTTTCTTTAATTTCAGACATAAAATTTATGTATATAAATTTCTGGCGCCCCTAGTGTGACATCTCTACCAATCAACTTACATGCTTCACAAGGAAATACACCAACAGCTATACAAAATTCAAGTGAGAAGTCATCTGTAACCGTTGAGACTTCTGACAAATCTAAGGAATATGATACCATGACCATTATGATGATTAACACAATCTCTCTAGAAGAGCAAATTACTAAAATGGGCAAACTTTTGGAGATGTTGGTTGACTCGATCAAAGAAAAAGATAATTAGATTGCTTATTTGATGAGCAAGGTGGACGAGTTAATTAAGAAAAGGTCAATAGCCATCAAAGAATCTCAAACCCAAAGTTAACAAAAAGACATCGAGAGTTCCGCAGCAGCTTGCAAGTTGTTGCTGGTGGTTCAATTCCTTCAAATCAACTCAAGAATATTATCAAGGAGGCCATTAAGGATCAAGTTGAAAATATCATCTAGTTTTCTTACACTTACGCTAAGCTTTACACTTAAAGGATTGATCTCGTAAAGATGCTTGCTAACTATCCGCCTCTAAAACTTCAATAGTTTGATAGTAAAGGCAATCCAAGACAACATGTGGCCCATTTTGTAGAAATCTGCAATAATGTTGGCACTGAAGGAGACCTCATGGTCAAGCATTTTGTTCAATCATTGAAAGAAAAAGCCTTTTATTGGTATACTAACTTGGAACCATGGGCTATTGACAGTTGGGACCAACTTGAACGGGAATTACTCAATTGATTTTACAGTGCACGTCGAGTTGTTAGCAACATTGAGCTCACAAATACTCGTCAATGGATGAAAGAACCTGTAATTTATTACATCCATAGGTGGGGAAACTTAAGTCTTAACTATAAAGGTTGCCTCTCAGAAATGTCCTCTTTGGATATGTTTATACAAGGTATGCATTGGGGGATTGAGTTACATTCTTTAAAGTATCAAGCCTAAGACTTTTGAAGAATTGGCTACTCGTGCTCATGACATGAAGTTTAGCATTACTATAGTAGAATGATGGGTGTCAAAACCACAAAAAATAACCTATCCAAATCCAATAAATATAAATTGCATATAGAGCGAATAGAATCGAATCCACAATAAGTTGATACTAAAAATCTCCAATCAATAACTAGAAAAAGAAAAAATAAAAATAAAAAAAGAAAAGTTTGATGAAAGGGGAAACTTAAGTATAAGATAATTAAAGAAAGCAATAATCAAGAGAAAATCAAATAAAAGACTTGAGAGAAAATCAATACAAATAAATTTTAGTTGAAGATTAAAATCTATTTCAGTTATGAGAATTGATCATAGACATAAAAACATGTTTATTCATTCCAATAAATTAGTTCTAGTTATGTAAGACACTCCTTATAACCAATCTTTTCTTAGGTGTAAATTAACTAGAAAATATTTGCTAATTAACCCTAATCAATAAACAAAACAAAAAACATCTATTGGATTTAGTTTATCAACCGCCTTAAGAATTAGAGAGACTCAATTCTAATCAACAAACCAAGCCGTGTGATGAGTTTAAGTTAGATCATGCAATTCCTTAGTGGGTTACACTATTTGTTACTTGTTGAATAATTCAAGTAATTACGGACTTAAAGCATCTAAACTAACAATATATTACATTAAAAATATGAACAACTGACCCTATTGATCAATCAACAAAGTAGTAGTAGTAGTAATAATAATAATAATAATAATAATAATAATAATAATAATAATAATAATAATAACTGAAATTGTATAAATATTAGAATAATAAAGATGAACAATAATATTTAGATCTCACAATCCATGAAGAAATCGAAACTTCAACATATCTCCAACTAAAACTAAATAAGTTAGCCACACATGGCTGGAAGATAGCACAAAAGGAAATAAAGGAATTCGATAAAAGAGAGAATGTTGGCTGTTGTAAATAGTAAATCCCTAGAGAAATCCTTTTAAAATATCTTCCTAAAAGAGTTTGATTTGAATATCTTTTGTGAAATAATTATTGTAATTTGTTTCCTAGAGAGGGCATAGATTTCCTGATCTTTTGGAGAGAAATCCTATGAGATCTAAATTAATTTAAGTGCTTTAAATGGGAGAATCCTGATTTTTCCACATCAAATATGCTTTTGCTGCTATTCAGAGACTTGCCCAAAGATTTGGGCAAGCCTTTGATCAAGTCTGTTCAGCCACTGCATATAATCAACTTTTTTTCTTTTTGATTTTGGCTCATCTTTGCTATCATTTGCATTTCTATATAAAATCTATAAAATTGTTAAAATAAATAGCATTCATATCTCGTTTGACTAAATATTTAATTAAAATATATGCTGAAAATATACATCATCAAATTTCTCCATATTTGAATATGCTTGCCCTCAAGTATTCAAACAATTTAGATCATCAACTTCATTCTTTTACCTAGACTTTTGGTTTGAAATACAGCAGTATACCAATATGCATATAACTAACAATCCCAAGAGTCACATTACAAACAATAATCCCAACAAAATTTTTGCCATAAATAGGAGAGCTCAAGCTATTCATACTCAATCACATAAATATTCAAGTAGCATTCGTGGAGTAGTCACTAGACCTTACCTTAGCTAATTTCATTTGCTTAAAGTTGGTTCTGAAGTCTAAAAACAAAGTATCCAAGGTTTTTTTTTATTTATTATTTATGAGCAGTTATTCATCTCTTGCTTGGAATGTCACCACTTTTTGATGCAAAGTTATATATTTATGATATCCACCTCCAGTTATTCAATTGATCACAATTTTAAGCAGCTACTAGCACTACTTATAGTCACTTAATCAATAGAGTAGATTTATTTTGTTCTCTTTTTTTTTTTTCTGTGGTATCTTGAACACCTTATTTTTTGACAAAAGTTCTAGAAAAATTAAAAATTCATGGTTTTAACAAATTCTAGTTATACTCCATTAGTGCCTTAATCATACAAGCATACACATCTTATTCAAGTTTAACTATTTATGCTTCAAGGCAATTATCAAAGACTATTGCAAGCAATGTGAAAACTGAGACAATCACCCACATAAATACTAACATACTGTTTATGATTAATCCAAATTTCAAAGAATTCAAAAGTGATTGGAATAATCAAATTGCAATGCTTAGCCAAAATTCGTACCAAAATGCATAAAAAGAAAGCACAAGGAAATGCATGAAAATTTTAAAAAAAATTGCAGAATAAAACAAGAAACAAGAAAATGCATCATATATAACTTCCCCCCCTACACTTGACTAACACATTGCTCTCAATGTGTAAAAAAATAAAAATTTATACAAAGATGGTTAGAATAATACTCCCGTGGTCAAGTTGATGTGCGTTAGGCATAAGGCAAGGCTTAAGTAACTAGTGTAGGGAAAGGGATCCTAATATATCAAGCAAGAAGTGCAACATGCCTTTTGTATTGGCTATAACTCATCCTATTGCTTGTACTCATGAAGTAATATAATTAGTTTTTTCTCTTTTAAGTGAAGTGAGTCTCCAGCTCTTAGGTATATATATTTGAGGTGATTGGGCAACAACTTTAACTCTGATTCAAATGCTTTCATAACAAATGGCTGCGGTTATGAGTTAGATTTGGATAAATCTTTGGGCAAGGCTGTATGGTCCAGAGGCTATGTAGAACCTAAAGAACAAGTTGTTTCTTTGATTTCAGCATTTGTCTTGAAATTCTAATCCTCCACATTGCTCGTGGTTGAGGTTCTATCTAAAATAACATTTAGCTTGTCATCATGACTCAACTCAAATGTATTTTGGCTCAAAGTATCGAGAACACCTATTCCATCAGCATGAGTTACATCACTAGGATATTTAAAAGAATCATAAACATTAGATTTAATCTCTTCCCTATCAAATTCCATAGTTAGTGTACCAATATGCACATCTATTTTGGTCCTAATCGCACTAAGAAAAGGCCTACCTAATAAAATATCAGATGTAATATTAACTTTATCCTCTTTCATGTTAATGATATAAAAATCTGCAGGAAAAACTAACCCATCATCTTGGACTAGGACATTTCCAAAACACCCTTAGAATACACAATGGATCTATCAGCAAATTGGATGACAATACTTATTTTCTTTAAAGGATCAGCATTTAGTGAATTATAAATAGATAAAAGCATGATAATTGAGACTTTTTGATTCCAACATTACTAATGGAGCAAGAAATAGCAAACATACCTTTATCATTGCATTTAGAAGGTAATTTCTTTTGGATAACTGCAGAAACATATTCTCCCACACTTACCTTTTTAGTCTCGGGTAACTTTTTCTTTTTCCTTCAAAAATTTCGTATATTTAAGCATTTGCTTAATAATATCAAGTAAATAAACATTTACCTCAACCTTGTGAAAAGTCTCTATAATTTATTTTTCATCTTTTTCTTTCTTAGATTTAGCAAACTTCTTGGGAAAAGGTGGTGGAATGATAAATTCCTTTTGTTGTTATATTTTTGCAGCAGGTTTTTTCTCTTTTTTTTTTTGCTGAATTTCTACAGATGCATTTTGCAGGTCTATCATTGAGGTTTGCCCAAATCTTTGCCCACGTGAAACTATCTATTGCTACTGAATTTCTATAGATGCATTCTGCAAATCTGGCACTGAGCTTTGCCTAAATCTCTGCCATTGTGAAACTATCTGCAACTCTTTTCCACTCCTCAAAGTTATTGCACTTACATTTTTGTAACAGCCTAAAAACCGAACTGCTACCGGCGCTAGGATCCAGATCGGCTTAAGGCTGCCGGGACCCGTAGCAAGCCTGCTGTGAACTCTGTGTACCTGTGAAATCCCATACATGATCATACATTTTCAGTAAACATTAAAACTTTTCTCTGTTCCAAGGCTTAACCTGTGCATATTCTATCTCTGGTCTGTAAAACCCCTGCTAGAGCTCTCATCTTTGCTCTAGGCGGGTCAACTCATAGAATGTTAAGCCTAGTTTTTCATATACAATAAAATCATTTGCATAACCGACCATGTATATACAAAAGGGATTACAACTCATAAGGTCAAGCATCATCTATACAACAGACACTATCTTGTACAATTACATGTCCACACTAGCTATTACATAACGCTTCTCTTTATTTGTACCCTGTTGACTTCTCTGGACTCTGAACCTGCAAGACTGGGGTTAAGGGAGAGGGGTGAGCTATACTAGCCCAGTGAGTAGTACATATAAAACATGTTATAAAACATGATCTCATGGAATGCATCACAACACAAGTAAATCACATAATCTCAGACGGACTAATTCAAAATTCCCCCACATTGCCCGGCCCGCGAAGGAGCTCCTCAGGTCTTCATTCAGCACCCTATGGTACCGTGTGCCCGGCCCTTTCAGGGCTCCTCAGGTCTTCATTTATGGGGCTAATGAATCCAAGCTACGCCCGATCTGTACATGCACTGATTAATGCAACATCTTCGTGCTCTCTAATGCAATACTATACACATGGCATAAATGATGCATGAAACATGCTAACAATGTTTGAGTTCTCATATTCAAAGCTTTAGTTCAGTTCCACTCACCTCTGGCTGACTCTGTACTGACTCTGCAGGTTCTGAAGCAGTGCTCACTGCTGAACTCCTTGGTTCCTCTGGTCCGTTCCTACACAGGTGGACTGAAATGAGGGACCACACTAACTCAAGAACATCTCTAAGAAACTCCCCAAAAGTCCTCTAAAACATCCTAGAACAATCACATAAAACATGCAAAAGAAAGCTGGACAGGGCACTTTCGGCGGCAGGTTCGGCGGCCGAAACTCCCCTCCAGAGACGAAACTCATGCATGTTCGGCGGCACCTTCGGCAGCCGAAAGTCTCGTCCAGAGACGAAACTCAACCTTCGGCGGCACTTTCGGCGGCCGAACCTTGCCTCCAGAGACGAAAGTCCAAATGTTCGGGGGCAAGCTTTGGCAGCCGAAACTGCCTCCACAAGGGGTTCGACGGCTGAACCTTCCTTCGGCGGCCGAACCTGGTTTTGCCCGTTGGGCAGAAACCTGCTCTGTTTCATGCAAACTTCACCCAAAACCTAGCCAACATGCATAACAACTACTCCCAACTAGCATATACCATATAACATGCATAAAGAGGTCTAAACCTCTCCTAAGACCTCGAACAAACATACATATCAAACAACACTTAACCATGCTGATACACCAAAATCCTCAAAAACCTCCCTTAACCTAAACATGCCCCAAACAACTCCCATAAAACCTTCAAAATCAAGAAAGGAAGTTCAGGATCTTCACTTACCTCTTCCAAACAAGAGATTGAACAATCCCTACGTGGAGATATGGAGAAATCCTCTCTCAAACTCTTCAAGCTTCCAAACTTACTCTTTGGCTCAAAGACTTCAAAACCACATGAAAATCCATCAAAACCATGAAAGATTTGAGAAAACACATAAATCACTCGAGGAAGATCAAGTCTCACCTCAGCTCGTGCAAAGGGAAAGAAAATCTTATCCATTTGATCGACCTAGGGCCTTTTATAGTTGGCTGGCCAGACCAACTACGGCGGCCGAATGAGAACCCGAATGCCATGCACGTTCGGCGGCCGAAAGTCACCTTCGGCGGCCGAACCTTGGCTTTTCTGCCTTGGTGCTTTTCTTGCAAAACCTTACTTCTTTAACACTTTAAAACATGAAAACACTTTCAAAACGTAGGAAAAAATAATCTGTACCCTTCCAGAGGATTCCGGCATCAGACATTCCACCGGACTACAGGACTTTCGACGTCGGACTCTAGCCGGGTATTACATTCTCCCCCCTTAAGAACATTCGTCCCCGAATGTTCCTCAAATACGAAGCACATAAAAACATAGGAAAGGGAAAAACTAACCTCAAAACAGATATGGGTATTGCTGGAGCATAGACTCCCGTGTCTCCCAGGTGCACTCTTCTAGGTTATGGTGATTCCACAGGACTTTTACCATCGAAATTTCCTTGTTTCTCAACTTTCTGATCTGGGTGTCAATGATCCTCATTGGCTGCTCAACATATGTGAGATCTCCTAGGATCTCCACATCAGGCTCACTGAGAACCTGGCCCGGATCTGACACAAATTTTCATAGCATAGAAACATGAAAACCGGATGGATTCTTTCCATAGATGTAGGTAAATCCAGCTTGTACGACACATTCCCGATCCTCTGCAGAATCTCAAAGGGACCAATGTATCATGGAGCTAGCTTACCCTTTCTCCCAAAGCGAACCACGCCCTTCATTGGAGACACCTTCAGCAAAACCATATCCCCCTCCTGGAACTCTATCTGCTTCCTACGGACATCTGCATAGCTTTTCTGTCTGCTGACAGCTGTTCTGATCCTCTCTCTGATGATAGGCACTAATCTGCTGGTAATCTCGACTAACTCTGGCCCTGCAAGAGCCTTTTCTCCGACCTCTTCCCAGCAAACAGGTGTTCTGCACTTCCTCCCATACAGAGCTTCATACGGAGCCATCCCTATGCTAGCATGATGGCTGTTATTGTAGGTAAACTCCACCAAAGGTAGATGCTGCCTCCAAGAACCGCCAAAGTCTAACACACACATTCAGAGCATATCCTCTATTGTCTGGATGGTCCTCTCTGACTGACCGTCTGTCTGTGGATGGAAAGCCGTGCTAAAATCCAACCTCGTGCCCATAGCAGCTTGCATACTCCGCCAAAACCTGGAAGTGAATTGAGGTCCTCTATCTGATACGATTGACACAGGAACTCCATGCAGCCTTACTATCTCTTCTACATACACCTGCGCTAGCTTGTCCACAGAATAGTTACTCCTGACTGGAATGAAGTGAGCAGATTTAGTCAGTCTATCCACAATCACCCATATGGAGTCTAGCCTGTTGGACGTCGCCGGTAACCCCACTACAAAATCCATCGCTACATTCTCCCACTTCCATTCTGGAATCGGCAGTGGGTTAAGCATTCCAGCCGGCTTCTGGTGCTCTAGCTTCACCCTTTGACATGTTTCGCAGGCTGACACATACTGTGCCACTTCTCTCTTCATCGCTGGCCACCAATACACTCTTCTCAGATCTTGATGCATCTTGGTGGCTCCAGGGTGAACGCTATACCTTGCATTATGAGCTTCCCTCATAATGTCCTGCTTTAAACTGTTGTCATCTGGTACACATAACCTCTTCCTGTGACGAAGAATCCACTCACTGTCAAATCTGAACTCCGCACTGTTGCCTGACTGAACAGTCCTGGCAATTTTCACTAACTCAGGGTCCTCGTGCTGTTTCAGAGCCACTTGCTCAAGAAACACGGGAGTAACTCTCATCTGTGCAATCAAAGCACCCGTACCAGATAATTCTAACTACAGCCCTTCTTCCATGAGCTTGTAGAAATCTTTCACCACCGGCCTCCTCTCTGCTGTAATGCGGGCTAAACTGCTGAGTGACTTCCGGCTTAAGGCATCAGCTACAACATTAGCCTTACCCGGGTGATACTGGATCTTGCAATCATAATCACTGAGCAATTCTACCCACCGTCTCTGCCTCAAGTTTAGCTCTCTCTGGCTCAAGATGTGCTGCAGGCTCTTATGATCTGTGTAGATCTCACACTTTACCCCATAGAGGTAATGCCGCCACATCTTGAGTGCAAAGATAACTGCTGCCATCTCCAGATAGTGTGTAGGATAGTTCAGCTCGTGCTTCTTCAGCTGTCTAGAAGCATAAGCTATCACTCTGTCATTTTGCATTAACACACAACCCAATCCCACTCGGGAAGCATCACAGAACACTGTGAAGTCTTCATCACTGATCGGCAGAGCTAACACCGGTGCTGAAGTCAACCGTCTCTTCAGCTCTTCAAAACTCTCTTCACACTCTTCTAACCATACGAACTTCTGGTTCTTTCTGGTCAGTCTGGTCATCGGAGCAGCAATCTTCAAGAAGTCCTGAACGAACCTCCGATAGTAGCCTGCCAAACCCAGGAACCTCTTGATCTCTGTTACTGTCGTGGGTGTAGGTCAGTTGGCTACTGCCTCTACCTTCTTGGGGTCCACTGCTATACCTTCATCTGATACTACATGCCCCAAGAAAGAAATGCTCCTCAGCCAGAACTCGCACTTAGAGAACTTGGCATACAAGCCATGCTCCCTCAAAGTCTGCAAGACTATCCTCAGATGCTGGACATGCTCCTCTGCATCCCTGGAGTACACTAAGATATCATTTATAAAAACAATCACAAAGTGATCCAGGTACTCTCTGAAAACTCTGTTCATGAGATCCATGAATGCTGCAGGGGCGTTCGTTAACCCGAACGGCATTACTAGGAACTCATAATGCCCATATCTGGTCCTGAAAGCTGTCTTAGGTACATCCTCTTCCCTGATTCTCAACTGATGGTATCCGGATCTCAGATCTATCTTAGAGAAACATCCTGCTCCTGACAGCTGGTCGAAGAGATCATCGATCCTGGGTAGAGGATACTTGTTCTTGGTAGTGACCTTGTTCAACTGCCTGTAGTCGATACAAAGTCTAAGAGGTCCATCCTTCTTCCTGACAAATAGTACTGGAGCACCCCAAGGTGAGGTACTCGGGCGGATGAAACCCTTGTCTACCAACTCCTGTAACTGCTCTTTCAATTCTCTCAGCTCTGCTGGTGCCATCCTGTAGGGAGGAATAGAGATCGGTCTCGTACCAGGCATTAACTCTATCTCGAACTCTATTTCCCTATTAGGTGGTAGTCTTGGAAGCTCTTCAGGAAACACATATGGGAACTCGCTAACAACTGGGATTGAGGATGGTTCCCTAACCTGCATGTCTAGCTCTCTCACATGAGTTAGGAACCCCTGACAACCCCTCCGCAACAACCGACGAGCCTGAAGGGCTGATATCAAACCTCTCGGTGTCCCTCTCCTGTCTCCTTTAAAGACACACTCTGACCCATCCTGGTCTCTGAAACTGACTACCTTGTCCCTGCAGTTCAAGGTAGCATTATACGTAGATAATCAATCCATCCCTAGAATGACATCAAAATCTGCCAACTCTAGAACCACAAGGTCAGCTGGAAGGTATCTATTCTCTATACACACTGGACTGACTTGACAGACTGACTCTACCAATGATGGGTCACATCTAGGTCCACTGACCCAGAGAGGACACTCTAACTCGGAGACTATCAAACCCAACCTCTCTACGGCTCTAGAAGCAATGAAAGAGTGAGAAGCACCGGGGTCCATCAAAGCATACACCTCTGAACACCCAATGATGAGATTACCTGACACCACTGTGTTCGATGTAGCTGCCTCCTGTTGAGTCATGGTGAAAATTCGTGTTGGGGCTGACGGACCTGCACCTCGGGAACCCATCCCTGATGAAGAGGCTGACCCTCTTCCTCTACCTCTGCCACTGCTCTGTGGTACGGCTGAAGCTACTGGCTGTGCTACACTGCCTGAGGTCATCTGCTGGCATGGTGCCATAAAGGTCGCTTGGGGACATTCTCGTGCAATATGTCCCTCTTGCCCACATCTATAGCAGGCGGTAGATCCCATCAGACAAACTCCTCTGTGTGGTTTCCCACATTTCTGACAGACTGGATTGCCTGTGCCAGAGCTGGAGCCGCTTCCCATTCCCAGACCTGATCTGATTCTGCTCCAGAACTTTCCTCTCTTGGACTTAAACTTCTCTCCCTTTTTGCTGCCAGAAACCGCTGCACTGGGGGCCTTAGAACCTGAAGACTGTGCCACCTGCTGCTTTCTTGTTCCCTGTATGATGGCACTCGCCTCCATTTTTCTGGCTGCATCCACAATGGAGTGGAAACTCTCTTTCTCTGCTGGAAGAATCAAGGAGAAATACCTGGGGTGAAGCCTTGTGGCATATCTCCTTGCCTTCTTCTGATCTGTATCATACGCCTGACCTACGTATGGTAACAATTCCAGGACCTTATCTGTATACTCATCAACGCTCATCTCCTCTGTCTGTCTCAGCTGTTCGAACTCGACAACCTTCATCTCCCTGGAACTGTCAGGAAAAGCCCACCCTGCGAACTCATTGGCGAACTCTTCCCATGTCATGCTGTCTATTATGGGGTCCACATAGTTCTTAAACCATTCTCTGGCTTTCTTGCACTTTAATGTGAACCCTGCCATCTCAATGGCCCTGCTCTCATCAGCTCCCAACTCACTGGTTATCATTTTGACTGCACTAAGGTACTCAAAGGGATCATCTCCTGTATTGAATTTAGGAGCATCCAACTTTAAGTACTCGGTCATCTTCACCTTATGGCCCCCTGATGAACTCGGTTGTTGTGCTTCAACAATAGGGGCTACTGGTTCTGGTGGTGGTGGAGGTACTGTTTCTTTTGGTTCAGGTTGTGCTGGACTTGGCTGAAAAGGTGGGGGTGAATACATGTGATATGGTGGGTAAAAAAAAGGATAAGGCATATATGGCATATAAGGTGGATATGGGCCAAAGCTGGAGAAATCCGACATACCTCCCATCGGATACCCCGGGCCCTGTGGAAAGGGTGGATAGCTAAACCCCGAGGCCTGTGCGCCTCCTAGGGACTCTCCTATACCTTCTTCAGACCTTCCTATACCCATACTTTCATCTCTGCTCTGACCAACATCCATAGCCTCTCTCTCTTCCTCTGATCTTCCCCCTCTATCTACCCCTCTTCTGCTCTCGTCAGAAGACCTTCTAGGGTCTCGTGACGTTCCTTCCCTGCTTGACCTGTGCGATCTTGCCCTTGGCAATGCAGAAGGACGAGCAGTTGCACCCTCACTTCTTGGTGGGACTCCAGTCAATCTCGCGGATCGACGAGTTCCTCGCATCTTCACTCTCTAGAACACAACACACATAACATAGCACATGAGCAACATATAACCCTCAACCACACAGCATATACATGGCACATGCATGAAGCATAGCATTGCACACAGCAGATAGACAGGACTGACATCCTATCCTAATGGACATGCTTTCCTATGGTGCTTGACCATCTATGACCTCTATGAGCCCGACTCTCTCTCTATAGGTCCGACCATATGAACCTAGGGCTCTGATACCAATCTGTAACAGCCCGGAAACCGAACTGCTACCGGCGCTAGGATCCAGATCGGCTTAAGGCCGCCGGGACCCGTAGCAAGCCTGCTGTGAACTCTGTGTACCTGTGAAATCCCATACATGATCATACATTTTCAGTAAACATTAAAACTTTTCTCTGTTCCAAGGCTTAACCTGTGCATATTCTATCTCTGGTCTGTAAAACCCCTGCTAGAGCTCTCATCTTTGCTCTAGGCGGGTCAACTCATAGAATGTTAAGCCTAGTTTTTCATATACAATAAAATCATTTGCATAACCAACCATGTATATACAAAAGGGATTAAAACTCATAAGGTCAAGCATCATCTATACAACAGACACTATCTTGTATAATTACATGTCCACACTAGCTATTACATAACGCTACTCTTTATCTGTACCCTGCTGACTTCTCTGGACTCTGAACCTGCAAGACTGGGGTTAAGGGAGAGGGGTGAGCTATACTAGCCCAGTGAGTAGTACATATAAAACATGTTATAAAACATGATCTCATGGAATGCATCACAACACAAGTAAATCACATAATCTCAGACGGACTAATTCAAAATTCCCCCACATTGCTCGACCCGCGATGGAGCTCCTCAGGTCTTCATTCAGCACCCTATGGTACCGTGTGCCCGGCCCTTTCAGGGCTCCTCAGGTCTTCATTTAGGGGGCTAATGAATCCAAGCTACGCCTGATCTGTACATGCACTGATTAATGCAACATCTTCGTGCTCTCTAATGCAATACTATACACATGGCATAAATGATTCATGAAACATGCTAACAATGTTTGAGTTCTCATATTCAAAGCTTTAGTTCAGTTCCACTCACCTCTGGCTGACTCTGTACTGACTCTGCAGGTTTTGAAGTAGTGCTCACTGCTGAACTCATTGGTTCCTCTGGTCCGTTCCTACACAGGTGGACTGAAATGAGGGACCACACTAACTCAAGAACATCTCTAAGAAACTCCCCAAAAACCCTCTAAAACGTCCTAGAAGAATCACATAAAACATGCAAAAGAAAGCTGGACAGGGCACTTTCGGCGGCAGGTTCGGCGGCCGAAACTCCCCTCAAAAGACGAAACTCATGCATGTTCGGCGGCACCTTCGGCAGCCGAAAGTCTCGTCCAGAGACGAAACTCAACCCTCGGCGGCACTTTCGGCGGCCGAACCTTGCCTCCAGAGACGAAAGTCCAAATGTTTAGGGGTAAGCTTTGGCAGCCGAAACTGCCTCCACAAGGGGTTCGGTGGCCGAACCTTCCTTCGACGGCCGAATCTGGTTTTGCCCGTTGGCCAGAAACCTGCTCTGTTTCATGCAAACTTCACCCAAAACCTAGCCAACATGCATAACAACTACTCCCAACTAGCATATACCATATAACATGCATAAAGAGGTCTAAACCTCTCCTAAGACCTCCAACAAACATACATATCAAACAACACTTAACCATGTTGATACACCAAAATCCTCAAAAACCTCCCTTAACCTAAACATGCCCCAAACAACTCCCATAAAACCTTCAAAATCAAGAAAGGAAGTTCAGGATCTTCACTTACCTCTTCCAAACAAGAGATTGAACAATCCCTATGTGGAGATATGGAGAAATCCTCTCTCAAACTCTCCAAGCTTCCAAACTTAATCTTTGGCTCAAAGACTTCAAAACCACATGAAAATCCATCAAAACCATGAAAGATTTGAGAAAACACATAAATCACTCAAGGAAGATCAAATCTCACCTCAGCTCGTGCAAATGGAAAGAAAATCTTATCCATTTGACCGACCTAGGGCCTTTTATAGTTGGCTGGCCAGACCAACTACGACGGCCGAATGAGAACCCGAATGCCATGCACGTTCGGCGGCCGAAAGGCACGTTCGGCGGCCGAAAGTCACCTTCGGCGGCCGAACCTTAGCTTTTCTGCCTTGGTGCTTTTCTTCCAAAACCTTACTTCTTTAACACTTTAAAACATGAAAACACTTTCAAAACATAGGAAAACATAATCCGTACCCTTCCATAGGATTCCGGCATCAGACATTCCACCGGACTACAGGACTTCCGACGTCGGACTCTAGCCGGGTATTACAATTTTACTTTGGATTGACTAGCGTTTGAGATGGTAGTTTTCTTTGGGACTCCAATCTACTTATGGAAGTAGCCATTTGGCTCATCTGATTTTTCAAACTTTGCATAGAATTAGCAAGAGACTTAACAATATCTTCAAGAGGCATACCTTGCTTTTGAGGAGGTGCTTGTTGAGGGTAATGGTATTAAAAATTTTAAAAATTATTGAACTTTACATAGCTGAAGTTGGGATGATCCTCCATCCTAGATTGTATGTGTTTGAGTAAGGCTCATACTTCCTTTGTTGTTGAAGCCGCTAAAAATTCTTATGGTATTGACATGTTGTTGATCTTCTAGGAGTGTGGGACACATTTGTTTGATCTCCATAAGTTGCACAAATTCCACATGCTCTTACTTGTTGCTTATTTCCTATAATAAGACTTTGCACCACAGATATTAATGTAGAAATTCTAGATTCAAGAGAAGACACATTTACCTCATTCACCCTTCTGGATTGCTCCTTTTAATTTTCATATTGTTTGGAAGCTGCAGCCAAGATAGAAATAAACTCTTTTATGGCTTGAGGCATTTTATCCTCAATAGATCCTCCACATGCTGTATTAATGAGCCTTCTTTCTTAGGGTAGAATACCTCCATAGAAGTGTTGGATAAGAGATTGATAAAATATATCATGTTAGGGGTAATTTATGCACAACTTTTTGAATCTCTCCCAATATTCGTACAACTTCTCAGATTCTTTTTGTTTGATGCCACTAAGCTCCCTTCTTATTCCAATGGCTTTAGAAATTGGAAAATATTTGTTCATGAAAGCTTTTACCATTTTGATCCATGTAGTGATTGAGCCAAGTGACAAATAAAATAGCCAATCTTCTGCGGCTTCCTCAAATGAAAAAGAAAATACATGCAATTTGATATGGTCTTCAGATATCCTTTACCTCTCATGCTTGACCAAACAATATGGAACTCTTTGAGGTGTTTGTGTGGATCTTCATTTTCTTTTTCTCTAAACTTGGAAAGCAAGTGAATCAAACCTGATTTCAACTCAAAAGGTGCTCCTAAGGCTGTATATGTAATGCAAAGTGGTGTTTGATCACCAACAGGGGCTGCTAGTTCGCGCAAGGTTCTTTCTTGCACCATGGGTGCTCTTTCTTAGATGATTTCAACTTTTAATTCAGCAAGGATAACAGCTGGTTCAAGAGCAGTAGCTGCTATATTTTCTGCCCCTTTAGGTATTGCTGTAACTACTTCTATAGCAGCTGGTTGAGCTGCTGTTCGAGGAGCTAGTTCGGGAATTTTTTTAGCAACGATTTTTGGTTCTTAGGCTGTTTCGTCAGAAGTTGTAGAAGTGGACGCTGATGAGGCTTGTTTCCTCAATTTGGCTTGTTTTTGCAAGCCTTTAGCAGTCCTTTCAATCTCTAGATTGCAAAGAAAATCTTCTTCATGATCAAATCTAGTCATAAAAAAAATAAATTAGTTTAAATCAATTCCCTGGCAACGGCGCCAATTTTTTATGGGTGTCGAAGTCACTAAGAAGAACCTATCCAAATCCAACAAATTCTATTTGCATCCAAGGTGAATAGGATCGAATCCATAAGAAACTAACACTAAAAATCTCTAATCAATAACTAGAAACAGAAATACTAAAAAAAAGGGGACGAAATTTTTGATGATGGGTGAAACTTAAGTAAAAATAATACAATTAAAGAAAGCAATAATCAAGAGAAAATCAATGTAAATAAATTCTAGTTGAAGATTAGGATCCCTTTCAATTGTGAGAATTGATCATAGAAACAAAAATATCTTTATTCATTATAATAAATTAGTTTCAGTTATGGTAGACGCTCCTCATAACCAATCTCTCATTAGGTGTAAATTAATTAGGAAATGTTCGCTAATTAATCCTAGTCAACAAACAACTCAAAGAACGCCTATTGGATTTAGTTATCTACTACCTTAAGAATTAGAGAGACCCAAATTCTAACCAACAAATGAAATCATGTGGTAAGTTTAAACTAGATCATGCAATTCCTTAATGGGTTACATTATTACTTATTGAATAATTCAAGCAATTATGGACTTCAAACATCCAAACTAACAATATATTACCTTGAAAATATAAACAATGGGCCTTATTGATCAATCAACAAAGTAATAATAATAATAATAACTAAAATTGCATAAATATTCAAAGAATAAAGATGAACAATAATGTTTAGATCTCACAATCAATGAAAAAACTGAAAATTCAACCTATCCCCAACTAGAACTAAAGAAGTTAGCCACACATGGCTGAAAGAAAGACCACAAAAAGAAAGAAATGAATTCGGCAGAAGAGAGAATGTTAGCTGTTGCTGTCAAAAAAGTGTTTAAATAGTAAAATCCTAAAGAAATCATCTTGAAATTTCTTTCTAGAAGAGTTTGATTTGAATATCTTTAGTGAAATAACTCCTTTCATTTGTTTCCTAGAGAGGGTTTCCTAATCTTTTAGAGAGGAATCCCGTGAGATCTAGACTGATTTGAGTGCTTTAAATGAGAGAATTTAAATTTTTGCATGCCATATATTCTTTTACAATTGTTCGAAGGCTTATTCAGAGATTTAGGCAAGTCTTCGGTTAAGTCTATTCAGCCACTGCACTTAATCAACTTCTTTTCTCTTTAATTTTAGCTCATCTTTGCTATCCTTTGCATTTCTGTATAAAATCCATAAAATTACTAGAATAAATAGCATTCATATATTATTTGATCAAATATTTAATTAAAATATATGCTGAATATATGCATCATCACAGAAAGACAAGAATTTCCAATGCAAGAGCCCGAGAAAGCTAAGGAGAAGTATGAGTTTTGTAAAAGAGGAAAATTCCTTCAAAAGTTGAAAAAATACAACCTATGGGTGTTAGTACAATTCTATTCAAGTTCTCTACCAATACCAAATTGAAAGAGAAGAAAGAAGAAAATGATACTCCTACCAAGGGTTATGGTAGAAAGAAAAGCACCTTGAAAGAAAGACAGGAGAGATAATATCCTTTCTCTAATTATGATGTACCAGAGATGTTAGACGATTTTCTGCAAGTTAATCTCATCAAATTGCTAGAGATGAAATGTCCAAAAGAGGCTGACTGCATAAATGATCCAAGCTATTATAGGTATCATCGATTGATTAGTCATCCCGTGCAAAAGTGCTTCATCTTGAAAGACAAGATTATGAAGCTACATGCGAGAGGAAAGTAACTTTTGATGAAGAAGCTGCAGCTTCAAATATGACTACCATTGAAAGAATAAATCTTCATGTGGGCCTACTTATCATAATATTAAATTTTTGGTCTTTTCAATCAATTCAAATCCTGAGTAGTGCATATTTGTCTCAGACCTTAATTCAACTAGAGGGTAACAACCAATCTTATGTTAGGGGCACCAAACTAAGAGACAATGAAAAGAAAGTAGAATCTGATGAAGGACAGGTTCTTGTTAATCACAAAAAGAGTAAAAAGAAGAGAGGATCATTGCTAGTGCAAACCCTAACTAAATCTAGAATAGTGAAGATGCATACAAAGAAAACAATTTTTGGAAAGGGAGAGAAAAAATTGAATCGACGCATGACAAAAAAATGATTTCACACAAAAGCTATGATTTCCTGTGACTTTAAGGAAATTCCTGCCAAAAATATTAATTGAATCTAAACCTGAACATATCATCTTTTCATGCTATCATATTAATGAAGCAAACAACTTCGAGAATGAGTGCATGTTGGGTCCATTAATGGTAGATTTCTAAAGAAGTACTACACTTAAAGTTTGTAGTGCTTCACGCTTGCATGTGCTAAAACTGTGAGCAACTCTTCCTTTCAAAAAAAAAAAAAACTTTGTCTTGAATTACATTTCCATTTGATTCTTCTCATGAAGGTACATAGGTAACTTGAATTCTTGCCAAGTTTAGTCATATGAAAAAAAAAATTCAAGTAGGAATTGCATCTTATAGTGATCACCAATCTTATGAGAATTCTTATAGAAAATAAAAAATAAATATTTGCAATTGCGATGTAGATATGGCTTACCACTTTGATCACCTTTCAATTTTTTCACAAAAAGAATGACTTCGTCATAGAAAGAACCACAAATAGGAAGATCACCAATTGTCTTCAAGTCCCAAAGCGCTATGGATTCCTCCCACAGGGGTACAATTAGTGTTAGTTAAGCATTATAATACTCATAAAAAGGCTCACATGATGCTTGGGTGGCTGTCATAAGTGAAGAGAAAAGTATAAATAGCATGGTAGAGTCATCCACTCTTCAGGAGATGCTTGTTGCTTACTATTACATCTTCGATCCACTTTCAATCGCCTTCCATGAAGTAAGACTTGCCAGAAAAGGTAGAAAAATGACTTTCATAAGACTTTTTTCTTCACAAATGCAATATCACAAAAGCAGCAAATCATGAGATAAAAGCTTGCTAGAGTGTAGTGAAGATCATAGCAAAGATGCCTTGAAGCTGACAATAGTAGAAAGATTATAGTAAAAAATCTTGTGCGGTGCCTCTAAATTTTATAGATGAGGTAGTCCATCAGATATAGGCCATGTACTGGCAAAGGACCCAATGGCAGGCTTGTAGACATCAAGGATAGTATCCTCTTGCGAGCCTTCGTTATCCAGGATGATGATATTGAACTTGGTAGGCGAGGTAGAAAATTTCTTGAAAATGACCATGCTAGGAATTGCAAGTGCTAAAGGCTTGAAAAGGGTAGAAATTCTAGAAATAGAGCAAGCTTCAATAACTGGAAAAGAAAAGAGAAATAAATAAATAATAATGATAATACCATTATTTTATTGAAAAAGAAAATGTAATAGGTCCCCGGAAAAGGAATTGAGATTTCCGCACTGAGTTTATTTTTAACATGTGTAGCAGTGTAGGAAGCTTATTATAAATTTAAAAAAAAAAAAAGAAATAAGATAGATCGAGATTAATAAGTGCAGCGCAGAATATAGTGGCTTGATTTATTAAAAAAAATGAGAATCAGATTATGCTTTTGTCCATATATCCTCATCAAAGGATCCATGTGAAGATAAGAATAGACCCATATTACGCTTTACACCCTGAGACGAATAAAGGAGTATCTTGCACCAATATTTTAAGGAGCAATTTTCAATTTTTTGATATCCCGTAATTCCGTAGAGAGCAACAATTTTTAAGGGGGAGTTTCGGTGGATTTATTGGTGAAATACAGTGAAAAGCCAATGCAATACATAGGAATTGATAATGCATATTTCCTAAGTAGGATAGGATTTAAATTTCTATTTTGGATACAAATCCTTATTCTTGTAAATTTGCCTTGAATTTATTGCCTCTCACAATTTTAAATACCACTATATGCTTGGACAAAGTGGCTTACTCATCACACCAACTTTGCCACTATTTGTTGTCTAGAAAATATGCATCCATGTGGATGCCATGCATGTTTCTTCATGCATCTAAAGTCCATCATGAATGAAGCCATGTAAATGGCATGCATGTCAAGTTTTTCATCGTGAAGGAAGGGTATTCGGCCTAAAAAAAGCCAACATTGGCCGGCTCCTTATTCTTTTGTATATGTGTATCTTCTTGTAAAATTTAAGTCATGTGTGTTTGAGAAAATTATGCGAGATTTTGGATTTAATTGGTTGAGAGAAAAATATTGTGAATTTGAATAAATTAATTTGAGTGCTATTCTCTATATTTGTTTCTGTAATTCTCCTATTTTATTAGTGAATTTTTGCTCCCCTTCGCTTGTGGACGTAGGCTTTTATTAAACCACATAAATATTGTGTTGTTTCATTTTATTTTATTTTCTCATTATTTTTTCATGCCATATTTTATTCATTCACAATAAATATTTTCGATCTAGCCTCAACAAACTGGTATTAGAGTTATGTCTAATATTTATTTTGGAATTAGTTATGGCTATGAAAAAAATTTGATATTGAGAAATTTGACCGCAATGTTAGTTTTGCCTTATGGCAAATGAAGAACGAGCTATTTTGATACAGAATGGGTTATAAAAAGCACTGTTAAGCTTGGAGAAATTACCACAGTCTATGACTGATGATCAAAAGCAGGAGATGGATCAAAAAGCTTTAGCTTCCATTCAGTAATGTTTGTCTGATGAGGTTTTACAAGAATTCATTAATGAGAAGATGGCAGCGAGTTTGTGGACTAAGCTTGTATCGCTGTATATGACGAAGAACCTCACAACAAAATTGGTCGTGAAGCATCGTATGCACATACTTACTATGGCAGAAGGTACATTCCTAAAATCTCACGTTGATGAATTTAGTTCTATTTTAATTCATTTGAAAAATATGGATATTAAGTATGAAGAGGAAGACCAAGCTTTTATGTTGCTTCGTTCTTTACCTTCGTCCTATAAACATTTTAGAGATACTCTTATTTTTAGTAAGTCAACAATGACTTTGGAGGAGGTCAAGTCAGCTTTGTTCTCAAAAGAGATTATGGATAAAGAGCTTATTTCCAAAAATGATAGTCTAGCAGAAGGCCTAATTGTTAGAGAAAGGTCAACCAATAGAGATTTTGCCAGCAGTAGTAGGCCTAAATCAAGATCACAATCTAGATACAAAATATGACTTGCAATTACTGTAAGAAAAAGGGGGCACATAAAGATTGATTGCTTCAAGTTGAAAAATAAGCAAAATAGCAAAAATGACCAGAACAAGCCTGCTGAAGCTAGTATGGTGGAAGATGTTCCTGTCTCTAATATTCTTTCTGTTACTAGAGCTGTACTTCGATCCAAGAAAAATTGATACATAGATATTGCTGCCTCATTTCATATGTGTGCTAATAGAGAATGGTTCTCCATTTATGAGCCTATTGTTGATATTGTATTGATGGCTAATGATGAGTCTTGTGAGGTTTGAGGAATCGATACACTCAAGCTCAAAATGCACGATGATGTAATTAGTACATTGATTGGCATTTGACATATTCTAGACATGAGGAAGAATCTCATCTCTTTGAGCGCACTAGCAATGGGTGGTCATACATTCATCGGAGATGGAGATTTTGTAAAGGTTGTGAAGGGTGCTCTTACTATGGTGAAAGGTCAACTGATTGGTTGATTGTATGCACTACAAGCATCTGTTGTTACAGGTACTACTACTGTCTCTTCTTCAATATTGGATTTTGATAATACAAAATTATGGCATATGAGGCTAGGACATATAAGTGAAAGAGGTTTGGAAATCTTAAGCAAACGGGGTCTTCTTTGTGGCCAGAGTATATCTAAATTGAAGTTTTGTGAATATTGTATCTTTAGTAAACAAAAGCGAGTCAGTTTCTGTACTGCAATCCACAAAACTAAAGGTACTTTGGATTATATCCTTTCAGATCTTTGGGGGTCTGCTCGTATTCCTTCTAAAGGTGGTGCTCGGTACATGCTTACCTTCATTGATGACTACTCCAAGAAGGTATGGGTTATTTTCTAAAATACAAGAACGATGTGTTTGTTACTTTTAAGCAGTGGAAGGGTTTGGTTGAAAAGCGGGTAATTTTCACTCACTATCACTGAACTTAATTCACTATTTCACGGCAATCACTCAATTTCAATTTGTTTCAGAAAAATCATTAACGTTTAAATAGTTATATGAAACAGTCACTCGGGTGAGTTTCCAGTAGATTTTTGGATGAAGCGTCCATGTGGCATGTCTTACGTGGCTTAAAAAAGATTAAAATTAAATTATTTTGCCATATCAAAGGCTCTAATAATCTCGTGTCATTAGTCAATAAGACTAACATATGCCATCTCCAAACATGAGGAAGAAGAATCGAAAGTCTCCGGCTCCAATGCATTGATCGACGGTGAACAATAACATTCACGGGGCCTCTTCGGGTACTATGGTAATTAAAGATGATGTAGAGGAGGATTCAAGATCTGAAGATGTCTTAATTGAAATCCTAGATAGGGTTAAAACGCTAGATTTGGCAATGTCGGTCGATGAACAGAAAGCAGTTGAAAATGTGGAATCTCATATTGATGAAGGAGCCATAAACAAGAAGTCGTTGGCAGAAAGCAATGCTAAGAAGAGCTGGGTTGAATTGTTTGCGAAGAATTGTTCTTGAAACCCAGGATCTGATTTACTTTGTGTCGCTCCAGCAATATCAAGTGGCCAAAGAATGGTCAAATTTCACACAGAATAATTGAAGCTAGAGATTCAGAGATGGAAGAATGTGCTGATTGAGGGTGTCTTCAGACTAAACCCATGATGCAAAGGCATTGAGAATTTTTCCATGAGTCGCTAGAAAAGGTATGGGCTTATATCTGCTATTCAACATCAATATGAAGTAGCTCTTACTTAAGCTTGATATGTGGATGGAAACCTATCTAGGGAGAAATTCTTCGAAAATTGAAGGGTATTTTCAAATGAATTCAATGGGGCGAGTTGGAATTTCCAAGGAGTCCTTTTGCTGAGTAATGACGGAGAGATGGAGAGATTTCGTTGGCTTTGATTTTATGAGGTTCTTGATGTTCAGCATTGGCTTCAGATGCTTTTCTCTATATACTACATGATCGAGGCCCCGGTCGCTTAGGTGTTCGATGGCAGCAAAGTCGACGAACCCACAGTGGTGGGGGCGAAGGAGACGGCAATTTTGTGGAGATAGCTCCAAATACCTCTCTCCTCACGCGTTAACTAGCCAAGTTAATGCCACCAATTTTGTGGAGATAGCTCCAAGACCAACGGCGGCAGAAAAGAGGATCAGGATAGTTAATGCCAAGTTATTGATGTTTTGTTGTTAAGGAAGAGAAGACAGAGGCCCTGCAACCACCGTCATCATAATTCTCCCATTGGATGGGTGGGTGATGTGTGAGTGATCTATTTCAATCGTAATTCTCCCGAGGTTAACGGCGTCTGACATGGCAAATAATTTTTTTTTCTTTTTTTCAGCTACGTGTGCATTTCGTCAGAAAATCTGCCAGAAACTCACCTGATTGATTGTTTCAGGTAAGTATTTAAACGTTTGTGATTTTTCTAAAATAAATTGAAGTTTAGTAACTGCAATGAAACAGCGACTTAAGTTCAATGACTGTGAGTGAAAACTACCCATTGAAAAGTAGACAGGCAAGAAGATTAAGAGGCTCCATATAGATAACAGACTAGAGTTCTATGAAAGTGAATTTAAGGTATTGTCAGAAGTCTCATAGTCAGAGTGACTCCACAGCAGAATAGAGTTGCAGAACGCATGAATAGAACTTTGTTAAAAAAGGTTTGTTGCATGTTGTCAAATTTTGGCTTGTCTCAAAATTTCTTGGCAGAAGCAACTTCTACAGCCTGTTATTTGGTTAATCGTTCTCCATCCACAGCCATTGAGTTAAAGACTCCTGAAGAGGTATAATCTAGTAACCCTCCTGATTATTCTAATTTGAGAGCATTTGGCTGTCCTGCTTATGTTCATACTAATAATGAAAAATCGGAGCCTAGATCCACAAAAGGTATTTTCATTGGTTATCCATCTGGTGTCAAGGGATATAAAGTATGGCTTCCAGATCATGATTTGCAAAAGTCAATGATCAGCAGAGATGTCATATTTAATGAATATGAGATGCTTAAGGACTCGCGTGCTTCACCATATTTAAGTTCAAAAGATTCAATTGTGGAGCCAAACACGAGTCCAACGGATCTACTTAATAGGGTGGAGTCTGTACTTACACAAGAAGGCCCGGTTCAGTTGTCCTATACTATTTAGTCAAAAACATCATAATAAGAAGAGAGTCTAAGGCCCAAAAGACAGAGAAAAGTCCCTAGCAAGTTGCTTGATACAGATTATGTTCCTCTTGCAATATCGGTAGCACAAGAAATAGAAGCTGGTGCTGAACCTTCGACATATTCAGAGGCAATCTCTTGTGATGATTCAACTAGATGGCTAGTTGCCATGCAAGAGGAGATAGAATCTCTCTACAAGAACAACACTTGGGAATTGGTCAAACTACCACAAAACAAGAAGATTGTTGGATGCAAATGGGTCTTCAAGAAGAAAGAGGCATTCTAGGTGTTGAAGATGCTAGATACAAGGCACGATTGGTTGCAAAGGGCTATAGTCAAGTTCATGGAATTGACTTCAATGATATTTTCTCACCTGTTGTTAATCATAACTCTATTCATGTTTTGCTTGCATTAGTTGCCATGTATGATTTAGAGCTAGAGCATTTGGATGTTAAAACTGCCTTCCTTCAAGGTGAGCTCGAGGAGAAGATTTATATGCAACAACATGAGGGTTTTGAAGTTGAAGGGAAAAAAGATCATATTTGTTTGCTAAAGAAGTCACTATATAGTTTGAAACAATCTCCTCGATTATAGTATAAATGATATGACTCTTTTATGGTTCGATATGACTATTCGAGGAGCCAATTTGACAGTTGTGTATACTTTAAAAAACTTGTTGATGACTCATTCATTCATTTATTGTTGTATGTTGATGATATGCTCATTGTTGCCAAGAATATGTCTGAGATCAACAAATTAAAGAATGAGTTGAGTGGTGAATTTGAAATGAAAAATTTGGGAGCAGCCAAGAAAATTTTAAGTAAGGAGGTTCAGAGAAATAGAACTACAGGTATATCATGTCTAACTCATAAGAGTTACATTAATAAAGTCTTGGAGCGTTTTGGCATGAAAAATGCAAAATTTGTAATTATTCTACTTGGTGCTCATTTTTTATTATCAGCTGCTTTATCACCTCAGTTAGAAAAAGATATTGAATATATGTTATATGTTCCTTATTCCAATGCCGTTGGTAGTGTTATGTATGCAATGGTTTATACTCGCTCTGACATTTAATATGCAGTTAGTGTAGTTAGCAAATTTATGTCTAATCCTGGAAAAGAATACTGGCAAATAGTAAAATGGAGTTTGAGATATTTACGAGACACTACTAATTATGGTTTACAATTTGGAAGGAGTAAGAGCAAATGTAGTAGGTTATGTTGATTCAGATTATGCTGGTGATCTGGATAAAAGAAGATTCATTACTAGTTACGTGTTCACTCTTGGTAATACTCTTATTAGCTGGAAAGCTACTTTACATTCTACAATTTCATTATCGACTATTAAAATAGAGTATATGGCAGTAGCTGAGGCTATAAAGGAAGCCATTTGGTTAAGAGGTTTATTTGGTGATCTCAATACAAATCAACAAATGACTGTTGTCCATTGCGATAGCCAAAGTGCTATTCATTTAACAAAGCATCAAATGTTTTAAGAGAGGACGAAACACATTAATGTAAAATACTATTTTATTTGTAATATTATCAGTTATTTTGATTAAGAAAATTGGTACCATAGATAATTCAACTGATATGATGATTAAACCTCTCAATGTTAATAAGTTCAAATATTACTTGGACTCGATTGGTATTTATCAGAATTAAACGCCTAAAGGGCATAGAATTTTGAATTATGAAAAATTCAAATTAAGATGAAGATTTGTAAACGTGCCTTGAATTCATTGGCTCTCACAATTTTAGATACCATCACATGCTTGAAAATTTCAAAAGTGGCTTACTCATCACACCAACTTTGCTACTCATTTGCTGTCTAGAAAATATGCATCCATGTGGATGACATGCATGTTTCTTCATGCATGTAAAGTCTATCATGAAGGAAGCCATGTGGATGGCATGCATGTTAAATCCTTCACCGTGAAGGAAGGGTATTCGGCAAAAAAAAAAAAAAAAAGCCAACATTGGCCAATTCCTCATCCCTTATATATATGTGGATATTCTTGTAAAATTTAAATAGTGTATGTGAGAAAAAATTATGTAAGATTTTGAGTTTAATTGGGTGAGAGAAAAATACTGTGAGTTTGGGTAAATTAATTTGAGTGCTATTCTCTATATTTATTTTTGTAATTCTCCTATTTTATTAATGAATTTTTGCTTCCCTTCGCTTGTAGACGTAGGCTTTTGCCGAACCTTGTAAATATTGTGTTGTCGCATTTTATTTTATTGAGAAAATTACTTTTTAGTATCTGAGATATATGATAATTAACATATTCATCCCTCTATTTTTAGAACTCAACACTTTCATCCCTGAGATTTAATTCCGTCAAAATTAGAGATTCCTCCATAAAAAATGCCGTCAGTGACAGGAAAATGACTAAACTACCATTTCTAGAATCCAACACTTTAGTTCCTGAAATTTAATTCCTACAAATTTATAGGTTCCTCTCTCAACGAATTGAAGGAAAAAATATGTTTTCGTCCCTAAAATATTACATAATTAACACATTTGTCCTTCTATTTTTCGAATTCAACACTTTAGTCTCAAAAGTTTAATTTCGTCAAAATTCAACGAAGGAAATCTCAAATTCAATTTCCATAAATAAATAAAAATTTCAATAAATTTAAGATTCAAATTCAGCAAAAATAATAAAAATCAAAATATATAAAATTTAAATTATTAAAAATAAAAAGTTAAAATTCAATAGAAATCGCTTTTGTGATGCTGTTCACTGTCGATCATTGCTCACCATTTGAAAAATTCATTAAAACGTCTCTAATATTTTAAAAAGTCTACTAGTTAGTCTTTCCGTTAATTTAGTCGTTAAGTATTATAAAAAAAATTTAACATACCTCTGATATGAAGGGACTAATTTGTAAGCTTTTTAATAATTTGAGAGACCAACTAATAATTTTTTTCTAAACTAGAAGAACTAAATAGTAAAATATTTAGTGATAAAATCAATAGAAGAACTAGCTAGTAGACTTTTTAAAATGTCAGAAATATTTTAATATATTTTTCAAAATTGAGGGATTAAGTAGCCAATTTTCCCATACTTTAGGGACTAAATAGTAATTTTTTTCATTTTATTATTGATAAGAGTATTTTTGAAATTATATTTATTCTCTTTCCTTTGATCAAGTAGAAATCATTAACTTAACAGAAATTTTTTACGAAGAGAACTTGAATTTTGACGGAATTAAACTTTAAAGACGAAAATATTAGGTTCTAAAAATAAAAAGGCAAATCCGTTAATTATGCTATACCTCAAAAATTAAAAAGTAATTTTCTCTATTTTATTTTCTCATATTATTTTATCATACCATATTTTATTCATCCCAATAAATATTTTCGATCTAGTTCAAGCCTCAACAATTCTAAAAGGAAATCAATTTGAGTAAAATTCAATTACTTAAAATTTAAGATTAATTAAAAAATTATTAAATAGGAAAGTACTCTTATTTAAAAAATATTATGTACCAAAATTATAAGCATATATTATTTTTTAATCATAAAAAAATTGAGATTAATATTTTTAAAAAATAAATCAAATTATTTTTTGGAAAATATTGTACTCAAAGAAAATTTAAAATTTTCAAGACACATTTATTAAATAAATAAAACAGTAAACAAGCCTCGAGTAGGGTATTTGTAAAAATAAAAATAAAGAAATTTCAATTATTAAATGTCATACGTATTTTAAATTCATAAATTTTATTAGTGATTTTAAATTAAATTAATTTTACTAAATAAATCTATTTAAATATTTATAATATAAATAAATTAATTAAAATATATCATAGGTTACGGGAATAAATTAATAAATAAAATGATAATACTTGTCAAAAAAAATTAAGCTATTTCCAAATTTTCAATAAATAAAGATGCCTACTCCTCATATCAATCAAGAAAATCAAGTCTCAAGTCGCACAAAGTCTATCAAAACTACAAATTAAAACTTCCATCAAGTTTTAATATTATCTATTTTACAAGTCTTCTTTTTCAAATTGAAAAAAAATACTTTATGCCAATTCAAAAATAAATTTTTTAATCCCTTAAATCACAGAAATCAAAAGAAACAATTAAATAATCGAGTTTTTTTATTTTAAAAAATTCATTGTTAAAGATCGAATCTTGTTTTTTCTTTATTAAATTGATATTCATTCGTACATTTTTCACAACACGAATGACATGAAAGAAAAAAAAATTAATAAGAGAGAAAATAAAAATCAACCAACTTTTTAATTTACCTTTTTTCAATAAACATTTAAAGTATAAATAGATTGAGGCACCATTTGAGAAATACTAATTGATACTACAGAGGTGTCCAGTAATTTATGGGATTTCACTTTTCTGCTATTAGCACTTTTGATGGAGAAGTGGTTAACCTCATTAGTTTTACAGATATGGCTCTTATCTCCATGTCATGTCACGTAAGTAATTTTATGCATTTTTCTTTTTTGTTTTTTCAGTCTAATTTGGCTTGATATAATGACTAAAGATATATCATATATTTGATAGACCTAAATATGAGTTTGTATACTTTCAACTCCCTATTAAAAAAATCTAAGATACATAGGTATTAATAAGAACATAAGTCCAAACATTGAATGTTAAAAGTGTATAAATTCCAAAAGTAAAAAACAAAGTAGAAAAGAGAATGATACATGAGAAAGAGAGAAACAAAGAGAGAGAAACAAGAAAGAGTAGCACCAACTCTATCTCCTCCTATGGCACTTTCCAGCACTCCCCCCCCTCTTCTTTCACTCTATTACCTAATTTTTATCAAGTGACAGACGTTTCATTATTGTTTTATTTTCTATATTTGATCTTTTTAAAACTATGGATAAAATTTTTCTATCTCTAATTATAGATGGAATATCTATTGTTGGTAATTGTTGATAGAGATAGTAGGTCGGTTAGATATTCATCGCTAATTATGTTGTTATAATTGGTGTCATCATATTTAGTGACAGAATCATTATTCACCTTAATGAATTACTTAGGAAATATTTTCCATAGAAAATTTGACATTTTCTTGTAGTGGATCTATCCCATTCTGTCTCTGCCTCCCTTGAGCCTTCCTCACTTCACTCTTTTTTTTTTTTTTTTATCTTTTTTTATGATTGCTAAATTTTTTCCATGTAGTTTCACTACAATAAAAAGTTTTTTTAGCATAAGAAAATCTCGTCGCTGAAAAATAGCTTCCTGTCAATAAAATTACATAGCCATAAAAAATATCTTGTCATATGTCATCGCAATAGACTCCTCATTAAAAGTTTTACGAGATAGAAAAAGTGACCGGCTGCAACTGAATTTTAGAAAAAATAGTTATATTGATCGCTAAAAATTCAATTGCAACCGTATTTTAAAAATAATCGTAATGGTAATACCTTCACAATTAAAAATAAAAAATATTTATCTTTTGGCAATTGCGTATAAAAAATTCCGGTCTCTATAATATATCATCCTCCAATTTTGCTATTATTTACATTTGTGGTTTTTTTTTAATATCAAGCTCAATATTTTTTTTACATAAACATTTATATATTTAACGTATTTATGTTCACATATATATATAAAGGATAAAACAATTGTTATGTATAATAAAATCATTTTTATTTATAGAATACACAAAATAGCTATACAATATATGTTTGATCCAATAATATTGTCCCGTACAATCAATGTAACTTATCCTCAAACAAAATAGAAAAATGCTAATCCCTAGATAATAAAATCCCTAATTACATACAAAAATATAAATATATAAGTAAAATTCATTTAAAAAATAACCTAAATGAGCTACACATTCAAAATGAACGGTGAGCACATGATTGGTTTCATTCATACACTTGCAATAAATAATAACATATAAAATTTAGAATTTTATAAAATAAGATAAAATAAATTAAAAAAAAACCTTTTGGAGTTATAATTGTTTGTAATGAACTATATACCTTTCGAAAATATATATCTATATATATATATATATATATATATATATATATATATATATATTTATATATATATTTCCAAAGACAAACCTGAATCTAATAAACCATCAAGAATGAGAATAACAAACTTAGTAAAATCACCAAATTAATAACAAACTTAGCAAAATCATCGGATCACAAGAGTGCAATAAATTACCAAAAAAATTCATTTCAAAAAAGTTTCACTACCATCTATAGTTGTCCTAAAGAAAGGCTAGATAAGAAAGTTGAAATATAAATAGAACTATTTGGAGTTACATTCTAATGCAAAACTCTCAACAAAGGTAAGTTGAGGATCTTACTGTGATAATTGATTTTCTTTAATTTAATGCAATTATATTTAGTCTAGTTCAAAGTAGATATAATCTTTTAATTTAATGCAATTATATTTAGTCTAGTTCAAAGTAGATATATACTATTTGAGTCTACTGGTATTCCCTATTTTGCAAAGTAAAACAAAAAAATTCAAGAACCCACTAATTTTAATATAATATTATTTTAAAAATTCCCCAATAACACAATCCTAAATTTTTGAATTAACAAAAAAATCGGACTGAGAATTGAGTATCACTGCCAATGCTTGAATCTCTGTATACATTTGTGTTGTCCAAACATGGAAATTCTCATGTGAATTTTGTTGGAATTAACAACATTTTTCTCATGATGGTGTTAAGCATTAAGATACATGCACCTTTGTATGTAGCTCTGTAAATGTTTGTGTTGTCCGAACATGTGGATTCTCAAATAAGCCATATAAATTTTATCCTCAAATGGTTATTCTTTAGTTAGACTTCATTCATATCAACTTCATAAGATATCAATTAAAGAGAAAGCCGTAATCAACCAAAGAAATTAAATCGTTAAGTAGTAAAAACTTTCAGGCAACTATACATGCATAATATCATAGAATATAAGTTTAAATCTTGAACATATCATACCTTCTCAAGTGGATAAGTAATTTTACCACAAGTAACGCACTTTTCTTGACATCCTAGACAACATGCTAGCAGCTTTACTAGGTGACCTTCTCTGAAACCAGAACAAGCTATTAAGAATTAAATTCCAAGCAACATATCATAACCCCATGTGCAGAAATACACTACTATATAAATGTAAACAGTGTTTGAGGAAATGTTTACCAGTTCGGGAGTCAACTTCTTAGCTAACTTTGCAGCTGTTGAAAATGAAATTACTTGTAATTAAACAAGTTACGACAACAAAGATTTTAGAATTGAATAAAAAGTTTAACCTAGCCAGGGTAAGAGACTTACGTGATTGAAAATTTTTGTTGAAATTACTCGTCTCCTTGAACAGTTGCTCAAAGTGAGGCTTACAGAAGAGCACACCTTCCATTGAGGAATAATTGCTCAGCTAAAAAATATGATTCACACATGCACATTATATAAATCATTTGGTAAAAGCTGAGTATATAATATAAATAGTTCCTTATAACAAAATAAATGTTCCAAAACTTGGAAATGCTATTAACTCTAATGTTGATAATGTCATTTATCAATTATAAATAATTCTTCCTGAAGTTGATCTCTCAATAGTTTATAGAGAAATTAAAGAGGAAAGAAATCAGATCTAATCAGGAATCACTATTCACTAGCATGCTAAATGGATCTTTAAAATAATGCCTATTTAGCATCCTTATTGTATCCGACACCATTACTCGGTACCTACGAATATAAGATAATCATATATGACTTCAGCAATGTTCAACCTAAACATCAATATACAACTTCAGAAACTTCAGCAATGCATACTACTACGCAATATCTATGGAAGCAGATGTGATTTGTAAATACCAAATGTTCACTTCTACTGGAATGAATAAATTCATAGGTAAATAGTACCTTTGCCTGAACCATTTTAGGAAACACCCTTGTACACATTATCCACGGAAGCAAACAAAATCATTTCCCCATCCAAATTTGATCCATAAAATCTAAATGTTCAGTCCTGGTGGAATAAAGAAATGTAGAGTTAATGGTGTCTATAGTAAAGCCTGAAGTCCTATAGCATCTGACCCATTTTAGCACATCACTAGTTCACACAATCATCATAGTAGACAAGCAAAGACCATCAGCATGTTGCTTAGCATATTTTAGAGCTGTTTTGGACTAAAAAGTTCTATCTTGTCTAAAGCTGTGATCCAAGCTCGACAAACAGACAGTAGATTTTCAGTTTTGACAGCTATACAGAATTCAAATTATTTCAGATAATTACAAATGCGATCAAATCAAAAATTAAGATAACAGCAGTAGAATGAGTTGTTGATTTATTTTTTGAAGGAGTTGTTGATTTATTTTCTTTCTTTTAAATTTGAATATTTTCTTTATCTTTTTGTTGGGAAAAAAAGCCTATTTAAGGGCTCCTTTAAAAGTAGGAAACCATCTTTCAATTCACCTCTTATTTTCATCTCTTCATTTAGCACCTATCTTTTAATTCCTCCAACCGAATCTTTTTCTCTTCTTCTTAGTATTTTTTCTACATTTTTGTTATGGTCCTTATTAGCTAAATACTCTTTTTCAATTGAAGATGAATCTAGTTGATATAACGACCCCAAAATGGACCGTCACCGGCGCTAGGATTCAGATCGGCTTAAGGCCGCCAGAACCCGTAACAAGCCTGCTATACTCTCTGAGTCCCTGTAAAAATCTCATACATGGTCATACATTTTCTGTGAAAATAAAAACTTTTCTCTGGACCAAGGCTTAACATGTGCATGCACTATCTCTGTACTCTGTACCCCTGACTAGAGCTTGCTCTAGATGGGTTAAATCATACCTGTTAAGCCTGGTTTTCATATACTCTGTAAAACAGTTATATAAACAGACCATGTATACAAAAGATGTACAACACAAAATACTAAGTCAAGCACAATGCTAACTTTATGCATAACTGTTCCATTTCTTTAATATTACATGTCCACAATATTCTATTACAAAACTCTTCTCTCTTCCTGTACTCTGCTGGACTTCCCCTGTACACTGTACACTGAACCTGCAAGACTGGGGTTAAGGGAGTGGGATGAGCTCTATAGCCCAGTGAGTAGAACAGTAAAACAAGTCATTAAAACATGATCTTATGGAATGCATCATATCACAGACAAGCCACATCAAGGGTAAATCTGTCACCCCATAGTCCCAGTAACTGTGCCGTGCCAGGCCGTAGAATGGGGTCCTGATCTTCCTGTACTGTATATGTATACGTGTATATAACACCTGTACTTACCATTCGCCAGGGCGTAGACTGGGCACCTGGTCTTTACTATACCTGCCAGGGCGTAGACTGGGCACCTGGACTTTCCTATACCTGCCAGGCCGTAGAATGGGGTCCTGGACTTCCTGTCTGGAACTATTGGATTATTCAGCATTCACCCACACCAACAAATAAATATGCAATGCAACATCTTCGTGGATTCTAATGCAATCAACCTATTGCATAATCATGGTGCATGAAATATGCTCAAAGCATTCAATGTCTCAATTAAAACAAGTATTAAGTTTCGTTCCACTCACCTCTGGCTATCTGGATTGACTCTGCAGGCTCTGTAAACTCTAGAGTAGTACTCACTGCTGCTCTCTCTGGTTCCTCTGGTCTATGCCTACACAGATAGACTCAAATGAGGGACCAAACTAGCTTATGAACAACTCTATTAAACTCCCCAAGAATCCCCGTATACTCACTCAAACATCCATGCAAAGCATGCAAAGAAAGGCTGGACAGGACACTTTCGGCGGCAGGTTCGGCAGCCGAAAGTCCTCTCCAGAGCCGAAACTCAAGCACCTTCGGCGGCCGAATCTCTACTTTCGGCAGCTTTCGGGGGCAAGGTTCGGGGGCTGAAAGGCACTCCAGAGACGAAAGTCTCTAACCTTCGGCGGCACCTTCGGCGGTCGAAACTCCCCTCCAGAGCCGAAAGTCCAAAGGCTCGGGGGCAAGCTTAGGCAACCGAAGCCACCTCCTCAGCACATTCGGCGACCGAACCATTCTTCGGCGGCCGAAGCTGGGTTCATCAGCAAGGCAGAACCTTGCTCTGCCTCACGCCAAAATGCACCAATCCTCCTCCAACTCAAACACCTCAACTCCTCAACATGCATACACCTAAGTATATGCTCAAAGGGGTCAGAAACTACCGTAAAACCCCAACAACACAAAACATATAACACATATACAAGCTGTTCTCACAAAAAATATCAAAAACACTCTCTTTTACCCTAATCATGCAACTCTCCCCCACAACCTTAAAAAGCTTCCATAACTCATGAAAACAAGCTCAAGATCTTCACTTACCTCTTGAAACCAAGAAGATGAACGATCCCAACGTGGAGTTTTGGAGCAACTCTCCTTCAAACTCTCCAAACTTCAAAATCTCAAGTGTTAAGTTCAAAACCTTCAAAATAACATAAAAATCAATCAAACCTTTGCATGATTTGATGAAAACATGAAGAAAACTTAAGAAGGACAGGGTCTCACCTCAGAAAGTGAAAGAAAACGGCAATACTTATCCTTTCAACCGACTGAGGGCCTTTTATACGTGGCTAGCCAGACCACCTTCGGCAGCCACACGTGAAACCGAAAGCCATGCATGTTCGGCTGCCGAATGTCACCTTCGGCGGCCGAACTTGGCTTTTCTGCCTTAGTTCTTTTCTTGCAAAAACTCTTTTCATTTCACCTTTAAACATTACAACATACGATATTACTTTTAGAAAAATATTAAAAAACATAAATCTTACCCGTCTAGAGAATTTTGACATCCTGGATTCCACTGGACGACAGGAATTCCGATGCCGGACTCTAGCCGGGTATTACATTCTCCCCCCCCTTAAGAACATTCGTCCTCGAATGGTCCTAAAACAACAAATAAACACATAAAAAGAAGAAAACTCACCTCAAAACAGATATGGATACTGCTGGAGCATCGACTCCCGTGTCTCCCACGTACACTCTTCTAGATTATGGTGGTTCCACAGAACTTTCACCATCGGAATCTCCTTGTTCCTTAGCTGCCTGATCTGCGTGTCTAGAATCCGTACTGGCTGCTCTACATAGGTGAGATCTCTAAGAATCTCCACATCAGGCTCACTCAGAACCTGATTCGGATCTGATACAAACTGCCGTAGCATAGAAACATGAAATACCTGGTGAATTCTCTCCATAGAAGCAGGTAAAGCCAGCTTATACGACACATTCCCGATTCTCTGCAAAATCTCAAAGGGTCCAATGTATCGTGGAGCTAACTTACCTTTCTTTCCAAAACGAACCACTCCTTTCATTGAAGACACTTTCAGCAATACCATATGACCCTCCTGAAACTCTATTTGTTTCCTGCGTACGTCTGCATAGCTTTTCTGTCTACTCTAAGCTGTTCTGATCCTCTCTCTGATCATAGGCACTATTCTACTGGTAATCTCTACTAACTCTGGCCCTGCAAGAGCTTTCTCTCCTACCTCTTCCTAGCAAACAGGTGATTTGCACTTCCTCCCATACAAAGCTTCATAAGGAGCCATCCCTATGCTAGCATGATGGATGTTATTGTAGGCAAACTCCACCAGAGGTAGATGCTGCCTCCAAGGACCGCCAAAGTCTAACACACACATTCTGAGCATATCCTCAATGGTCTGGATGGTCCTCTCTGACTGTCCATCAGTCTGCGGATGGAAAGCAGTGCTAAAATCCAACCGTGTGCCCATCGCACTCTGCAGACTCCGCCAAAATCTGGAGGTGAACTGAGGTCCTCTGTCTGAGACTATAGATACTGGAACCCCATGTAATCTCACTATCTCATCCAGATATACCTGTGCCAGTTTATCTACAGAATAGTTACTCCTAACTGGAATGAAATGAGCAGATTTCGTGAGTCTGTCCACAATCACCCATATAGAGTCTATCCTGTTGGACGCTGCCGGTAAGCCCACTACAAAATCCATAGCTATGTTCTCCCATTTCCACTCTGGAATCGGCAGTGGGTTAAGCATTCCAGCCGGCTTCTGATGTTCTAATTTTACTCTTTGGCAAACCTCATAGGCTGACACGAACTGCGCCACTTCCTTTTTCATGGCTGGCCACCAATATACCCTCTTCAGATCCTAATACATCTTGGTGGCTCCTGGGTGAACACTATACCGCGCATTATGAGCTTCCCTCATAATGTCTTCCTTCAGACTGCCACTATCTGGTACACAAAGTCGACTCCCATAGCGAAGGATCCCTTTGCTGTCAAATCAGAACTCTGCATTGTTGCCTGACTAAACGGTCCTGGCAATTTTCATTAACTCTGGGTCTTCGTGCTGTTTCTGAGCTATCTGCTCCAGAAACACAGGTGTCACTCTCATCTGTGCTATCAATGCACCCGTACCAGACAACTCTAGCTGTAACCCTTCCTCAATGAGCTTATAAAGCTCCATCACTACTGGTCTCCGCTCTACTGCTATATGGGATAAACTGCCTAGTGACTTCTGGCTTAGGGCGTCTGCCACAACATTCGCCTTACTCGGATGATACTGGATCTTACAATCATAATCACTAAGCAATTCTACCCATCTTCTCTCTGCCTCAAATTCAGCTCTCTCTGGCTCAAGATGTACTGTAAACTCTTATGATCAGTGAAGATCTCGCATTTAACCCCATAGAGGTAATGCCGCCACATCTTGAGTGCAAAGATAACTGCTGCCATCTCAAGGTCATGGGTGGGGTAATTCAACTCGTGCTTCTTCAACTGTCTAGAAGCATAAGCAATCACCCTATCCTGCTGCATCAAAACACAACCCAATCCCACTCGAGACGCATCACAGAACACTGTGAAATCCTCATTACTAACAGGCAGAGCTAGCACTGGTGCTGATGTCAATCTCCTTTTGAGCTCCTCAAAGCTCTCTTCACACTGGTCTGACCAGACAAACTTCTGGTTCTTCTGAGTCAGTTTGGTCATAGGAGCAGCTATCTTCGAGAAGTCCTGAACGAACCTCCTGTAGTAACCTGCCAGTCCCAAAAAGCTTTTAATCTCAGTCACTGTAGTGGGTCTAGGCCAGTTAGCTACAGCCTCTATCTTCTTGGGGTCTACCTCAATCCCTTCTGCTGATACCACGTGTCCCAAGAAGGAAATGCTCCTCAACCAAAACTCAAACTTAGAGAACTTGGCATACAAACCATGCTCTCTCAGTGTCTGCAGAACTATCCTCAGATGCTGGGCATATGGGACAAAACTAGAGTACTCCGACATACCTCCCATCGGATACTCTGGGTCCTGAAAAAAGGATGGATAGCCAAAACCTGAGGCCTGAGCGCCTCCCTGCGACTCTCCCATACCTTCTTCAGATCTGCCTACACCCATGCGTTCATCTATAGACTGATCAATCTCCATAGCCTCCCTCACTTCCTCTGATCTACCTCCTCTAACTGTACCTCTTCTGCTCTCGTCTACAGACCTTCTAGGGTCTAGTGACGTACCTTCCCTGCTAGATCTCTAAGACCGTGCCCTTGGCAATGCAGGAGGACGAGCATCTATTCTCTCACTATCTGGTGGGACTCCAGTCAATCGAGCTGATCGACGAGTTCCTCGCATTTTAACTCTCTGGAAAACAACACATAACATAGCATATCAGCATATATGTAACTCATATATCTCAATAATGCACATGCAAATCATGGCATGTCATAGCATCAAATAGACAGGACGCAACATCCTATCCTAATGGACATGATTCCCTATTGTGCTTGACTTCCTCTAACCTCTATGAGCCCGACACTCTCTCTATAGGTCCGATCATGTGAACCTAGGGCTCTGATACCAATCTGTAACGACCCCAAAATGGACCGTCACCGGCGCTAGGATTCAGATCGGCTTAAGGCCGCCAAAACCCGTAGCAAGCCTGCTATACTCTCTGAGTCCCTGTAAAAATCTCATACATGGTCATACATTTTCTGTGAAAATAAAAACTTTTCTCTGGACTAAGGCTTAACCTGTGCATGCACTATCTCTGTACTCTGTATCCCTGACTAGAGCTTGCTCTAGATGGGTTAAATCATACCTGTTAAGCCTGGTTTTCATATACTCTGTAAAACAGTTATATAAACAGACCATGTATACAAAAGATAAATACTAAGTCAAGCACAATGCTAACTTTATGCATAACTGTTCCATTTCTTTAATATTACATGTCCACAATATTCTATTACAAAACTCTTCTCTCTTCCTGTACTCTGCTGGACTTCCCCTGTACACTGTACACTGAACCTGCAAGACTGGGGTTAAGGGAGTGGGATGAGCTCTATAGCCCAGTGAGTAGAACAGTAAAACAAGTCATTAAAACATGATCTTATGGAATGCATCATATCACAGACAAGCCACATCAAGGGTAAATATGTCACCCCATAGTCCCAGTAACTGTGCCGTGCCAGGCCGTAGAATGGGGTCCTGGTCTTCCTGTACTGTATATGTATACGTGTATATAACACCTGTACTTACCATTCGCCAGGGCGTAGACTGGGCACCTGGTCTTTACTATACCTGCCAGGGCGTAGACTGGGCACCTGGACTTTCCTATACCTGCCAGGCCGTAGAATGGGGTCCTGGACTTCCTGTCTGGAACTATTGGATCATTCAGCATTCACCCACACCAACAAATAAATATGCAATGCAACATCTTCGTGGATTCTAATGCAATCAACCTATTGCATAATCATGGTGCATGAAATATGCTCAAAGCATTCAATGTCTCAATTAAAACAAGTATTAAGTTTCGTTCCACTCACCTCTGGCTATCTGGACTGACTCTGCAGGCTCTGTAAACTCTAGAGCAGTACTCACTGCTGCTCTCTCTGGTTCCTCTGGTCTATGCCTACACAGATAGACTCAAATGAGGGACCAAACTAGCTTATGAACAACTCTATTAAACTCCCTAAGAATCCACGTATACTCACTCAAACATCCATGCAAAGCATGCAAAGAAAGGCTGGACAGGACACTTTCGGCGGCAGATTCGACGACCGAAAGTCCTCTCCAGAGCCGAAACTCAAGCACCTTCGGTGGTCGAATCTCTACTTTCGGTAGCCGAACCCTTTCGGGGGCAAGGTTCGGGGGCTGAAAGGCACTCCAGAGAAGAAAGTCTCTAACCTTCGGCGGCCGAAACTCCCCTCCAAAGCCGAAAGTCCAAAGGCTCAGGGGCAAGCTTAGGAAACCGAAGCCACCTCCTCAGCACATTCGGCGGCTGAACCATTCTTCGGCGGCCGAAGCTGGGTTCATCAGCAAGGCAGAACCTTGCTCTGCCTCACGCCAAAATGCACCAATCCTCCTCCAACTCAAACACCTCAACTCCTCAACATGCATACACCCAAGTATATGCTCAAAGGGGTCAGAAACTACCGTAAAACCCCAACAACACAAAACATATAACACATATACAAGTTGTTCTCACAAAAAAATATCAAAAACACTCTCTTTTACCCTACTCATGCAACTCTCCCCCACAACCTTAAAAAGCTTCCATAAATCATGAAAACAAGCTCAAGATCTTCACTTACCTCTTGAAACCAAGAAGATGAACGATCCCAACGTGGAGTTTTGGAGCAACTCTCCTTCAAACTCTCCAAACTTCAAAATCTCAAGTGTTAAATTCAAAACCTTCAAAATAACATAAAAATCAATCAAACCTTTGCATGATTTGATGAAAACATGAAGACAACTTAAGAAGGACAGGGTCTCACCTCAGAAAGTGAAAGAAAACGGCAATACTTATCCTTTCAACCGACTGAGGGCCTTTTATAGGTGGCTGGCCAGACCACCTTCGGCGGCCACACGTGAAACCGAAAGCCATGCATGTTCGGCGGCCGAATGTCACCTTCGGCGGCCGAATGTCACCTTCGGCGGCCGAATGTCACCTGCTTTTCTGCCTTGGTTCTTTTCTTGCAAAAACTCTTTTCATTTCACCTTTAAACATTACAACATAGGATATTACTTTTAGAAAAACATTAAAAAACATAAATCTTACCCATCTAGAGAATTCTGACATCCTGGATTCCACTGGACGACAGGAATTCCGATGCCGGACTCTAGCCGGGTATTACAGTTGAGGTTTTATCAAAATTATGAGATCTAATCTTATTTTCTTTTCATCTTAATTTCAAGTCTGGGTTCTTCTTTTCTTAATGCAATTAGTTAATTTAATCCACACACTTGATGGAGTTGTTAATTGATTAGGAATTAATTTAGCACTTTGCAAATTAATTTAATCTCAAGAAAGAATTGGCGAGATTTGCTTGTTTGAAAACTATAACCAAACAATGAAAAATTAAATGAATTACCTTTTGAATCAATGATCAACTGATAAATATCTTAACTTTGATTACTTTCAACTGAGCTTTTAAATTAATTGTTTATTTAATCATTCCATCACACTTATTTTATTTCTTCTTAAGTTCTCTTGAAATCAAATTTCCAATTGAAATTCACTTTTTCTCCCTTTTTGTTTGTAAAGGTTCTTTTTCTTCTCTTTTCTCATCTGGTCTCTGTATGATCGACACTCAGTCACCCTATCTACAAGAATCATTGAATTAGAAAAGGAAAATCAATTTTAATTGACAGATTTGATGCCCGTTAAATTTTGACACTATTGTCGGAGACTCTTACTAATTTATTTTTATTTTTATGACCAGATGTGAAAATAATAGAATTCAGTTTGATCGAGAAATAGAGAAGACTACAAAAACAGTTGAGAATAGCAACCAAATGCAAAAACAAGCAAATTCAGCAACCTAGCTGCCTACCTGAATATCTGAAAGTGAGAATATCAAAAATTTTGCATCTGTAAGGCTGCCCAAATGCCTAGAAAATTCCAGCAGAGGAGAAGCAATGGCCGCCGAAGAGCAACCACTTTGCATAACCTACTCGGTTCTGAACGCACCTTTGGAATTGCGAATAAGTATGATCCATCTAAAAGAGTTTTATATTGTTTGTTCAAGTATGAGACCACAGGGGGGGATAACTTATGAGCAGATTAAGTTAATAGCCTTTTCTTTGACTTTGGTTGAATCTACTAAAGATTGGCTTTATTATTTGCCTCCATGATTAATTACCACCTAGGTGCAAATTAGAGATCTATTTTTAGAGAGATTTTTTTCAGCAACTAAAGTTTCATCTATAAGGAAAGAAATTAGTGGAATCAAACAAAGAAAGAATGAAAAACTTCATGAATATTGGAAATGTTACAAGAAATTGATTGCAAACTATCCTAAATACAGAATCACGCCAAGACAACTCAACTTTCACTTCTATGAAGGGTTGTTGTCCTTAGAAAGAAGAATAATTGATGCTACTAGTGGAGGAGCTATTTCAGAGATGGAACTTGAAGAAGGTAAAAATCTGATCTCAAACATGGCTGCTAATTCTAGGCAGTATACAGTATGGCCGAGAAGAAGATACTCCTAGGAGTGCGAATGAGGCAAGTATAACATCTTTAGATTCAAAAATTTTACAAATTACCACTAAAATTTAAAAATTGGCTGCAGAAAATATGAATAATACAAGGACTTATGGCATTTGCAAAAAGATTGACCATTCCACGAATATGTGCCCCACTCTTCAGGAAGATGAGCGACAAGTAAATGCAATTGGAGGATTCAATGGAAAGCAAAGGAAATATGATCCATTTTTGAATACGTATGATCCCGGGTGGAGAGATCGTCCCAACGTCAGCTATGGGAATAGAAATAAAACTTCCAGCCAAGAGTATTAAGCTTCAAAGTCAAGTATGTCTTTAGAAGACATTATGCAATCTCTTGCTAACAGTATTCTCACTTTTCAACAGGAAATAAAGTCAAGCATACAAAATTTGGAAAACCAAATGAGCCAACTTGCCATTTCAATGAGCAAACTGGAAACTCAAGGGAAATTTCCCTCTCAATCTGAAAATAGAATTCAAGTGCAATCACATTACGAAGTGGTAAGGAGCTGAAAACTGATAGCTCGAAGAGGCTTACTCAAGACATTACCTCAGGTCTGATGCCAAAAATATAATAGAAGCTGAAATTTTAAACAAAGAAACAACCCTAAAAATCAGAAATAGAAAAGCTTATAATTCAGGTAACACGTCCCTTTTTCATGAAAGATTTGCTCAGACCAAAAGGGAAAGGGAAGAAAAAGAAATCTTGGAGATTTTTTTGCAAAGTCCAGGTAAACATATCTCTCCTTGAAATTATAAAGCAAATAACTAGGTATGTGAAATTTCTAAAACATTTATGCACTAATAAAATGAAATTATTTGGGCATAAGAAAATAAAAGTGGGTGAAAATGTGTTAGTTGTACTTCAAAGAAAAATTTCACAAAAATATAAAATATGATGTAAAATTGGAAATTGGGGAATTAGGAAGGCAATGTGTGACTTAGGAGCTTCAATAAATGTTATGCCCTTGTCTATTTATTTTTCTTTGAGCGTAGGCCCATGAAACAAACCGGAGTTATACTCCAACTTGCCAGTAGATCAATAGTCTACCCTAAGGGCATGTTGGAGAATGTCTTGGTACAAGTGGAAAAGTTATTTTTTTCAGCAAACTTTTTCGTCTTGAAAATGGAAAATAACATTCCATCCAACTCTACTAATTTGTTGTTAGAAAAACAATTCCTCAGCAAAGCTAGAACAAAGATTGACGTACATGAAGAAACGCTCACAATGGAGTTTGATGGAGAGGAGGTAAAGTTTAATATCTACGATGCGATGAAATATCCTGATGATAATTTTACTCTTTGGAGCATAGATGTTTATGAGCCTCTCGCCTAAGAAATGTTTGAATTAAGCAAGGAGGAAAAGTTGGAAGTAGTCCTAACCGAAAGCTTGGCAACGAACAATCTTAAAAATGGCACATCGCAATTTAATGAACAAATCATAGAAACAATCTGCTCATTAGACACTTTGAGCCACAAGGTAAATATCTTTAACTCGGTTCCAATACCTGATACTTATAATAAACTTCTTCCTTCTATTCTGCAGGCACTAGAACTCGAGTTGAAAATATTTTCAGCTCATTTGAAATATGCAATTTTTAGGGAGTAATAACATACTTATGGTCATAATCTCATAATAAAGAAGGGTGTTGCTTGGGAGATAAGCCAAGGTGATAGGCTTGCCCAAGCTTCTCTATTCTCAAAAGATTTACTTTCTTTTTAAATTTTTATTTTTCTGTTATCTTCAACCTTGGAGATGATTATATTTTTCTGTACAGGTCTGACTTTTATGGAGATCATACATAGGCCTTCATGATTATTTGAGATTTATATAGTAAAATTATTTGACTTATTTTATAATTATTCCTTGAAAGGTAACTTCTTTTTTTAGAATTTTAACTGCTGTTATTATTTTTATTATTTTATTTTTACCTTTCAAAATTAAAACCCTAACTCACACTCCTCTTTTCTTCATTTTTCCCTCTCACGCTGTAAATCTCTCTATCTCTCATCTCTCCTCTCTTTTGCAAACCAGCGATGACAAAGAACAAGTCAACTACCGACCAGCCAGAGACACTGCTGACCACCACACCCTCGTCTGAATGACTTTGACAAGACCCATTGGACCACACTCATGGCGAGACCATAGCAACACCATTGGTACTAAAACAAACAACTGAAAATGAGAAAGCAATGCTGGCCATGGCATCGCTAATAGAAGTCGTCGCACCAACAGTGGCGCCTCCTCCAATCACGACAATGATAGCTACTCGCTCGTAAGCGAAAGATAAAGCATCGATGCTCAGCACACAAGCTGAACCAAAAGATAATGGGAAGTTAAGCCTGAGATTTTGGAGCAATTGATGAAAAGTAAAGAGCAACCTAAGATTACCACTCTGATTTTGTAGTCTTACACCGAGAGCAACAGTGAGGATATAGCCTTAAACCTCAATGGAAAAGAGGCCACGACCCCAACACAAGATGCTGATGACAGTAGCAGCAGTGAAGAAGTACAATTTGTGTCTCCATCGAAAAAGAACCAGATGTTGAGAATCACCGGCGAGAAGGCCAAGTACCTACCCGAAGAGCATGAGCTAAATGGTAACTTCAATTTTCAGGGCATGGATAAAGAGAGGTATCAAGCTTTTCTCCATTCTAATATTTACCATTGCAAAAGTATCAATGATGCTGCTTTGACACAGTTGAACATGTTTGATAAAGTTTATGCACTAATTGATAATATTGGTTGGAGAAAGTTCTTTGCAATTAATTGTCCTATGTTGAGTTATGCAGAGAGTTTTATGCTACTTTTGAATTTTCACATGATGTTCAAAACTTTAATTTAAATACACCCCTTGTTCGCTTTAGGTTAAGAGATGAATTGGTACATTGCTCTATTATCAATTTTAATCTTCATTTAGGTGTCTATGATCAGGAATATATAAAAACAGTTGTATAGTTGGATTCTTTATATGATTATCTAGCATATTGGGATTCAAATTTGGTCTATAAAGAGTTGACAAGGAATCCTACACTTGAATTTAAGGGTGGTACATCCAAAGCAAATGAAATTCAAAACTCTGCCCTTAGATACATCCATAAGTTTCTCTGTTAGACATTTTCTTATAAAAATAAAGATCCCACTAAGTTGACTAAGTATGAGCTGTTCTTTTTGCATAAACACACAGTCAATTTTGGTTTCTGGTTGGTCTCTCAATTCAAGACTATTTCTAACACTAGACGCAACATTTATTTGGGTTCTTTGATTTCTATGTTGGTTGTTGGTATAGGTCCGATTGATACCAAGAACACTGATTTACACATTGCTGAGCATATTCTTCCTTTAGATATTTATGCACTTAATTCTATGGGCTTACTTTGCCTCAACTAGAGGAAAAATTGTATTTTATCCTCCAGGTTCTATCATTTGACCTCGATCACGCTTATTTTGGACAGAAGACAAACCCAAGTCCATCTACCTCAACTACTCCAGAATCTATTGATAATGCCCGGATAGCCAGAATGGAAGCCAAAATACAGCATAGAGATGCCAAACTGGATGCGATACTCTCCTATTTGGAGTTGCCTATACTCTAACCACCACCAGCCTGAAGATTCAGTGATAACTTGCTCCTCAAGGAAGTTCACTGCGCTCTCTATCTTATTTTTCTATCTTTTGTATTATTGAGCTTCCCCATTGCTTATATTTTATTATACATTAAGGATAACGTGAGGAGTAAGTGTGTGGGAAGGGAGGAGTAATGGAAATAGAAGTATTTCTTTTGTGATTGCCATGATGTTTGTTGTAGATATTCTTTTGTTACTGTTACTGTGTCCTGCACATGTTCTGTTGTTGTGTCCTGCATATTTTTATTGCCAAATGTGACATGCTTGCCCAAGCCTGTCTGTTTTTCAGGCTTGCTTGCATTTTCACTTGCTGATTCGTTATTTTCAATTTTCAATTCCTATGCTTTTATATTAAGGGATGTTTTTATTATAAAAAAAAAAAAATTAAAAAGTGCTTACTTGCCATGAGAAGTTTGAGATGTGCCTATCAAAGAGTTTTAAGTTTTTATGCAATTTGATACTAACTTAAATAGAATAAGTTCATCCTTGTTCATTTTTTTAATCTTGTTTTTAAGGCTTGTTTTGAGAGATCATGAAGTATGGTCCTTATTTAAATGGATGGATAATGAATGTGTGATTAAATTGTCTGCTACCCTTTGATAAGAGTGACAATAAGGAAATTTCCTAGACCATGTGACTGTGCGGTTGTTGAAGCCGGTCAAAAATAACCTTTTTGGTTATCCATAATTTTACAACTGTAGATAGTAGCAAAAAGATCAAATCCACAGGGAATTAATACTTACCTATTTTCCTTATCAAGACCAAGTAAATAAACTGAAAATAGAGTAAAAGGGGGGGATTTTGAGATTGTTGAACTAAATTAGAATTAAAAATAGCAAAGCAAAGAAAATAGTAAAGTAAAGAGAATTCAATAATGAGAAAAGCCTAGTTGAAGAATTGGATCCACTTCAGTTGTTGGGATTGGTCATTGACACTTAGGTTCTTTCATTTGACTTAATAAATTAGTTATGGAGGTGGAAAATGCTTCTCACCACCATATCCCTCCTTAAGCATAGATTAACTAGAGAACGTCCTCTAATTAATCACTAATCAACAAGTTGCCAATAAACGTCCTTGGGGCTTTTAGCATCATATAACTGTCAATTGCATTAAGAAATAGAGAGACCTAATTCTAGCTACCCAAACGTATGATGATCTTGCTAGATTATGCAATCTCCTTGGTTTTTATACCAAGAGTTACTTGTTTTTGAATAATTCAAGCAATTACGAACTTAAAACTATCCAAACTAACAAATTATTACTTTTCAATCAAGAATCAATGGGCCTTATTGATCTAAATAACAAAGCAACAATGGAATTAAGCATGAAATTGCATAAATATTGATAAATAAAAGAAGAACATATTAGGTTCAGATCTTCCAATCCATAAACAACTTGAAGTTTCACCTAATCTTCAACTAGAAAAAGAGGTTTCAGCTACTCATGGCTGAAACTAAAACAAAAATCAAGAAAGAAAATAAGAATAGAGAAGAGGAAGGGCTGGCGGCTGTTGCGCGCAGCTGGTGTGGTTCTGCCGAAGATGATAGAGTCTCATTTTTTCTGGTTTTCTATCCTCTATTTATAGCTGAATAGGGCAGCCTTTAGTTTCTTGATTTGTTGGAGTTCTTTTCCTATTTAGATTTGAATTCTTGAAAGGCAAGTGTATCTTCTTGAGATCTAGCTTCCTAGATATGTGGGATTGAGTGCTGAGGTGTCTTGAAAGTTTGCGGAGCTGTCCTCACGTGTTTGGGGAGGAAAAGACTTCTTGAAGTTTTGAATTCCCGCTTCTCTACTGTTTGCTGTCGTAGGCCTTGTTTGCCCGGGTTGTGTAGGCAAACAGCTCGGGCAAATAGTCTGCCTTGCCTCTATCTGCACACTGCCTCTGCCCTGCGGGTTTGTTTGCCCAGTCTGTTTGGACAAACAGTCTGGTCAAACAGCAAATCATTCTTCTCCCATTTCAGCTTCAACTTGGTTTAGGCAAACGAACTTAGGCAAACCAGGCTTGTTCTCTTTTACTCTCTTTTGGGCAGTTTTAGGATCATTTTTATCAAATTACCCTTTTACACCATTTTCTGCAAAATAAGATCAAAACCACAAAATTAGGTAGAAAATGTGTAAATTAACATAAATAACAACATGAAAAATGGGTCTAAATTTGGCTTGATCACCATGTTTTTACATTTAGTGAGATCTAAGAAAAGAATTCAGCAAAAAAACTGAAAATCGGGTTACTCGTATGACCCACTCCTCTAGTTATTTGGTTATTTGGTTACCAACCCGATGGTCCAAGTAGTGCGGTACTTGGTAACCCTTTAAGGTGATTCTTTATGGAAAAATTGGTGTCTAGGAGAATATCACCCCTTTTGGACCATTTTAAAAACTCGCCACATGCCTTTAGTTAGGTGACCATGAGCGAAGCTAGTAGCCACCTGAGCTGAAAAACCTAGAGCAAGTGGCTCAGTAACCATTTTTTTCACGTTCACTTCATCGGTTTCAAGTAAGATATAGTAGGAAGTGTAATAAACCCCCCTCCCAAAAAAAATAAAAATCTATAAATTTTGTTGATCTAGTCAACGTTTCTAGAGTTTATTCTCTTGAAGGGGGCAACATAATTTCAAAAGATGGAATTTTAACTGTTGCGTGCTTAAATTGGACAAGGGCCTACTTTGTGTTTTGAGAAACATATTTTAAAAGTGGGACTTATTGTAGTGAACTTTGGTGAAGTTAAGTTATTTGATGAGTTGCAAAATTCACCACTTTTTTCATATTAAATTTCATAATTTTGCTATGATTTTGATGTAAACAATTAGCTTTTACTTGGATTTTGAATTTTGGATAGGTTTTGAGCTGAAAATGAGAAAATGAACCAAAAGAGGCTGTTTTATAATTTTTTCTGACTTGAAGGTATAGCCTTATCAAGGCTGTAGTCCAAGCCAACAAACAGATTCCAGGATTTTAGTTTTTACTAGCTGTAAAGAGTTTAAAACTGTTTTAGATAGATGCAAAAACAATCATATTAGGATTAGAGTCATCATAGGAGTAGTAGATATGTTTTACATTTTCTTTTAAATTGTAAATAATTATCTTTTTATTTGAAAAAAGCCTATATAAAGGCTGCTCTAGAAGTAGAAAATCATCTCTCTACACATCTCCTCTCGTCACCTCCTTTCTCTCTTTTTTGGTTCCTCTTTAATTCAGTTGAAGGTTAATCAAATAGAGGTTTATTCAAAGTTGTGAGATTTTGTTCTAAATTTCTATTCATCTTATTTATGTTTTCAATTAATTTCTGTTTTTGAGGAACACCATCTCCATTGTTGTCCTCTTATGAATTCAAGAGGTCTATTGAATCTTTTAGAAAAACAACATATTGCTAATTAATCCAAGTAAATACATAATTATTTAATTGGATTAATACAAGTAGCAATTAACATATTTGTTTATGTTAAATAATTAATTGATTTGATTTAAATAATTCGTTTGTTATTATTAATCAAGTTTGGGTTTTTCTCTCTTAAAATAGTTAATTAATTAAATCTACATAATTGATAGGGTTATTAATTAACTAGAAATTAATTTAAATGCTAAGCGGATTAATTTAATCATAAGAAAGAATTTGTGGGATTCGCTTGTTTGAACACTATAACCAAATAACGGATCATTAAATGAACTATCTTTTTAATCAATAATCAACGGCAAACCTTTCAATTTTGATTACCTTTAGCTAAGTCTTTAACTTAATTATTTGTTCCACCATTTTAATTGCATTATTTTATTTCTTTTTAGTTTATTCTTAAAATTAACCTCTCAAATAGCAATTTTTCTCTTCTCTCTTTCTGCTTTAAACAGTCCTTTTTTTTTAACTTGTCATTAGAATAAACAATTTTAAGGTCTCAATAGGATCGACATTCATTTACTCTATCGACAAAATCTTTTAATTTAAGAAAAGAAAATTCAGTTTTAATTAACGGATTCGACGCCCGTCAAATTTGGCACCATTGCCAGGGACCTTTAACCGTTTATTTTTATTTCTATGACCAAGTCTGAAAACTGTAGAATTCAGTTTGATCCAGAAATTGAGAAAGACTGCAAAACGGTTGAGACAAGCAACCAAGTTGTAAAAATAGGCCAATTCGGGAACCTCTCAACTTCCTGCCCAAACCCCTTTTCGTGAGACCACTGAAGGCCCCACCTCTTCAACACCAACCGAACCACTAGTTGAGCCTAACCGAAGAGACACGATGGTCGCAACTGCCGAAAAGCAACCTCTTTGCATAACATACCCAATGTTAAATGCACCTCTAGAATTATGAATAGGTATGATTCATATATTACCAAAATTCCAAGGGTTGGAGAATGAAGACCCACATCGTCATCTGAAAGAGATTTACGTGGTCTGTTCAAGCATGAGACCACAGGGGATAGCTGACGAATAAATCAGGTTAGTAGCTTTTCCTTTTACTTTGATTAAATCTGCTAAAATTAGCTCTACTATTTGCCTCCAGATTCAATCACCACTTGGGCGCAAATTAGAGACTTATTTTTAGAAAGGTTTTTTCCAACAACTAAAGCTTCATCTATAAGGAAGGAAATAAGTGGAATCAAATAAAGAAAAATTGAAACTCTCCATGAATATTGGGAATGTTATAAAAAATTAATTTCAAGCTATCCAAAACATGAAATCACTCCAAAATAACTTAACCTTCACTTCTATGAAGGACTTTTGCCATTAAAAAGGAGAATAATAGATGCTGCTAGTGGAGGAGTCATTGCAGAAATGGAACCTAAAAAGGTAAAACTTTAATCTCGAAATTGGCTGCCAACTCTAGATAGTATTGCCGAGATGAGGACATTCCTAAGAATGCGAATGAGGTAAGTATTGTATCTTTAGATTCTAAAATTTCACAATTTACCGCTGCAATTCAACAATTGGTTGTAGGAGATAATGTACAGACTTGTGGCATTTGCAAACAAGCCGACTATCCCACAAATATGTGTCCTACCATTTAGGAGAGTGAGCAACAAGTTAATACAATTGGAGAATTCAATAGACAACAAATGAAGTATGATCCATTTTCAAATACGTACAATCCGGGATAGGGAGATCATCCGAACCTTAACTATGGGAATAGACAGTAAAATTTTCAGCCAAGAGCAAATTATCAAGCTGAAAAATCATGTATGTCTCTAGAAGACATTATACAACCTCTTGCTAATAGCACTCTCACTTTTCAACAGGAAACGAAATCGAGCATTCAAAATTTGGAAAACCAAGTGAACCAACTTGCTACATAAGTGAGCAAGCTGGAATCTTAATGGAAACTGCCTTCCTAAACCGTGCCAAACCCAAAATAGAACGCAAGTGCAATTACATTGTGAAGCGAAAAAGAATTGGAATCTGCCAACTCGAAGAGGTTTGTCCAAGGCAATACGGCAGACCCGATGCCAGAAACATAATTGAAAATTTCAGCAGAAAATCAGCCCCAAAAATCAAAGGTAGAACAACCCCTAATTTAGGTAAACCGTACTCCTTTTCTTGAAAGACTTGTAAATTATCCTCCTTTTCCTGAAAGACTTGCTCAATCCAAAAGGGAAAGGGATGAAAAGGATCTTGGAGATTTTTTGCAAAGTCCAAATAAACATACCCCTTCTTGAAACCATAAAGCAAATATCCAAGTATGCTAAATTTCTAAAAAAATCTTTGCACTAATAAAAAGAAATTGTATAGACATGAAAAGATTAAAGTAGGTGAGAATGTGTCAACTGTACTTCAAAGAAAAGTTTCACAAAAATATAAAGATAAAGGCATATTTGCAATATCATGTAAAGTTGGTGACTTTGAAGTCAAGAAGGCAATATGTGATTTAAGAGATTCAATAAATGTTATGCATCTGTCTGTTTATTTGTCTTTGGATGCAATTCCTTTAAAACAAACAAGAGTCACACTCCAACTTGCCGATAGATCAATAGTCTATTCAAAGGGCGTGTTGGAGGATGTCTTAGTTCAAGTGAGGAAATTAATTTTTTCAGCAGATTTTTTTATCTTGAACATGCAAGATAACAATTCATCCAACTCTACCGATTTGTTGCTAGGAAGACCATTCCTTAGCATAGCTAGAACGAAGAGCAACGTGTATGAAGGCACGTTCACAATGGAGTTTGATGAAGAAGAGGTAAAATTTAACGTATACGATGCAATGAAGTATCCTGATGATAATTTTTCTCTTTGCAGCATAGACATTGTTAATTCTCTCACTCAAGAAGCATTTGAATTAAGTAAGGAAGATAAGTTGGAGGTAGCTCTAACCGAAAACTTGACATTAGAATGCCTTGACAATAGCACATTGCAATTCAGTAAAGAAATCAAAAAAAAAAAAATCTGCTCACTGGATGATTTGAGCCACAAGGCACTAGAACTTGAGTTGAAAATACTTTCAACTCATTTGAAATATGTATTTTTGGGAAGTAATAATACACTTTCAATCATAATCTCCTCCAAGTTGAATACTTTAAAAGCAAAGAAGTTGATTTAGGTGCTGAATGAATACAAAGATGAAAGAGGATGAAGCCTAACATGCCACTAATGTCAAACCTAGGACAGTAAAAAAGGGAGCTGCTTGGAAGCAACCCAAGGTTACAGGCTTGCCCAAGCCTATATGATCATCAGGAGGTTTTTCTTTTAATCTTTTAATTTTTAATTTATTTCTTTGTTATCTTCAACCTTAGAGCAGATTAGATTATCTAGACAAGTCTGAACTTTATAGAAAACATATATGGCCTTTAATGGTTATTTGAGTGGTAAAATATTTGCTTTATTTTATAACTGATCTAAGATAATTTTATTTTTTACTGTTTTAGTTATTTACTGCTTACTTTATTATAAAAACCCTAACACCTTATTTTATTTTCTTTTTTTCTCTCTCGTACTGCCAACTCTCCTCTTTCTTGTAGGAACGATGATGCCAAAGCACCAACGCATCGAGACTCAGCCAGACGCAATGCCAACCACCGCGCCTTCATCCACACGCTACTGCCAAGCTTCATCGGACCCAGCGGCTACTTTATTGACGGAAACTTAGCCTTGGAAGAATGACAGAAATGCAACCCGTAGAAAGAATGATAGAAACCATGATGACAACATCGTGGACAAAAACGGTGGTACCATCAGCAGCTTCTCCGCCGATCACAACAAGGAGAACCACCCATTCGCAAGTGAGGGGCAAAACCCCCATCCATGAAGTGAACACCGACGATGTTGATGAATGGGGTCAAGCCTAAAATTTTGTAGTAGCTACAAGACTAGAAAACACAACCCAAGACCACTACATTAGTCTTGGAAGCCTCAGAAAGTAGTAGTGAGGACGCAGCCTCTAGTCACAGTGAGAAGGGAACCATGGGCCAACTACAGGAGGCAAAGGACACCAAAAAAGAAACAGAAGAAAAGAATTCCCAGAATAGTCAGTGGGAAGGCTAAATACTTGGCCGAGGAACAGCACCTCCACGTCGAATTCAACTTTGAGGGTGATGATAAGGTCAGGTACCAAATTTTTCTCCATTTTGATGTCTTTTCTTGCAAGAGAATAAGTGATACGGCTTTGATCCAGTTGTAATTACTTGATGAGGTTTATGCTTTAGTTGATAATATTGGATGGAGACAAATTTTTTACAATAAACTGCCCCTCTTATGTTGAGATGTTCTGTGAGTTTTATGCCACCTATGAGTTCTATTTTGATGTGCATAATTTTAATTTAAATATACCTATTATTCATTTTAGGTTGCAAAATAAAATGGTACATTGTTCAATTACAGGTTTTAATCTGCATTTAGGTGTCTATGATGATGATTATGCTAAAACTGCTGAGTATTTAGCCTCTTTATGTGATTATCCAGCTAGATGGGATCCAATTTTGATATACAAAGAATTAACAGGGAACCTACGCTTGAATTTAAGGGAGGAAAATCTAAAGCAAATGATATCTAGAGCCCTACTCTTAGATACATTCACAGATTCCTTTGTTATACATTTCCTAGGAAAAATAAAGATCCCACCAAATTAACAAAATATGAAATCTTCTTTTTGTGTTATTTGTTGAATGAATGAAAAGTTAATTTTGGTTTCTGGTTAGTCTCCCAGTTTAAAAGTATATCTGATGCTGGGCGGGGTATATATCTAGGTTCTGTGATTTCTATGCTAGCTACAGGATTAGGTTTGCTTGACAAAGAGCACACTGATTTGCACATTATTGAACATATTGTTCCTCTTGATATACCTGCACTTAATTCTTGGGCTTACTTTACCTCAACGAGAGGAAAGAAATTGTGTTTTATCCTCTAGGTCCTATCATTTCACCACGATCGCACTTATTTCGGATAGAAGAAAAGTCAATCCCAACCACTTCTGTAGCACCTCCAAGACCTGATAATCAAGCCCGCCTAGCCAGAATTGAGGTAAAAATGCACCACATTGATGCTAAACTTGATGCAATTCTCTCCCACTTTGTGAAACAGCTCGGCCCAAACTAGCCCAAATAACTTTTGGACCCACTTTTCACTTGACCCAAAATGTTTAACCCAAGTTATTTAGTAGTTTTATGCTAGCTATTATATACAATTTGGAATTACCGTAATTTTTCGATGTGGGAAGTGATACAAGTAAGCAGCTCTAGGCAAGCAGCTGATTCTTACACTTAGGGTTGCCTATACTCCAGCCTCCACCAACCTAAAGTCTTAGGAAACTAATTCCTCAGAGAAGTTCTCTATACTCACTTTTTGCTAACTTACTGATGAACTTCCCCCGTTGTTTGAATTTTTTCCACATTGAGGACAATGTGAGGAATAAGTGTGGGGTGAGAAGCAACTGGAATAGATGTGTTTTTATATTGTTTTTGCTGTGGTTGGTTGATGTATATATTTTTCTGCTATGTTCTGTAAATTTCTCTTCTGTTCTGCTATTTCTGCATAATTTTTCTACTGAGTGCTAGAGGCTTGCCGAAACTGTATGAGTTGATCTATTTTTTTCAGTTTCTCAACAGTTGCACTTGCTGATTTGTCACTTTTTCAATTCTCAGATTTTATTTTTTCTATTTTTGAGGTTTATTTTAAAAAAAAATACAGTTCCTTACTTGCAATGAGAAATTGATATATTATTATCACAGAATTCAAGTTCTTATGTCATTTGTATGCTAGCCTAAATAGAGTAAATTCATTATTGTTCATTTTGTTAGACTTGTTTTTAAGGCTTGTTTTGAAAATTCATGAAGTATGATCCTTGCTTAAATAGTAGGGTAATAAATGCATATTTTTCTTAAATGAATTGCTGTCCTTTATTAAGAATAACTTTAAGGACATTGTCTAGACCATATGTTTATATTAAAGTTAAGGGGTATCATCAAGAAAAGAAAGAAATAAAAATAGCAAAATTCAAAAATTAATGCACTCCTATGACCCACTCTTCTAGTTACTTGGTTATTTAGTTACCAACCCGATGGCTTAAGTAGTGCGGTACTTGGTGACCCCTTAAGGTGATTATGTATGAAAAAATTGGTGTTTGGGAGAGTATCACCCCTTTTTGGATCGTTTAAAAACTCGCACCATGCCTTTAGTTAAGTGAGCATGAGTGGAGCTAGTAGTCACTTGAACTTAATAACCTGGGCAAGTGGCTCAGTAACCATTTGTTTTACATTCACTTCATCGATTTCAAGCAAGATATAGTAAAAAGTGTAATAATAATCCCCAAAGTCTATAAATTTTATCGATCTAGTCAAGAGTTTCTAAGAGCCTATTCTTTCAAAAGGGTAGTTTAATATTAATGACATTCTAAATATTTTGTGTTTGAAATTAGATTAAGGGCCAACTTTATGTCTTGAGAAACACGTTTTAAAGGTGAGACTTGTTGAAATAAACTTTAGTGAAATTAAACTATTTCTGCTTTATTTTATTACATTACAATTTGATTCTTTGCTTTGGACAAATTAAATTTCAAATGGTTGAGGACAGGCTATGTTTTTATTGTTTTTTGAATTTCTATGTTTGAGGACAAGTAACCATGCAAGTATGGAAAAATCTGATGAGTTGCAAAACTCATTATTTTTTCCATATTAAATTCCATAATTTTGCTATAATTTTGATGTAAACAATTAGATTTTACTTCAATTTTAATTTTTAGACAGGTTTTGAGCTGAAAATGAGAAAAAGAACTAAAAGATGTTGTTTTAGAGCTTTTTCTGACTTGAAGGTACAGTCTTGTCCAAGGTTGTGGTCCAAGCCAACGAACAGATTCCAGAATTTCAGTTTTTGCCAGTTGTACAGAGTTTAAAACTATTTTAGATAGATGCAAACACAATCAGATCAGGATTAATACAAGAGTTATAATAGGAGTAGTGGATTTATTTTACTTTTTCTTTTAAATTGTGAACAACTATCTTTTTATTTGAAAAAAGACTACATAAAGACTGCCCTAGAAGTAGAAAATCATCTCCCTACACATCTCTTCTCATCACCTCCTCTCTCTCTCTTTTTCGGTTCCTCTTAGCTGAATTCTTCTTCCCCTTCTTCTTTATTTTTCTACAATTTTATTATGACCTAAGAGGCTAAACTCTTTTATTCAGTTAAAAGTTAATCAAATAGAGATTTATTTAAAGTTGTGAGATTTTATTCAAAATTTTTGTTCATCTTATTTTTGTTTTCAATTAATTTTTACTTTTGAGAAATACTACCTCCATTGTTGTCCTCTTAGAAATTCAAGAGGTCTATCGAATCTTCTAGAAAAACAACATATTGCAGATTAACTCAAGTAAATACATAATTATTTAATTGGGTTAATATAAATAGCAATTAATATATTTGTTTATATTAAGTAATTAATTGATTTGATTTAAATAATTCGATAATTATTATTAATCAAATTTGGATTCTTCTCTCATAAAGCAGTTAATTAATTAAATCTACATGCTTGATGGGTTATTAATTAACTAGAAATTAATTTAAGTACTACGCGAATTAATTTAATCATAAGTAAAAATTGGCGGGATTTGCTTGTTTAAACAATCGTGTTGGTTCCTCCATTGATAAGAAACACAACCTGACTTCTTCATCAACTTCTCTGGTCTCATTGTAAATTTCTTACAATGATCGAAATTTTCGTGGTGGAGTTGAACTGGAATCTGAATCTGTACCTGTAGTATTCGAAGAAGATGACTGAATTAGAGGGTAATTAATTTCTGAATTTGGTATACCTGAAGAAGAGGATGGCGTAGATAGAGTGCGAAGCGCATCCACTGCTTCAGATATACCATCACCCCCCAATTCTTTTACTTTTACTGAAAATGTTTCAGTACAATCAGACTCCTCTTTCTTCTTGCTGTTCTGCCATGGCCAGCTTGCTCCTTCTTCAAAAACTACATCTCTGCTTATGAGAACTTTCCCCTTACTAGGATAAAACACCCTGTACGCCTTTGAACCTTCTTCGTAACCTAGCAAAACTCCCTTTAAGCTTCTGTCTTCAAGCTTCGTTTGATGAGATGACATGACCTTGATATGAACAAGACATCCAAATACACGCAGATGTTGTATATTTGGTATCTTATCATACCAAGCTTGGTAGGGTGTCATTCCTTCAACACTCTTGGTTGGGCACCTGTTCAATAAAAACACAGAGGTTTTTACTGCCTCACCCCACAAATTTTCTGGCACATTTTTGCTTTTCATAATGCTTCGTGTCATCCCCATAACAGTTTGATTTCTTCTTTTTTTTTTCTGATATTCTGACACTTGGTATCAGAGCCTTAAGATCAAGGCCTTAAGATGTCTCATCTTGAAATTGAGAGAGCTAGAATGTTGAGAGAGCTAGAATGTTGAGAGAGAGAGAACAGAAAGAGAGAGAGTTAAAAGAAAGTGAGGAAGTCTCAAATGAAGAGAGTTCTACTACAGCTAGAGGTACCTTGTTCCCTGAGAAAGAAAGTTCAGTTTCGTTAAAATATCCTATGCTGACAAAGAGTAATTACGCAGCATGGGCTACAAAGATGGAGGTCTTTATGATGGCTCAAGGAGTGTGGGATGTAGTTGAGTCACCTGGCCCAATTGATAGTCGTAGAGAAAAAATGGCATTGGCTGCCATTTACCAAGGTATAGGGGAAGATACCTTGCTTCAATTGGGTGCGAAGAAGACCGCAAAGGAAGCATGGAGTATGCTGAGAACAATGAACCTAGGGGCAGACAAGGTTAAAGAAGTGAGAACTCAGTCATTGTGGAGTGAGTTTGATGCGTTGAGAATGAGCGACTCTGAGAATATTGATGATTTCTCAGGGAAACTCACGATTATTGTCAATAAGCTGAGAAGCCTTGGCAACACTGTGGAGGAAGTAAAAGTGGTGAAGAAACTGTTGAGATCAGTTTCACCAAAGTTTCTACAGATCGCAGCCACAATTGAAGAATTCAGTGACCTAACCACCAAATCAGTTGAGGAGGTGATAGGTTCACTCAAAGCTCATGAAGAAATATTGCTTAGCTGTGGTGGGAGATCTGATGAAACAGTTCTTCTTACAAGAGCTGAGTGGAAAGCTATAGAGGAGGCTAAAAAGAACAAGACTGCTGATACAAGAGATGGTAGAGGCAGAGGACGCGGAGGATGCGGTCGTGGCAGAGGAAGACACAGTGGTGAGTCAAGCCGAGGCGGTGATGACGAGTCGAAATCGCAAAAGAAGAAATTCGACAAATCAAAAATCAAATGTTACAGTTGTGGAAAAATGGGACACTTCGCATCAGAATGCTCATCGAAGGAGAGAGAGGAGCAAGCAAATTTGACCGAGAGAGATGATGGAGAAGAGTCCCTGTTGATGATTGAAACTTGTGAGCTGAATGGTCAGATTTACTTTGAAGAACCCTCTTTGATGATGATTGAAGCTGTCGAATTGAATGGGGTTCAAGGAGAAGCATATGTTGCTGCCACGATTGGGTGTCTCATGAAAGGAGTAGGTTGGTACCTCAACACTGGAGCTACCAATCATATGATAGGTGATAAACACTGTTTTGTTGAAATTGATTATTCTATTTGTGGCAAGGTTAAGTTTGGTGATGGTTCTGTAATTGATATACAAGGGATTGGGCCAGTTATATTTCAATGCAAAAATGGTGAACATCTGACCCTAACCAATGTATATTATATACCAAAATTGAAGAGTAATATTATTAGCCTTGGCCAAATTGATGAAAGTGGAGGTCGAATACTCATTGAAAGTGAAGTCTTGAGGGTCTATGATAACTCAAATAGACTCATAATCAAGGTGAGAAGACAACAAAACAGACTGTTTATTGCAAATCTACAGATTGCCGAAAAAGTATGCTTGATGACAAGCATAACAGAGTCGAGTTGGCTATGGCACGCGAGATATGGTCACTTAAATTTTCAAGCATTGAAGAAGCTGTCCAAAGAGAAAATGGTACAAGGTTTACCAGACATCTCGTTCCCAAATCAAGTTTGTGATGGTTGTACTGTGGGGAAACAACATCAAAAAACCTTTCCACATGCTGCGAAGTTTAGAGCAAAAGAAAAACTTGAATTGATGTATGGAGATCTTTGCGGTCCTATTACACCAACAACTCCAGGAGGTAATAAATTCTTTTTGCTTCTAGTTGACGATTATTCACGATACATGTGGGTTTTCTTGTTGAAAAGCAAACATGAGGCTTTCGAAGCATTCAAGAAATTTAAGAAGACAGCTGAAATTGAGACTGAAAAGAAACTGAAGTGTTTCAGAACAGATTGAGGGGGAGAGTTTCTCTCAGCTGAATTCAAAAAATTTTTTGACACAGAAGGAATTAAAAGGCAATTGACAGCGCCATATTCCCCACAGCAAAACGGAATCGTAGAAAGAAGAAATCAAACTGTTATGGGGATGACACGAAGCATTATGAAAAGCAAAAATGTGCCAGAAAATTTGTGGGGTGAGGCAGTAAAAACCTCTGTGTTTTTATTGAATAGGTGCCCAACCAAGAGTGTTGAAGGAATGACACCCTACCAAGCTTGGTATGATAAGATACCAAATATACAACATCTGCGTGTATTTGGATGTCTTGTTCATATCAAGGTCATGTCATCTCATCAAACGAAGCTTGAAGACAGAAGCTTAAAGGGAGTTTTGCTAGGTTACGAAGAAGGTTCAAAAGCGTACAGGGTGTTTGATCCTAGTAAGGGGAAAGTTCTCATAAGCAGAGATGTAGTTTTTGAAGAAGGAGCAAGCTGGCCATGGCAGAATAGCAAGAAGAAAGAGGAGTCTGATTGTACTGAAATATTTTCAGTAAAAGTAAAAGAATTGGGGGGTGATGGTACATCCGAAGCAGTGGATGCGCTTTGCACTCTATCTACGCCATCCTCTTCTTCAGGCATACCAAATTCAGAAATTAATTACCTTCTAATTCAGTCATCTTCTTCGAATACTACAGGTACAGATTTAGATTCCAGTTCAACTCCACCACGGAAATTTCAATCATTGCAAGAAATTTACAATGAGATCAGAGAAGTTGATGAAGAAGTCGGGTTGTGTTTCTTATCAATGGAGGAACCAACACAATATGAAGAAGCAGTTGGTGACGAAAACTGGAAACGTGAGATGGAGTCTGAAATTGATTCAATTCAAAAGAATGGAACCTGGGAACTCTCTGATTTGCCGAAGAACCAAAGAGCAGTGGGACTCAAGTGGGTCTTCAAATTGAACAAAGATCCAAACGGCAAGATTCTTAAACACAAAGCCCGTTTGGTGGCAAAGGGCTATGTGCAGAAATATGGCATTGATTATAAGGAAGTCTTTGCTCCTGTAGCCAGAATAGAAACTGTTAGAACTATTCTTGCTTATGCAGCTCAAAAACAACGGAGAGTTCACTACCTGGATGTGAAGACTGCGTTCTTAAACGGAGAGTTAGATGAAGAGGTATATGTTAGTCAACCAGATGGTTTTGTTGACAAAACAAATCCACAGAAAGTGCTACGGTTACACAAGGCATTATATGGTTTAAAACAGGCACCCAGGGCCTAGAACACCAAGTTAGATCATAGCTTAAAGTCATTTGGTTTTCAAAGGTGTCCTTTTGAGCATGCTCTTTATATGAAGAAGGAAGGGGATGATGTTACTGTTGTGGGAGTTTATGTCGACGACTTAATTCTCACCGGCTCAAATGGAAAAAATATTGAATGTTTTAAATAAGAAATGATGAGGATGTTCGAGATGAGTGACTTGGGGCTGCTGAGTTATTATCTTGGGATTGAGGTAAAACAAACTCCAGATTGTATATCTCTTTGTCAAGCAGGTTATGCAAGCAAGATTCTTGAAAAAACTGGGATGCTTAATTGCAACAGCAGTCGTGTTCAATGGAGCCGAAGTGTAAACTAAAAAGACAAGATGGTGAACCATTTGTTGATGCCACTGAGTATAGAAGAATTATCGGCAGCTTGAGGTACTTGGTAAACACACGTCCAGATCTTGCGTACTCCGTTGGTGTTGTCAGCAGATACATGGACACACCAACGGTGACACATATGAATGCTGTGAAACAGATACTGAGGTATGTGAGAGGCACTATTGGAATGGGAATTGTCTACAAAAAGAATCAAGAAAAAGAAGAACTTGTAGGCTTCAGTGATAGTGATCTTGCAGGAGATACGGATGACAGGAAGAGTACTTCAGGGATTATATTCTTTATTGGAGAAAGCCCAATCACATGGGTCTCTCACAAGCAAAGAATAGTTGTGTTATCTTCTTGTGAAGCTGAGTACATAGCGGCAACAGGTGGAGCTTGTCAAGGGTTATGGCTCAAAAAAATAATTGCAGAATTGAGAGGTGATGATAAAGTCAAACCAGTGTTGAAGGTTGACAACAAATCAGCCATATCACTAGCCAATAATCCGGTCTTTCACGAAAGAAGTAAGCATATTGACACAAGAATTCATTTTATTCGTGATTGTGTTCAATGTGGAGATATACAGCTTGAATATGTAAAGACTGAAGAACAGGTTGCTGATTTGTTAACAAAACCGTTAGCACGGCAGAGGTTCAATGAGCTGAGAGATAGAATTGGTGTTAAACAAGTTTAAGGGGGTGATTGTAGTAGTTAAACTTGTTTTTTTAATTTTGTTTTATTTATTTTATTATTGCTAGGTCAATAGTTAGTACCTATTTTGTAGGAGTAATTGCTGTTAGTGCAGATATTGAGCAAATCTGTTACAACAGATTTCCGCTAAGTTTGTTTTTTTTTCCCTTCTAGTGTCAGAATATCAGAAAAAAAAACAGTAGAAATCAAGAGCAACACAATTGAACAGAGGAAAAGATTACTCTTTCTTCACATTCACTAAAACTCTAAAATACACAGCAATATATAGAGGGGAAAAAAAAACAAACTTAGCGGAAATCTGTTGTAACAGATTTGCTCAATATCTGCACTAACAGCAATTATTCCTACAAAATAGGTACTAACTATTGACCAAGCAATAATAAAATAAATAAAACAAAATTAAAAAAAACAAGTTTAACTGCTACAATCACCCCTTTTAAACTTGTTTAACACCAATTCTATCTCTCAGCTCATTGAACCTCTGCCGTGCTAACGGTTTTGTTAGCAAATCAGCAACCTGTTCTTCAGTCTTTACATATTCAAGCTGTATATCTCCACATTGAACACAATCACGAATAAAATGAATTCTTGTGTCAATATGCTTACTTCTTTCGTGAAAGACCGGATTATTGGCTAGTGATATGGCTGATTTGTTGTCAACCTTCAACACTGGTTTGACTTTATCATCACCTCTCAATTCTGCAATTATTTTTTTGAGCCATAACCCTTGACAAGCTCCACCTGTTGCCGCTATGTACTCAGATTCACAAGAAGATAACGCAACTATTCTTTGCTTGTGAGAGACCCATGTGATTGGGCTTTCTCCAATAAAGAATATAATCCCTGAAGTACTCTTCCTGTCATCCGTATCTCCTGCAAGATCACTATCACTGAAACCTACAAGTTCTTCTTTTTCTTGATTCTTTTTGTAGACAATTCCCATTCCAATAGTGCCTCTGTGATACCTCAGTATCTGTTTCACAGCATTCATATGTGTCACCGTTGGTGTGTCCATGTATCTGCTGACAACACCAACGGAGTATGCAAGATCTGGACGTGTATTTACCAAGTACCTCAAGCTGCCGATAATTCTTCTATACTCAGTGGCATCAACAAACAGTTCACCATCTTGTCTTTTTAGTTTACACTTCGGCTCCATTGGAACACGGTTGCTGTTGCAATTAAGCATCCCAGTTTTTTCAATAATCTTGCTTGCATAACCTGCTTGACAAAGAGATATACAATCTGGAGTTTGTTTTATCTCAATCCCAAGATAATAACTCAGCAGCCCCAAGTCACTCATCTCGAACATCCTCATCATTTCTTGTTTAAAACTTTCAATATTTTTTCCATTTGAGCCGGTGAGAATTAAATTGTCGACATAAACTCCCACAACAGTAACGTCATCCCTTTCCTTCTTCATATAAAGAGCATGCTCAAAAGGACTCCTTTGAAAACCAAATGACTTTAAGCTATGATCTAACTTGGTGTTCCAGGCCCTGGGTGCCTGTTTTAAACCATATAATGCCTTGTGTAACCGTAGCACTTTCTGTGGATTTGTTTTGTCAACAAAACCATCTGGTTGACTAACATATACCTCTTCATCTAACTCTCCGTTTAAGAACGCAGTCTTCACATCCAGATGGTGAACTCTCCACTGTTTTTGAGCTGCATAAGCAAGAATAGTTCTAACAGTTTCTATTCTGGCTACAAGAGCAAAGACTTCCTTATAATCAATGCCATATTTCTGCACATAACCCTTTGCCACCAAACGGGCTTTGTGTTTAAGAATCTTGCCGTTTGGATCTTTCTTCAATTTGAAGACCCACTTGAGTCCCACTGCTCTTTGGTTCTTCGGCAAATCAGAGAGTTTCCAAGTTCCATTCTTTTGAATTGAATCAATTTCAGACTCCATCGCACGTTTCCAATTTTCGTCACCAACTGCTTCTTCATATCGTGTTGGTTCCTCCATTGATAAGAAACACAACCCGACTTCTTCATCAACTTCTCTGGTCTCATTGTAAATTTCTTGCAATGATTGAAATTTCTGTGGTGGAGTTGAACTGGAATCTGAATCTGTACCTGTAGTATTCAAAGAAGATGACTGAATTAGAGGGTAATTAATTTCTAAATTTGGTATACCTGAAGAAGAGGATGGCGTAGAAAGAGTGCGAAGCGCATCCACTGCTTCGGATATACCATCACCCCCCAATTCTTTTACTTTTACTGAAAATGTTTCAGTACAATCAGACTCCTCTTTCTTCTTACTGTTCTGCCATGGCTAGCTTGCTCCTTCTTCAAAAACTACATCTCTGCTTATGAGAACTTTCCCCTTATTAGGATCAAACACCTTATACGCCTTTGAACCTTCTTCATAACCTAGCAAAACTCCCTTTAAGCTTCTGTCTTCAAGCTTCGTTTGATGAGATGACATGACCTTGATATGAACAAGACATCCAAATACACACAGATGTAGTAAATTTTGTATCTTATCATACCAAGCTTGGTAGGGTGTCATTCCTTCAACACTCTTGGTTGGGCACCTGTTCAATAAAAACACAGAGGTTTTTACTGCCTCACCCCACAAATTTTCTGGCACATTTTTGCTTTTCATAATGCTTCGTGTCATCCCCATAACAGTTTGATTTCTTCTTTCTACGACTCCGTTCTGCTGTGGGGAATATGGCGCTGTCAATTGCCTTTTAATTCCTTCTTCGTCAAAAAATTTTTTGAATTCAGCTGAGAGAAACTCTCCCCCTCGATCTGTTCTGAAACACTTCAGTTTCCTTTCAGTCTCAATTTCAGCTGTCTTCTTAAATTTCTTGAATGCTTCGAAAGTCTCACGTTTGCTTTTCAATAAGAAAACCCACATGTATCGTGAATAATCGTCAACTAGAAGCAAAAAGAATTTATTACCTCCTAGAGTTGTTGGTGTAATAGGACTGCAGAGATCTCCATACACAAATTCAAGTTTTTCTTTTGCTCTAAACTTCGCAGCATGTGGAAAGGCTTTCCGATGTTGTTTCCCCCCAGTACAACCATCACAGACTTGATTTGGGAACGAGATGTCTGGTAAACCTTGTACCATTTTCTCTTTGGACAGCTTCTTCAACGCTTGAAAATTTAAGTGACCATATCTCGCTTGCCATAGCCAACTCGACTCTATTATGCTTGTCATCAAGCATACTTTTTCGGCAATCTGTAGATCTGTCATATGATTGGTAGCTCCAGTGTCGAGGTACCAACCTACTCCTTTCATGAGACACCCACTCGTGGCAGCAACATATGCTTCTCCTTGAACCCCATTCAATTCGACAGCTTCAATCATCATCAAAGAGGGTTCTTCAAAGTAAATCTAACCATTCAGCTCACAAGTTTCAATCATCAACAGAGACTCTTCTCCATCATCTCTCTCGGTCAGATTTGCTTACTCCTCTCTCTCCTTCGATGAGCATTCTGATGCGAAGTGTCCCATTTTTCCACAACTGTAACATTTGATTTTTGATTTGTCGAATTTCTTCTTTTGCGATTTCGATTCATCATCACCGCCTCGGCTTGACTCACCACTGTGTCTTACTTTGCCATGACCGCGTCCTCCACGTCCTCTGCCTCTACCACCTCTTGTATCAGCAGTCTTGTTCTTTTTAGCCTCCTCCCTAGCTTTCCACTCAGCTCTTGTAAGAAGAACTGTTTCATCAGATCTCCCACCACAGCTAAGCAATCTTTCTTCATGAGCTTTGAGTGAACCTATCACCTCCTCAACTGATTTGGTGGTTAGGTCACTGAATTCTTCAATTGTGGCTACGATCTGTAGAAACTTTGGTGAAACTGATCTCAACAGTTTCTTCACCACTTTTACTTCCTCCACAGTGTTGCCAAGGCTTCTCAGCTTATTGACAATAATCGTGGGTTTCCCTGAGAAATCATCAACATTCTCAGAGTCGCTCATTCTCAATGCGACGAACTCACTCCACAATGACTGAGTTCTCACTTCTTTAACCTTGTCTGCCCCTAGGTTCATTGTTCTCAGCATAGTCCATGCTTCCTTTGCGGTTTTCTTCGCACCCAATTGAAGAAAGGTATCTTCCCCTAGACCTTGGTAAATGGCAGCCAATGCCATTTTGTCTCTGTGACTATCAATTGGGCCAGGTGACTCAACTGCGTCCCACACTCCTTGAGCCATCATAAAGACCTCCATCTTTGTAGCCCATGCTGCGTAATTACTCTTTGTCAGCATAGGATATTTTAACGAAACTGAACTTCTTTTCTCAGGGAACAAGGTACCTCTAACTGTAGTAGAACTCTCTTCATTTGAGACTTCCTCACTTTCTTTTAACTCTCTCTCTTTCTGTTCTCTCTCTCTCAACGTTCTAGCTCTCTCAATTTCAAGATGAGACATCTGAAGGCCTTGATCTTAAGGCTCTGATACCAAGTGTCAGAATATCAGAAAAAAACAGTAGAAATCGAAAGCAACACAACTGAACAGAGGAAAAGATTACTCTTTCTTCACATTCACTAAAACTCTAAAATATACAGCAATATATAGGGAAAAAAAAAACAAACTTAGCGGAAATCTGTTGTAACATATTTCAATATCTGCACTAACAGCAATTACTCTTACAAAATAGGTACTAACTATTTACTAAGCAATAATAAAATAAATAAAACAAAATTAAAAAAAATAAGTTTAACTACTACAGGGACTTCTCCTTCTAGCTCGGTTGTGGATTTGCACTCTTCACGGCCGAGTTGGGTGTTTTTTAACTTTTGTTTGGTTTTGTCTTTTGTTGCTTTCCTCTAGCAGTTGTGTTGTTATTGTGATGGTTTGTTGATGAGGCTACTATGTTATTTTCTTTTTTTTATTGTTCTCTTTTGCTTTCTCTGTGCAAGAGGGAGACTGATCAGATTTGTTCTTCCTATGTCCATTTTCTGGCGAGAGGAAGAGGCGATAGTTTGAGACCTGACTCTTCAAAGGTGTGATAGGGACGCCAAAAAGCATATCTCCCTCGATTTTTGCTGGAAACTTTAGTTCTAAGATGGCGTCCTTGTTCTCTGGCAAGGATGTCCTGGTTGGCTGAGAATGGTATTCTGTCCGTGTATGGCCAAATCTCCATCGTTCTTCACTAGATTGGATTTTATGCAGTGTTTTCTTCTCCAGGTGTCGACTATCTATCTGGAAGCTTCAAGCTTTGATTATGGCTATTCCATTGATCGTAGTGAGTGCTGTTATGGCCATGTTTTTGGCTATTATTATTGGTGTTGCTTTCTACTGCCTTTCTTTTCGATGACGGGTTCTTTCAGATTTTACTTAAATGGTTTAAAGTTGAAATTCTCACTGATTTTTCTTGAAGTATATATAGGGATTATGTTTTACAATAGATTTATAAATATATAATAAATAATAAAGTAGAACAATTCTGTAATACCCGGCTAGACTTCGGTATCAGAATTTCTACCGTCCGGTGGAATCTCAGATGTCGGAGACCTCTAGATGGGTAAAACCATGTTTTCATGAAAGGTTTTAATGTTTTTGATGATTTTGAATGAAAAGGAAATGAGTTTTTGAATAAAAACAACCTTGGAGGAAAGCTCAGGTTCGGCCGCTGAAACTCAAAGTTCGGCCACCGAACATGCATGCGTTGCGGGTGTGCTTTAGGCCCCCGAAGGCATAAGTGAGGGAAGTCCAGGTTCGGCCGCTGAACCTCAAGTTCGGCCGCCGAACATGGCATGCATGCGGAGGCACATTCGGCCCCCGAACGTGGCCTGGACAGCCACTATAAAAGGGTCCCTTAGCCGAAAACGGGCGAGCTTTTCCCCATTTTCGGCCAAGGTGAACTTTTTGCCGTCCCTCACCGATCTTTGATGTTTTTCCTCTAGATCTTTCAAGTTTTTCATTTGTTTTAACTTTATTTTGAAGATTTGAGCTTTTGAGCAAAGTTTTGGAGCTTGGAGGTTCAAGACCTCAAATCTCTCCCAACCCCAAGTTTGGTCACCTCTACTCTCGATCTTCAAGAGGTAAGAGTCGATCTCTAGCTTATATTATGTTTTAAGCAAGTTTTATGAAGTTCATGGGGGTAGAATGCATGTTTAGGTTTTAGTTATGTTTATGGGTATAAATGTATGTTCATGAACAATGTGGCTTGCAAATGCTTGTATATGTGTGTTGTAGTTGGGGTTCAAGTTAGTTTGAGACCCCTAGGAGCTTGTGTGCATGTTTTAGTTGAGCTAAATGCATGATGGTTTGAGTTTGGAGGCATTTGTGCATGTTTGAACCAAGTTTCTGCCCTTTGGGAGAAACCAGGTTCGGCAGCCGAAGGGACTTTCGGCCGCCGAACCCTCTTATGGAGGCAGCCTTCGGCTGCCGAAGCTTGCCCCCGAAAGGAGACTTTCGTCTCTGTCTGGGAGTTTCGGCCGCCGAAAGTGCCGCCGAACATGCATGAGTTTCGCCTCTGTCTGGGAGTTTCGGCCGCCGAAGGTGCCGCCGAACCTGCCTGACTTTCGGCTCTGGAGGGACTTTTGGCCGCCGAACCTACCGCCGAAAGTGCCCTGTCCAGCCTTCCTTTGCATGTTCTTGCATGGATGTTTTGAGATGTTTTAGGGGGTTTTTAGGGGATATTTTAGAGTTATGTTCTAGTATGTTGGTCCCTCATTTGAGTCCACCTGTGTAGGTTCGGACCCGAGGAACCGAGGACCCCAGCAGTGAGTCAGCTGCTTCAGTCAGTGTCAAAGTTAGCCAGAGGTGAGTGGAATGACTCTTATGCTTTTAAATAAATCAGTTTTGAGCATGTTCATGCACCACGGATGCCATGTGATATTTTAGGTTGTATGCATTAGAAATCACGAATATGTTGCATTGCATAATATGTTGTTTATGTGGATGAATGTTGAATGATCCATTAGCCCTCATATGTTATGACATGATGATATGATATGGAAGTCCAGGTGTGGCCTGCACTACGCCCCTGGCACTATGTAAGAGAAAGACCGGAAGTGGCCTGCACTACGCCCCCGGCATCATGGATTATGTATGTTATGTTATGTTATGTATAAGGGAAAGACCAGGTGTGGCCTGCACTACGCCCCTGGCATGATTGGATTATGTAGAGGGCTAAATGGTGACAAGTTCATCCTTGATATGATTAGTTGTGATGTGATGCATTCCATGATAGCATGTGTTTTAAATGCTTTATGATTCTGCTCACTGAGCTCTAGTAGCTTACCCCTCTCCCAAATTCCCCAGGTTTGCAGGTACGGGCTAGACAGAGAAGTCAATGAGAGTAATGAAGTCTTATGTATGTAATAGTTAGAAGGTGGACATGACAGTTTTTATAATGATGTATAGATATGTAATGTAACAATATTGAGGTTAGAAGTGTGCTTGACCATAGTATAATGTAATTGTAATACCCGGCTAGCTCAGGCATCGGAATTCTTACCGTCCGGTGGACGTCGAGGATGCCAGTGTTGTTAGAAGGGTAAGAGAATGATTTCTAAACTGTTTTCAGTATTTAATGCGTTTTGAATGAGTTTTGGATTAAGTTTTGAAGAGAAAAGACTTTGGAAACTTTTGCCATGTTCGGCCGCCGAAGGTAATGTTCGGCCGCCGAAAGTGGTATAGATTCGGCTTCCGAAGGTCATGTTCGGCCCCCGAACGTTGCATGGTTTTGCATGCAGGTTTGGCAGCCGAAGGTGAGTCGGCCAGCCCTCTATTTCAGTGCCTCCAGTCGGTGAATTGGATGGATTTCCGTTCCTTTCACTTCCTGAGGTGAGGCCACGTCCTCCCTGAGTCACTTGCTTTGGTTTTATCACCTTGTAACGTTTTAATGGGTAGATGGTGAAGGGTTTGAGTGAAAAAGAGAGGTTTGGTAGTGTGGAGAAGGTGAAGGGAAGGTGGTGCATGTCCTTAGGTTCAGGTTGATAAGCTTCTGTTTTCAGGAGGTAAGGGCAGCTTTTTACCTTGTTTTACTGATTTATACCAGCTTTTAAAGAGGTTAAGGGTAGAGTTGCATGTATAGGGTTTAAGTTTAGTGTTGGATGAGTTATGCATGAAAGCTTGTCTATGTGTTTGTTTGTTGTTTTGTTGGGGTTGTAAGTTAGTGTTGGACCCCTTTGTTCATATACTTGAGTATATGTGTGTTAAGGAGTGGTGTTATGCATGTTTAGAGAGGTGAAAAGGATGGAGGAGCTAGGTTGCGGGTGAAGCTGAGTTCTTGAAGAACTCAGGTTCGACAGCCGAAGGAGCATTCGGCCGCCGAACCTCTTGCATGGTGGCTTCGGCTGCCACAGCTTGCCCCCGAGTGTTTTAAGGTTCGGCTCTGTTTAAGGGGTTTCGGCCGCCGAAGGTGCCGCCGAAGGTTAAAGACTTTCGTCTCTGGAGTATGTTGTGGCCCCCGAACCTTGCCCCCGAAAGGGTTCGGCAGCCGAAAGTAGACATTCGGCCGCCGAAAGTATGCAAGAGACAGGGCATTCGGCCGCCGAACCTGCTGCCGATCGTGTTCTGTCTAGCCTTTCTTTTGCATGCCTTATGTGATTGTTTTAGGAGCTTTTTAAGGGGTTTTGGGATGTTGTTTACGAATTTTTTAGAATGTGTTTGACACCTCATTCGAGTCCTTTTGTGTAGGATTGGACCCGAGAGTGCGAGGAGGTCATCAGTGGTAGGTGTTGCTGAGTCAGTTCTGTTTTCTGCTAGAGGAGCAGAGGTGAGTGGAACGAAACTTAATGCTTTTCATTAAGACATAAACTACTTCCAGCATAGTTCATGCATCATGAGTATATAGTAGGTTGCGTGCATTAGAGTTCACGAATATGCCGCATTGCATTACGTACTTGTTGTTGTGGGTAAATGCTGAATGATCCAATAGTCTCAGACAGGAAGTCCAGGAGCCTTTGACTACGCCCTGGCAGGTATATGTGAAGTCCAGGAGCCTTTGACTACGCCCTGGCAAATGGTAAGGGGAAGACCAGGTGCTCGATTCTACGCCCTGGCACAGAGTTACTGGGACTATGTGGTGACAAGTTTACCCTTGATGTGGATTGTCTGTGATATGATGCATTCCATAAGATCTGTGTTAATGACTTGTTTTATTTACTGTTCTACTCACTGGGCTTTGGAGCTCATCCCACTCCCTTAATCCCAGTTTTGCAGGGTCAGAGTAGCGGGGAAGAGTCAGCAAGAGCAGCGTGTTGATTAAAGGACTGTATGTGTAATAGCCTAGTGTGGACATGATGTAACTAAAAAGAGTTATATGTAAAAGCATGTAATAGCGTGTAAGTTAGTATGAGATGGTTTAGAATGTGCTTTGCCTAGTGTTTGTTTATCCCTTGTATATGCATGTATCCTGTTTTCAGTTTCTTGATGAGAACTGTGTCACAACAGACTTAATCAATGTTGTATTTCGCAAACCCAGTGAATGATAACTGTGAGGGAAGATAGGGTTTCATTCCCTTGACCCAAGACCAGTGCAGAGGGAAGACCAGGTTTGATTCCTGTGACTCTATGGTAGCCAAGGTTAACTTATGATATGCTGACCCTACAGAGTGGGTTCTATGTTTCAGAACATAGTGCATGGAGGTTACTTAGTAAGTATCACTGGTTTAGCCCTGAGGGCTATTATGTCTGATGTTCTAAAGGTTAAGTCTGGTAGTTATACAGAAAAAGTGTAAAAGACTAGTAGTCGAGTCGGATCATGTATGGGATGCTTGGAGTTCAGGTTAGGCTTGCTACGGGTTCTGGCGGCCTTAAGCCGATCTGGATCCTAGCGCCGAGCAGTTTGGGCCGTTACAGAGAGGTACCGGTTTCCGGGCTTTTACAGATGGTATCAGAGCATAGGTTCCTCAAAAGTACGGTGTGTGAGCATGTTTGTTCAAGGATGAGAGATCCCACATCGGAAAGAGGTTGCTTCAGTTATAGCAAGGCAAAGCACAATAAGTAAAATCATGTCCATTAGGTTGTTAAGTTTTGTTTTGCGTGCTGATGTGAAATACCATGAGGGATGCTATGCATGTATTTGTCTATGTTCATGTGTCTTTCATATGAACTATATGTGTGCTAATGTTTGTCTATTTGTGTTTTGTGTTTTCAGAAGAGCTAAGATGAGTGGAATTAGTCCTCAGATGGATTCAGATCCGTCTGAAGGGTCTTTTGATGAAAGCAGGGATGGAATGGATCTAGAAAGAGTATCTGGAGATAGGAAAGAGAGGGAAGTGGATGTGCAAAGAAGGGATATAGGTTTGCAGGTGAATATGGACAACGAATCTTTAGAGGATATGCAGGCCAAGGATGCCAGACTTTCAGTTATAGGAGAGAATGAGCCCTCTACTTGGAGTACAGCTACCTCAAAAGGAGTGCAATGGGGGAGCACTAGTAAGCACAAAGTCAGAGGCCTTAGAAGGTCAAAGCAAAAGGAGTGGGATAGGACTAGGAAGGGTAGGTTGTGGAAGCAGTTTAGAGAAGGGTGTGGCAGGTGTGGAAGGTTGCATAAGGGAGTCTGTCGTGTCGGGATAACAGGATGTTATAGGTGTGGTCAGGAAGGACATATGATACGTGAGTGTCCTGTTGCGCCTTGGATAGTTCAGTCCCAGCGGACATTTTCTGGTAGAACTGTTCAGCAGGAGGCAACCACATTTGACACAGAGGTGCCAGGTATGCTTGTGTTTTTGGGTCGTCTGTTGTCTATATGTTGTGAGATTCATAGAGGAAAACAGAATTATAGGAATGCTGAGGAAAGTGAATAGCTAAGAGATTAGTGAACTAAAGAAAAGGTAAAGAGAGAATTGCTATGAAATGTGGTAACCTTGGGTTGGTACGTGTAGTTATAGTACGAATGTACAATAAACGAAAGAGAAAAGAAGAAAGACGAAGGTTAGAAAGAGAAGAGAGTTCGTCTGGGAATAGGTGGTCTTTGAGGCAGAGAAAAGTGCCAGGCTTTTCTTATGAAGATTCCCGTGGGAAGTTCCGTTAGCTTTGGCTTGGATCTTCACCCTGATTCTATAGGAGGCTATCACATTGAACACGGTGACGTCAGGTACGGTCACTGGAAGTGTTTGGATGTGTATGCTATTTGGTTTGGACCCTAGTGTTTTGCTTTCCTTTCTGTTTGTGAGCCTTAACTAGGGTGGGTTTGATGACTTCTGGGCTTAGAGAGTTTTCTTTGGGTTAGTAGACCCGAGTGTGATCCATCTGTGGCAGAGTCAGTCTGTCGGTTCAGTTCAGAGCATGTGAGAGTAGTGGATGCAATCCAGCTGACCTTATGGGTCTAGAGTTGACTCGTGATGTCAATCTAGAGCGGATTGGCTAGCTACTCATGGTACTACCTGAGTCTGCAGAGACAAGGTAGGAAAGTTCAGAGTATAGAGCCTAGAATGGATCAGAGTGAGTCCTGAGAGAGGAAAAAGTATCGGAATGCCTAGAAGTTGGTATCAGCCCCGTAAGCTCATAGTTTTGCAGGAAAGGTTGCTAGGGGGTTTTCGCTCTTGTGAGCAAGGTTTGCAGTCAGGTCAGGGAATCAGCCTCAGTGCCAATGTTCGTATTGACTAGATGTTTCCAGTATGGAGGCTTGGTAGCTAAGGGGTTTTATCTGACTTAGTACCTCACCCTGGAATGGTCCAGAATTGTGATGGGAAACGAAGGATGACTTCTTGAGCTGTTATAGTACCGGTCAATGGTGACAAAGTATGTCTAGTGAGGAGTGATCTAGAAAGAACAGCGACGAAGGATCGATTGTGGTTTTCCTAGGTAAAACCTAGATTTGAGTATTATCTGTTGAGAGGTAGAATGTGAAAGTTAGAAAAGAGATGAGAGGAAAAAGGATAAAGAGAAAAAGGAGTTAGGATCAGAGTAGCGCAGCAGAAGCTGTAAAGTTCAGGCATAGATTTCGTTCTTGATTGTTTACTTGTTTGTTTTTAACATTCGAGGACGAATGTTTTTAAAGGGGGGAAGATTGTAATACCCGGCTAGCTCAGGCATCGGAATTCTTACCGTCCGGTGGACGTCGAGGATGCCAGTGTTGTTAGAAGGGTAAGAGAATGATTTCTAAACTGTTTTCAGTATTTAATGCGTTTTGAATGAGTTTTGGATTAAGTTTTGAAGAGAAAAGACTTTGGGAACTTTTGCCATGTTCGGCCGCCGAAGGTAATGTTCGGCCGCCGAAAGTGGTATAGATTCGGCTTCCGAAGGTCATGTTCGGCCCCCGAACGTTGCATGGTTTTGCATGCAGGTTTGGCAGCCGAAGGTGAGTCGGCCAGCCCTCTATTTCAGTGCCTCCAGTCGGTGAATTGGATGGATTTCCGTTCCTTTCACTTCCTGAGGTGAGGCCACGTCCTCCCTGAGTCACTTGCTTTGGTTTTATCACCTTGTAACGTTTTAATGGGTAGATGGTGAAGGGTTTGAGTGAAAAAGAGAGGTTTGGTAGTGTGGAGAAGGTGAAGGGAAGGTGGTGCATGTCCTTAGGTTCAGGTTGATAAGCTTCTGTTTTCAGGAGGTAAGGGCAGCTTTTTACCTTGTTTTACTGATTTATACCAGCTTTTAAAGAGGTTGCGGGTAGAGTTGCATGTATAGGGTTTAAGTTTAGTGTTGGATGAGTTATGCATGAAAGCTTGTCTATGTGTTTGTTTGTTGTTTTGTTGGGGTTGTAAGTTAGTGTTGGACCCCTTTGTTCATATACTTGAGTATATGTGTGTTAAGGAGTGGTGTTATGCATGTTTAGAGAGGTGAAAAGGATGGAGGAGCTAGGTTGCGGGTGAAGCTGAGTTCTTGAAGAACTCAGGTTCGGCAGCCGAAGGAGCATTCGGCCGCCGAACCTCTTGCATGGTGGCTTCGGCTGCCACAGCTTGCCCTCGAGTGTTTTAAGGTTCGGCTCTGTTTAAGGGGTTTCGGCCGCCGAAGGTGCCGCCGAAGGTTAAAGACTTTCGTCTCTGGAGTATGTTGTGGCCCCCGAACCTTGCCCCCGAAAGGGTTCGGCAGCCGAAAGTAGACATTCGGCCGCCGAAAGTATGCAAGAGACAGGGCATTCGGCCGCCGAACCTGCTGCCGAATGTGTTCTGTCTAGCCTTTCTTTTGCATGCCTTATGTGATTGTTTTAGGAGCTTTTTAAGGGGTTTTGGGATGTTGTTTACGAATTGTTTAGAATGTGTTTGACACCTCATTCGAGTCCTTTTGTGTAGGATTGGACCCGAGAGTGCGAGGAGGTCATCAGTGGTAGGTGTTGCTGAGTCAGTTCTGTTTTCTGCTAGAGGAGCAGAGGTGAGTGGAACGAAACTTAATGCTTTTCATTAAGACATAAACTACTTCCAGCATAGTTCATGCATCATGAGTATATAGTAGGTTGCGTGCATTAGAGTTCACGAATATGCCGCATTGCATTACGTACTTGTTGTTGTGGGTAAATGCTGAATGATCCAATAGTCTCAGACAGGAAGTCCAGGAGCCTTTGACTACGCCCTGGCAGGTATATGTGAAGTCCAGGAGCCTTTGACTACGCCCTGGCAAATGGTAAGGGGAAGACCAGGTGCTCGATTCTACGCCCTGGCACAGAGTTACTGGGACTATGTGGTGACAAGTTTACCCTTGATGTGGATTGTCTGTGATATGATGCATTCCATAAGATCTGTGTTAATGACTTGTTTTATTTACTGTTCTACTCACTGGGCTTTAGAGCTCATCCCACTCCCGTAATCCCAGTTTTGCAGGGTCAGAGTAGCGGGGAAGAGTCAGCAAGAGCAGCGTGTTGATTAAAGGACTGTATGTGTAATAGCCTAGTGTGGAAATGATGTAACTAAAAAGAGTTATATGTAAAAGCATGTAATAGCGTGTAAGTTAGTATGAGATGGTTTAGAATGTGCTTTGCCTAGTGTTTGTTTATCCCTTGTATATGCATGTATCCTGTTTTCAGTTTCTTGATGAGAACTGTGTCACAACAGACTTAATCAATGTTGTATTTCGCAAACCCAGTGAATGATAACTGTGAGGGAAGATAGGGTTTCATTCCCTTGACCCAAGACCAGTGCAGAGGGAAGACCAGGTTTGATTCCTGTGACTCTATGGTAGCCAAGGTTAACTTATGATATGCTGACCCTACAGAGTGGGTTCTATGTTTCAGAACATAGTGCATGGAGGTTACTTGGTAAGTATCACTGGTTTAGCCCTGAGGGCTATTATGTCTGATGTTCTAAAGGTTAAGTCTGGTAGTTATACAGAAAAAGTGTAAAAGACTAGTAGTCGAGTCGGATCATGTATGGGATGCTTGGAGTTCAGGTTAGGCTTGCTAGGGTTCTGGCGGCCTTAAGCCGATCTGGATCCTAGCGCCGAGCAGTTTGGGCCGTTACAGAGAGGTACCGGTTTCCGGGCTGTTACAGTAATCCCCTTTTGAAACATGATCTTAATGTTATTGATGTCCATGTTTAGCTAACTCAACACTTGTTATGTCACCCCATTGGGGGCATTGATGAGATCCCACAGAGGGGTCAGGTTTATGATTATGTATAAGTTCAGTGCATGCACAGGTTGAGTTTGGCGTATGATAGAATGTATGAAAGAAAAGTTCTAAATTTTTATGTATGTTGTTGATCATGTATGGGATTAAACAGGTTTACAGGTTACATGTCAGGCTTGCTACGGGTCCCGGCGGCCTTAAGTCGACCCGGATCCTAGCGCCGGTAGCGGTCTGATTTTCAGGTCGTTACAGAATGGTATCAGAGCCCTAGGTTCATATGGTCGGACCTAGAGTGTCGGGCTCATAGATGTTATAGAAGGTGAAGCACAGTAGGAAAGGTCATGTCCACTAGGATAGGATGTGGAGTCCTGTCTTACATGATGATGTGAAATGCTATGATATGAATGATATGCTATGATATGTGATGCGGGTTCATGTGTGCCCACATGAACCATATGATGTTAATGTTTATGTGATGTGTACTGTTTTTCAGAAAACAGGATGAGAGGAACTCGTCGATCAGCAAGATTGACTGGAGTACCACCTGAGGATGAGGGCACGAGCGCCCGTCCTCCAGCATTGCCTAGGGCAATGTCTAGTAGGTCTAGTAGGTCTAGCAGAGAAAGAGCAGTGAGAGACCCTAGAAGGTCTTTGGATCTGGGTAGAAGTAGATCAGTCAGAGGAACAGTGCAGGGAGGAGTGTCAGAGGACATGGGGGATGATATGGATGTAGAGCAGAGGAGGGATGGCAGTCTGGGAGTCAGTATGTCAGAAGAAGGAATGGGAGAATCCCAAGGAGGCACTCAGGCCTCGGGATTTGTTCAGCCACCTCACTACCCACCCTTCTCACAAAACCCTGGGTATTCGATGGGAGGCACATCGGACTACCACAGCTTTAGCCCTTATCCCACACAGATGCCATACCCACCCTACTACCCACCATATTCACAGTACCCAATGTATCCACCTCCACCTTACTATCCAAATCCAGCAAACCCTACCCCAGGGGATGCTGCACCTCCTCCTCCTCCAGCAGAAACAGCAGCCCCAGTTACCTAACCTCCTAGACCTAGCTCAGCCAGTGGGAGCAAGGTCAAGATGACCGACTACATGAAGTTGGGTGCTCCCCAGTATGAAAAAGGGGATGACCCGTTTGTGTATCTGGAGAGGGTCAAGGTGATCACAGATGAGATTGGGGCTGATGATAGTAGAGCCATTCAGATGGCTGGGTTCACACTTAAGTGCAAGAAGGCACGAGAGTGGTTCAAGAATTATGTGAACCCGAAAGTGGATAGCATGTCTTGGGAGGAGTTTGCAAACGAGTTTGCAGGATGGGCTTTCCCAGATAGTTCAAGGGAGCTGAAGATGATAGAGTTTGAGCAGTTGAGGCAGACTGATGAGATGGGTGTAGAGGAGTTCACAGACAGATTTTTGGAGATGTTGCCATTTGCAGGGCAAAGCCTTGACTCAGACCAGAAAAGGTCAAGGAGGTATATCATGAAACTCCACTCCAGATATTCCTCCTTGATCCAGTCAGCAGATAGGGAGAGCTTCCATGCCATAGTGGATATGGCCCGGAAAATGGAGGCCAGTGCCATCGTTCAGGGGACAGTTAAACAGTCAGTGGCACAGCCTTCTGGTTCTAAGACCCCAGGCTCTTCTTCAATGAGTGCAGCAACTTCAGGTAGCAAGAAGTGGGACAGAGGTCCCAGGAAGTCTAAGAAGAACAAGTTCTGGAACAAGGTTAAGTCCAGTCTGGGACTAGGGAGTGGCTCAAGCTCTGGTACGGATAATGCAGTTTGTGCAAGGTGTGGTAAGCCACACAGAGGAGTATGTCGGTTTGGGACGACGGCCTGTTACAGATGTGGTCAGGAGGGGCATATGTCTCGAGAATGTCCAAGAGCAGCCCCGATGGCTCAGTCCCAGCAGACAGCTTCAGGAAGTGTAGCGCAGCCAGCAGCTCCAGCCATGACTCAGGCCAGTGGCAGAGGCAGAGGGAGAGGGGCAGCCTCTTCTTCAGCGGGTTTCAGAGGTGAAGGTCCATCAGCTCCAGCACGGATCTTCACAATGACACAGTAGGAGGCAGATGCATCTAACACCGTGGTGGCAGGTAATTTAGTCATTGGTTGTTCAGATGTGTATGCCTTGATGGACCCTGGTGCATCTCATTCTTTTATTGCACCGAGAGCCGTCCAGAGGGTAGGGTTGATGATCTCTGAGTTAGAGTGTCCTCTCTGGGTCAGTGGACCCAAGTGTGATCCATCAGTGGCAGAGTCAGTCTGCCAGTGTAGTCCTGTATTTGTTGAGGGGAGATGCTTGTCCGCCGACCTTGTGGTTCTAGACTTGACAGATTTTGACGTCATTCTAGGGATGGACTGGTTATCTACCCATGGTGCTACCTTGGACTGCAGGGACAAGGTAGTCAGGTTCAGAGGTCAGGATGGGTCAGAGGTTGTCTTCAGAGGAGACAGGAGGGGTACACCTAGAGGTCTGATATCAGCTCTTCAGGCTCGTAGGTTGCTTAGGAGGGGATGTCAGGGGTATTTGGCTTATGTGAGAGAGCTTAGCAGTCAGGTTAGAGAGCCCGCCTCAGTGCCAGTGGTTAGAGAGTTTCTAGACGTCTTCCCAGACGAGCTGCCAGGTTTACCACCTGCTAGGGAGATAGAGTTCGAGATAGAATTGATGCTTGGAACCCGACCGATCTCTATCCCTCCCTACAGGATGGCGCCAGCAGAATTGAAAGAGTTGAAGGAGCAGTTGCAGGAGCTGGTAGACAAGGGCTTCATCCGACCGAGTACCTCACCCTAGGGTGCTCCAGTCTTGTTTGTCAGAAAGAAGGATGGATCCCTTAGACTTTGTATCGACTACAGATAGTTGAACAAAGTCACTACCAAGAACAAGTACCCTTTGCCAAGGATCGACGATCTATTCGACCAGTTAGCAGGAGCGGGCTGTTTCTCCAAAATAGATCTGAGATCTGGGTACCACCAGCTGAGGATCAAAGATGAGGATGTGCCAAAGACGGCTTTCAGGACCAGATATGGGCATTTTGAGTTCCTTGTAATGCCGTTCGGGTTAACCAACGCCCCTGCAGCATTCATGGATCTCATGAATAGAGTGTTTAGCCAGTACCTGGATCACTTCGTTATTGTCTTCATAGATGATATCCTAGTGTATTCCAGGAATGCAGAGGAGCATGCCCATCATCTGAGGTTGGTTCTACAGATCTTGAGGGAACATGGCTTGTATGCCAAGTTCTCCAAGTGTGAGTTCTGGCTGAGGAGCATTTCGTTCTTGGGGCATGTAGTGTCAGAGAATGGGATAGAGGTGGACCCCAAGAAAATAGAAACTGTGGCTAACTGGCCTAGACCCACTTCAGTGACGGAGATCAGGAGTTTCTTGGGTTTGGCAGGTTACTACAGGAGGTTCGTTCAGGACTTCTCGAAAATAGCAGCTCCTCTGACCAGACTAACCAGGAAGAATCAGAAGTTTCTGTGGACCGACCAGTGCGAAGAGAGTTTTGCAGAGCTTAAGAAGAGGTTGACTTCAGCTCCAGTTTTAGCCCTGCCATCTAGTGATGAGGACTTTACAATCTTTTGTGATGCGTCCCGTGTGGGACTGGGTTGTGTACTAATGCAGAATGAGAGGGTGATTGCTTATGCTTCTAGGCAGCTGAAGAAGCATGAGTTGAATTACCCCACACATGACCTTGAGATGGCAGCAGTAATCTTTGCACTCAAGATGTGGAGGCACTACCTCTATGGGGTAAAATGTGAGATCTTCACGGATCATAAAAGCCTGCAATACATCCTGAGTCAAAGAGACTTGAACTTGAGACAGAGGAGATGGGTGGAGCTGTTGAGTGACTATGATTGCAAGATTCAGTATCATCCGGGTAAGGCGAATGTAGTAGCAGACGCCCTAAGCCGGAAGTCACTAGGCAGTCTATCCCACATCACGGCAGAGAGGAGACCAGTGGTGAAGGAGTTTTACAAGCTCATTGATGAAGGTCTACAGTTGGAGTTGTCTGGTACAGGTGCCTTGGTTGCTCAGATGAAAGTGACACCCGTGTTTCTGGAGCAGGTGGCTCAGAAATAGCATGAGGATCCGGAGTTAGTGAAGATTGCCAGGATTGTTCAGTCGGGCAAGGACAGTGAGTTCAGATTTGACAGTAAGGGGATCCTCCGCTATGGGAGTCGATTGTGTGTACCAGATGACATAGGGCTAAAAGGAGACATTATGAGGGAGGCTCATAATGCAAGATACAGCGTTCACCCCGGAGCCACCAAGATGTATCAAGATTTGAAGAAAGTTTATTGGTGGCCAGCGATGAAGAAAGAAGTGGCACAGTTCGTGTCAGCCTGCGAAGTGTGTCAGAGGATGAAGCTGGAACATCAGAAGCCGGCCGGAATGCTTAACCCGCTACCTATTCCAGAGTGGAAATGGGAGAATATAGCTATGGACTTCGTAGTGGGGTTACCGGCGACGTCCAACAGATTGAACTCCATATGGGTGATTGTGGACAGACTCACCAAATCTGCTCACTTCATCCCTGTCAAGAGTGGCTACTCTGTGGACAAGTTGGCGCAGGTATATGTGGATGAAATCGTCAGACTGCATGGGGTTCCGGTTTCGATAGTGTCGGATAGAGGGCCCCAGTTCACCTCCAGGTTTTGGCGGAGTCTGCAGAATGCCATGGGTACTAGGTTGGATTTCAGCACTGCCTTCCACCCCCAGACTGACGGACAGTCAGAAAGGACCATCCAGACTATCGAGGATATGCTTAGAATGTGTATGCTGGACTTTGGCGGTTCTTGGAGGCAACATCTACCTTTGGTGGAGTTTGCCTACAATAACAGCCATCATGCTAGCATCGGGATGGCTCCATATGAAGCTTTATATGGGAGAAAGTGCAAGTCACCTGTTTGCTGGGAGGAAGTTGGAGAAAAGGCCTTGGCAGGGCCTGAGCTAGTAGAGATCACCAGCAGGGTGGTACCCATAATCAGAGAAAGAATCAAGACTGCTGCAAGCAGACAGAAGAGTTATGCAGACATCCGCAGAAGACAGGTAGAGTTTCAGGAGGGGGATCTGGTATTGCTCAAGGTGTCTCCAATGAAAGGAGTGGTTCGCTTTGGGAAGAAAGGTAAACTAGCTCCGCGATACATCGGACCCTTTGAAATCTTGCAGAAGATTGGGAATGTGTCGTACAAGCTAGATTTGCCTGCTTCAATGGCAAGAATCCATCCGGTTTTCCATGTTTCAATGTTGAGGAAATTTATGTCAGATCCGGGCAAGGTTCTTAGTGAGCCTGATGTGGAGATCCAAGAGGATCTCACCTATGTTGAGCAGCCAGTGCGGATCATAGACACCCAGATCAGAAAGCTGAGAAACAAGGAAATCCCGATGGTGAAAGTCCTATGGAACCACCACAATATGGAAGAGTGCACCTGGGAGACACGGGAGTCCATGCTCCAGCGATACCCTTATCTTTTCTAAGGTTAGTTTCTTATATGTTTCATGTGTTTTATGTGTATGATATGTTGTATGCCATGCTATGTGCTAGTTAAGGAACATTCGGGGACGAATGTTCTTAAGGGGGGGAGAATGTAATACCCGGCTAGACTTCGGTATCGGAATTCCTACCGTCCGGTGGAATCTCGGATGTCGGAGACCTCTAGATGGGTAAAACCATGTTTTCATGAAAGGTTTTAATGTTTTTGATGATTTTGAATGAAAAGGAAATGAGTTTTTGAATAAAAACAACCTTGGAGGAAAGCTCAGGTTCGGCCGCCGAAACTCAAAGTTCGGCCGCCGAACATGCATGCGTTGCGGGTGTGCTTTAGGCCCCCGAAGGCATAAGTGAGGGAAGTCCAGGTTCGGCCGCCAAACCTCAAGTTCGGCCGCCGAACATGGCATGCATGCGGAGGCACATTCGGCCCCCGAACGTGGCCTGGACAGCCACTATAAAAGGGTCCCTTAGCCGAAAACGGGCGAGCTTTTCCCCATTTTCGGCCAAGGTGAGCTTTCCGCCGTCCCTCACCAATCTTTGATGTTTTTCCTCTAGATCTTTCAAGTTTTTCACTTGTTTTAACTTTGTTTTGAAGATTTGAGCTTTTGAGCAAAGTTTTGAAGCTTGGAGGTTCAAGAACTCAAATCTCTCCCAACCCCAAGTTTGGTCACCTCTACTCTCGATCTTCAAGAGGTAAGAGTCGATCTCTAGCTTATATTATGTTTTAAGCAAGTTTTATGAAGTTCATGGGGGTCGAATGCATGTTTAGGTTTTAGTTATGTTTATGGGTATAAATGTATGTTCATGAACAATGTGGCTTGCAAATGCTTGTATATGTGTGTTGTAGTTGGGGTTCAAGTTAGTTTGAGACCCTTAGGAGCTTGTGTGCATGTATTAGTTGAGCTAAATGCATGATGGTTTGAGTTTGGAGGCATTTGTACATGTTTGAACCAAGTTTCTGCCCTTTGGGAGAAACCAGGTTCGGCAGCCGAAGGGACTTTCGGCCGCCGAACCCTCTTGTGGAGGCAGCCTTCGGCTGCCGAAGCTTGCCCCCGAAAGGAGACTTTCGTCTCTGTCTGGGAGTTTCGGCCGCCGAAAGTGCCGCCGAACATGCATGAGTTTCGCCTCTGTCTGGGAGTTTCGGCCGCCGAACCTGCCGCCGAAAGTGCCCTGTCCAGCCTTCCTTTGCATGTTCTTGCATGGATGTTTTGAGATGTTTTAGGGGGTTTTTGGGGGATATTTTAGAGTTATGTTCTAGTATGTTGGTCCCTCATTTGAGTCCACCTGTGTAGGTTCGGACCCGAGGAACCGAGGACCCCAGCAGTGAGTCAGCTGCTTCAGTCAGTGTCAAAGTTAGCCAGAGGTGAGTGGAATGACTCTTATGCTTTTAAATAAATCAGTTTTGAGCATGTTCATGCACCACGGATGCCATGTGATATTTTAGGTTGTATGCATTAGAAATCACGAATATGTTGCATTGCATAATATGTTGTTTATGTGGATGAATGTTGAATGATCCATTAGCCCTCATATGTTATGACATGATGATATGATATGGAAGTCCAGGTGTGGCCTGCACTACGCCCCTGGCACTATGTAAGAGAAAGACCGGAAGTGGCCTGAACTATGCCCCCGGCATCATGGATTATGTATGTTATGTTATGTTATGTTATGTATAAGGGAAAGACCAGGTGTGGCCTGCACTACGCCCCTGGCATGATTGGATTATGTAGAGGGCTAAATGGTGATAAGTTCATCCTTGATATGATTAGTTGTGATGTGATGCATTCCATGATAGCATGTGTTTTAAATGCTTTATGATTCTGCTCACTGGGCTCTAGTAGCTTACCCCTCTCCCAAATTCCCCAGGTTTGCAGGTACGGGCTAGACAGAGAAGTCAATGAGAGTAATGAAGTCTTATGTATGTAATAGTTAGAAGGTGGACATGACAGTTTTTATAATGATGTATAGATATGTAATGTAACGATATTGAGGTTAGAAGTGTGCTTGACCATAGTATAATGTAATCCCCTTTTGAAACATGATCTTAATGTTATTGATGTCCATGTTTAGCTAACTCAACACTTGTTATGTCACCCCATTGGGGGCATTGATGAGATCCCACAGAGGGGTCAGGTTTATGATTATGTATAAGTTCAGTGCATGCACAGGTTGAGTTTGGCGTATGATAGAATGTATGAAAGAAAAGTTTTAAATTTTTATGTATGTTGTTGATCATGTATGGGATTAAACAGGTTTACAGGTTACATGTCAGGCTTGCTACGGGTCCCGGCGGCCTTAAGTCGACCCGGATCCTAGCGCCGGTAGCGGTCCGATTTTCGGGTCGTTACAAATTCAAATCAACAATAGTAAATTTTGTGTCCCATTTTTCCACAACTGTAACATTTGATTTTTGATTTGTCGAATTTCTTCTTTTGCGATTTCGACTCATCATCACCGCCTCGGCTTGACTCACCACTGTGTCTTACTCTGCCACGACCGCGTCCTCCGCGTCCTCTGCCTCTATCACCTCTTGTATCAGCAGTCTTGTTCTTTTTAGCCTCCTCCCTAGCTTTCCACTCAGCTCTTGTAAGAAGAACTGTTTCATCAGATCTCCCACCACAGCTAAGCAATCTTTCTTCATGAGCTTTGAGTGAACCTATCACCTCCTCAACTGATTTGGTGGTTAGGTCACTGAATTCTTCAATTGTGGTTGCGATCTGTAGAAACTTTGGTGAAACTGATCTCAACAGTTTCTTCACCACTTTTACTTCCTCTACAGTGTTGCCAAGGCTTCTCAACTTATTGACAATAATCGTGAGTTTCCCTGAGAAATCATCAACATTCTCAGAGTCGCTCATTCTCAACGCGTCGAACTCACTCCACAATGACTGAGTTCTCACTTCTTTAACCTTGTCTGCCCCTAGGTTCATTGTTCTCAGCATACTCCATGCTTCCTTTGCGGTCTTCTTCGCACCCAATTGAAGCAAGGTATCTTCCCCTATACCTTGGTAAATGGCAGCCAATGCCATTTTGTCTCTGTGACTATCAATTGGGCCAGGTGACTCAACTGCGTCCCACACTCCTTGAGCCATCATAAAGACCTCCATCTTTGTAGCCCATGCTGCGTAATTACTCTTTTTCAGCATAGGATATTTTAACGAAACTGAACTTCTTTTCTCAGGGAACAAGGTACCTCTAGCTGTAGTAGAACTCTCTTCATTTGAGACTTCCTCACTTTCTTTTAACTCTCTCTCTTTCTGTTCTCTCTCTCTCAACGTTCTAACTCTCTCAATTTCAAGATGAGACATCTTAAGGCCTTGATCTTAAGGCTCTGATACCAAGTATCAGAATATCAGAAAAAAATAGTAGAAATCAAAAGCAACAAAACTGAACAGAGGAAAAGATTACTCTTTCTTCACATTCACTAAAACTCTAAAATATACAGCAATATATAGAGGGAAAAAAAAAACAAACTTAGCGGAAATCTGTTGTAACATATTTCAATATCTGCACTAACAGCAATTACTCCTACAAAATAGGTACTAAGTATTGACTAAGCAATAATAAAATAAATAAAACAAAATTAAAAAAAAAACAAGTTTAACTACTACAGGGACTTCTCCTTCTAGCTCGGTTGTGGATTTGCACTCTTCACGGCCGAGTTGGGTGTTTTTTAACTTTTGTTTGGTTTTGTCTTTTGTTGCTTTCCTCTAGCAGTTGTGTTGTTATTGTGATAGTTTGTTGATGAGGCTACTATGTTATTTTCTTTTTCATATTGTTCTCTTTTGCTTTCTCTGTGCAAGAGGGAGACTGATCAGATTTGTTCTTCCTATGTCCATTTTCTGGCGAGAGGAAGAGGCGATAGTTTGAGACCTGACTCTTCAAAGGTGTGATAGGGACGCCAAAAAGCACATCTCCCTCGATTTTCGCTGGAAACTTTAGTTCTGAGATGGCGTCCTTGTTCTCTGGCAAGGGTGTCCTGGTTGGCTGAGAAAGGTATTCTGTCCGTGTATGGCCAAATCTCCATCGTTCTTCACTAGATTGGATTTTATGCAGTGTTTTCTTCTCCAGGTGTCGACTCTCTATCTGGAAGCTTCAAGCTTTGATTATGGCTATTCCATTGATCGTAGTGAGTGCTGTTATGGCCATGTTTTTGGCTATTATTATTGGTGTTGCTTTCTACTGCCTTTCTTTTCGATGACGGGTTCTTTCAGATTTTACTTAAATGGTTTAAAGTTGAAATTCTCACAGATTTTTCTTGAAGTATATATAGGGATTATGTTTTACAATAGATTTATAAATATATAATAAATAATAAAGTAGAACAATTCAAATCAACAATAGTAAATTTTCAACTTAATATCTTTTGAGATATACTTGCACCAAATGGATTTTTTTTTCTTTTTTGTAGAAAAGGAGAGGAGATAGAACAGCAGGCCAATGGACACTCTTTTAACATATAATAAGAAAAATGTGATATATTTTCCACATAGGCAATTGTTTAATGATCAATAATCACATCGTTGCAGAAAAAATCTGATATGTTTCAAATCATGCTACAGTCATAGAGAATGATAGATTGAAACATTCATACATATAAAATCAATTAACATATATGTAGTAGAGAGATGGTCTTTTTGTAATACCATTATTCGCTCTTTTTTTTTCCAAGATATATTAATATAACAAGAAAATAAAAAAGAAAAGAAACTTTTGTGAGAGGAAGAATCTGTTTAATGTTATTATTTTAAAAGTATATTAGTTAGGAACAATTTAAATCTTAAGTCTATTAAAATAGTACTTTTAAAATAATAACATAAATTTTTAATTGTTCCTAACTAATAGTACTATTTTAAGTATATTAGTTAGGAACAATTAAAAATTTATATTATGTTAAATTTATTATACTTTAATCATCAGAACTACATAATATTTAAATAATATTAAAATAAATTTTTTTGTTAAAAAAACTAATAGTAGTACAAAACATTCTTCTAAAATTGCTTGTGATAAATAAAATTCTAAACTAGTAATCCGGTACTTTAAGACAATATCATCTTACATAATAACAAGATAGTAAAAAGCAAAGAAAGAAAGACAAGCAGATGTGTTAGGTTTTGTCATTCGATGATGGAACCACCTTTGGGTCTCCCTTCCATCTGGTTGTTATTTTGTTTTGTTTGTTTTCTTTCCTTTTTTGGTGTTGTAGTAGTTCGTTAGCATATTAATTGTGTTTGAATTTTGTGTTTACATTGGATTTTGGATCTGTAAGTTCTGTATGTAGGTGTGTCTGATCTGCTTCAGAGAGGGTTTATAAGTGTTCACGTTGATATCTTGGAACTGCGCTGTTACGTCCGGCAAACAACACTAAACAACACTGTCTAGTTTTGTCACATCTCCTCTCTCAATGTGGTGGTCGCTTTGTCAGAGATTCAGGTTTTTCTTATTCTGTTTTGGGTTTTGATGGATGGCAAATGTTCGGTCTTAGTTGATTTGCTATTAATTCGGCTGTGGCTATTGAGTTTTCTCTTCGTCGTTTGGCTCATGTTGTGGATGTCCCTGTGCTTTTGTGTGGATTTTTTAGGAACATAAATAGAATTTTTGCCCTGTTCCGCTGATTTCTTTCTCTGCTTTTTCTCCTGGTGTATTTGTGGCAATGGAAGTGATTGGTTGGCAATGCGGTATATTTTTGTGGTCAAACGACGTGATTTGAGTTGAACTAATTTTGGTTAATTTGCACGTTTACTATTTAGATTGGACTGGTTTCAAGTTGATTTATTTTGTTTCAAAATTGGATTGAACTTTTTATTGAAGTTTGGTTGGATTTTCATCGTTGAGTTTGTATTTTTTTTAATTCTTCGATAAAAAAATAAAATAATAATAATAATAAATAAATAAACTAACTTATCCGAAGGAAAATAAAAGGGATCAAATTTAAAAAAAAAAGCAACTTTTACCGAATGAAGGAATTTAAAAAATTTATTTACTTAAAAGTAGTGAGTTAAAATTTATTTGAGCAAAAATTTTTGAAAGACCATCTTTTAGTTGAAAGTCCTCCCCTGCTCTCGGCTCTTGTATCTCATAAGAGAAGAAAAATACATCTGTCTCCTTCATTACTAAACTGATCATCCCTCCTCAGTTCTCATCAATCATTTCTTAATAATTCACTAATTGATTAACTTTGTCTAGTTTTTTAAATATTTCATTATTAGAATACCTTCTTTTTTTTCTTGTACATCAAGCAAAATTTTTTACTTTAGTTGCTCAATAACGTACAAGATTTATGTATTTTCTTTTTTATCTGTAAATTAAATCTGGCGTTGAATCCAAAGGGCAAAGCTTACATAGGGGTGATAATTTTTGTCGGTTCGATACAAAATCAAATCGAATCGAATAAATTAAAAATTAAAATTTTAATATTTATAAAAATCAAACTAAATCAATTTTAGTCAGAAATCAAATCGAATTATATCAGTCTGATTCAGTTCAATTCGATTTGATCGATTTAAATTTTTAATAAACTTTTTTATGTTTTACACTTTATTTTTAATATTTTAAAATTCAATTGAAATATTTTAATTTTAATATAATATAATCTCCCTATATTAAAAATAATATACTATTATCACTAATTAGTTCGGTTTAGTTTTTTTATTTTTTTATTAAAATTAAACCGAACCGAAATAATCAAATTTTTAAAATTAAAAATCATACCGAATTGAAATAAATAAAAAATAAAACTAAAATTTTAAATTAATTCAATCGATTTTTTAAATTTAAACCGAATTCTGGACACGCTCGAAGGCACGAAACAAAGATGCAAGCCCACCCAAAAACTAAGCCCAATTCCTTTCCTTTTGAAAATCTAAGAGACGGTGACTTATATTGAAGAAGCTTCTGTATTGCTGCCATCGCCGAGAAGGGCGTGTTTTAGTCGCAGAAAATATGTACGTTTTTGGTAAAAAATTTTCTTATTTTTTAAATATTAAAAAATATATTTATTTTAATTTTCTTTACTCTAATTGCAAAATAAAAAAATTTGTTTTTTATTTTTTAAAATTTTTAAAGAAAATTGACACATTTAAATTATTATTTTTCATATTTTTTAAAATAAAAATAAAAAATTCAGTAGAAGTATAGATTTTATATAAATAAAACACGATTTTTATATATTTAAGTATATATAAATTTTTATTTTTATTTTACATTAAAATATAAAATATATGAATTTTTTATTTATTTTAAATTAATATAAAAATTAAGGTAGGAAGTATTATAAAAAAACATAAATTTTACAAAAAATAATGATAATCTAAATATATTTTTAATTTTTTTAATAAAAAATAATTTTTAATATTATATGAAATGAATAATTTTTTCAATTTTTATACAAAACAAAAAAAATAAAAATAAAAATTATTTTTATAATTAAATGCAACCTAATTCGCCCGGAAAAAATATCAAGGAATCAAGATGACTTGGCCAGAAATAACCTTGCCTGTCTAGGAAAATCAAATCCAGCGTTTCGCAGTAAGCTTACCCAAACCATCAATTCTAAGGTTAGCATTGATCGGTTTGATTTAAAATCAAATTAAATTAAATAAATTAAAAATTAAAATTTTAGTATTTATAAAAATTAAATCGAATCGATTTTAATTATAAATTTAATCAAATTGAATCCATCTGATTCAATTTGATTCAATTCGATTTGATCCATTTAAATTTTTAATATATTTTTTATTTTTTATGCTCTATTTTTAATATTTTAAAATTTAATTAAAATATTTTAATTTTAATATGATTTAATCTCTCTATTTTAATAATATATTATTATTAATAATCGGTTTAGTTTAATTTTTTTAATTTTTTATAACTAAAATTGAATCGAATCGAATTTACATAATTGAAAATTTTAAAATTAAAAATTAAATTGAAATGGATAAAAAATTAAATTAAAATTTTAAATTAATTTAATTTAATTAAAATTTTCGATTTAAATCGGATATCGTGGACTATAATCAATTCTATCTAGCAAACTATCTAGCAAACTCTAATTTATTTCAGTAAAATGATATAATTTTGATTTTATTTTTAAAAAAATAACTCTAACACAATATTTTCATAGTTGACCTGATCAATGAATCAGTGAATGTCAGAAAGTTCTAATCAAAATTTAATTAATATGTTATTAAAAAATATTATAATATTAATAAGAATATTTTTGTTATAATTATTGCTTCATATATATCTTATAAATAATTATTAAAATAATTTCATTTAAATTTTGAGATCCAAAAATATTTTTTAAAAAATAATTTGAAATTTCAAGTAATAATATTAAATTTTATGTAATAGAAAAATACTTAAAATTAAAATTTTATATTAACTAATAAAAAAATAAATATTCATATATTGAAATTATATAATAAAGTAAACAGAAAAATCGTTTTATACTTTATAAAAGATAATAAAATGAAAGATATGTAATAATTTAATTTAATTAATACAATAAATTATTTTATACTATTAATTCTCTAAATTGCTTTTTCAAAAGTGTTTTTTATAAGTAATCAGTTATATGTTAACAATTAATATATATTATTAATTTTATTAGATAGATAATTTAAAAATTTAAACTAATTTAATTTAAAGTTTATTAATTAAATTAATGGTAGAGTTTCTATAAATTTTAAATTTTTTTCTGTTTAAATTTATATAAATTATTTTTATTATAATTCAATTTTTTTAAAAAAAAAAAGTTCTAACCAATTAAAATTATATGGTTTCAATTAAGGGTTGAAAGAATTTTTGGACCAATAAAAAAGTGGAACTTCTTTGATTTTGTAAAAGGTATTAAAATATTTATAATAATATTAATAAAAAGTTAATGAACTTTAATATATTAAGAAAAAATAAAATTTTATAATATATTATATTTAGAAATAAAATAAAAATTATTTAATTAAATTATTATCTATAATAAATTTGTATAGTTTTTTATTATTTTTTATCGTATATATAATTTATACTATTTATTAAAATAAAATAAATAACAAACAATAAAATTTTGTAAAATATTCATGTTTATATTTTTTATAAATTACATTTTATTTTGATTGGTTAAAAAAATAATAAATAGATTTATTATTACATAAAATTTTTAATTTAAATTTAATTAAAAAATATAATAAAATTTATCAATAGTAAATTTTATAATTTCTAAATTAAATTAGATTAATTCTATCTTAAAATTAATATCATTATTTTTATATAAATCAATTTTTATTTTTATACCACTTTTATATATAAATATCACTAAAATAAAATTAATTTTTTAAAATGAGCAGACATGACATTTTTAGAAACCATAAATTTAAAAAAATAATTTTCACCGTACAAAAATAATTCAAGTGAGAAGAAAACAATACAATACCGAAAAAATGCTTATATATATTAATTGTAATGACATTTTTATTAGCTATTCTTTTACAGAATTGGAGCATAAACATAATTATTTTTTTATTTTAATTTATATTTTTTTAAATTTCATTGTTATAATTTAGTTTATAAATATATATGTAATATTAAAGATTGATTGAGTTAGTTATATATTTAAAATTTTCCTATACAATACTATGATTTTATAATTTTAATATTTTATTATAAAATTAAATTATAAAATATATATATTATGGTGTTTATAATAAAATATAAATATTAATTTATTTTTTATAATTAATATAAATCAATATTAAAATATATTAAATTTGAGTTTTAATAGTTTTAATCACACAAATTATTCAGATATCCTATAATTTCTAATTAAGTGATAGAAATAAAATCATAATAATACATTATCATACTAGAATATATACTTATCCGATAAAATTACATATCATATGTTATGTTGTATATAAAAACTCATCGCCTCTATAATCAGGTATGTTATATTTTTCAACTGCCAATTTTATTATTTACTATTGATTTAAGTGTCAGATAAATTATCAAGTCAACTCAGCTACTGTGTTTTTTTATTTTGTGAATTTATATTCAAAAAATTATGATATAATCAATATTAATAATATAATATAATAAATTAAAAATTAATTGAATTAATTATATATTTAAAATTTTTAAATATAATATTATAATTTTAATATTTCATTACAGAATTAAATAATAAAATATATACTATCATTTTTATAATAAAAATATAAATATTAATTATATTTTATAATATAATTTTATATTATTTCTAAAAGTGATATAACTTATATAAAAACTTGCTAGCACACATTAAATTTCAAATTAGTATATATAAAAACGGTAAGGGAAATGAATAATGAAATTATAAAAAAATACCGATTAAAATTTATTTAAATTATAATAAATAATTAAATTAAATTGGGTATTAAATTATAGATAAAAATTATTTAAATTGATATTAGAGTTTATATAAATTTAAATTGTACTTAAATTATATTTTATTTTAATAAAAGTAAAATTCTAAAAAAAACTAAATTAGTAAAATAATAGAAAATATTGCTAATTTTAAATCTATAAATAATAATTTAAACTAATATTCAGCAAGTATATTGATCATAAAGAAAATGGATAAAGAAATTTTAGTTTTTAAATCTACGAATACTAAAGTAACAATAATAAATCTACAAATACTAAGTTGTTATTAAATAAATATCTGTTTTATTTTATAATAATAATAATAATAAATAAAATTTACATATAAAAATTATTTATTATAATATTTACAAAAAAATATTTTTCATATTTTAAAATCGTTATTAAAATTTCTATATATAAATGTGTTAATAAATTTTAATTTTTTAAATTAAAATTAAATAATAAAAAATAAATTATTTTATTAAAAATATTTTTAGGAAAAATATTTTCTAAATATAAATTATTTTTCGCCATTTAGTTTTTATATATAATGTTTATAATTAAATTATATCCCAACCCAAAACTGAATAACCACTGCATTTTTATTTTTAAATCAATGCTCTCCTTATTATTTTCTCTAGACATATTATGATCAGGAAAAATTTTATATGTAACTAAGTGCATAATATCCTGCTAATAAGTAAATAATAAATTAGCTAAATTTATTATAAGTTTTATAATTAAATATATTTTATTATATATATATATCAAATGCGTGTAAAAATTTTTTATAATTAATTTTAGTATTAACTAAAATTTTTGTTGTATAAAATAAATATAAAATACAAAAAAAAATAAAAGTACATGGATGAAAAAGAAGTCTTATCTTAATCATGGTTTATCATAGCCATTTGGAAGCTATGAGTCTAATTTTGATTTAGAAGGTTGATCATAGAATCATAATTTTCGTGTTTACTCTAAAAAAGACCATATAAAAGAATTTGAGAGAAAAGAATAAAAAAAAAGCATAAAAATTTAGTTGTTTCATGATTTGCATTACTTGTTGTATCCTTACATGATGATGGAGACATCATACTTCAAGGCTATCACCTATTTTGTCCAATATCAAAGACGTAAATTCAAAGTTTATAGATGTTTTTTTCTGAAAAAAAGGTTCATTTAAACAAGCATATAATTATTAAAATAGATCAAATAATTCACTAAAATTTTTAAAAATAGATCAATAATTCCCTAAAAGATATATAAACCCTTAAAAAATTTTAAAAATTAAATAAACAAATTGTTCAACCTTTTAAATAAAAAAAAATTGAATTATAAACTTACTTTTAATTCTAATCCGGCCAAGTTGTAAAAAAAAATTATCAAGTATATATTACTAATTTATTCTAAATGTATTCGATTTATACCATAATAGTGAGTATCTACGGTATTGTAGAATATAAATATAATTTTTCTACGAAATAGTTCAAAAGATATTTTTATAGGAGTATTTTTTTAGAACGCTCGTGATTACCAATTTGATTATAATATAACTAAACTAATTATAACCAATTTGATTATGATATAACTAAACTAATTACAATTATTCTATTAAAAGTTGAGTAAAGATGAGAGAAAAAATAAAAAAATATATTTATTTGATTTGTTTTAAAATTACTATAACATTAATAATTGAAATAATTATTGAGCTACGCTTCAAAATTAAAATAGGAATTTAAAAAACAAAGAAAAAAGTTTAATTTTTTATGCAATGAAATTGATATGGAACAGTTAGACTCCTATTAGGATTAGGATTATTTTTGCATATTAGGATTTTATTTCTATTGTAAATAGCCTCCCTTGACTATTAGGATTTTAGACTCCTATTAGGATTAGGATTATTTTTGCATATTAGAATTTTATTTCTATTATAAATAGCCTCCCATTGGCTATTAGAAAGGCACTTTCCAATTTTTAAAGAAATTTCAATAAGATTTTTCGTCTTTTAGCCTATATTTTCTCTTATTTTGTCTTAACCAAACGATATTGGTTACAACTCCTGACGGAGTCTAAATAGTCATGTATCAGATTGGTATCAGAGCGAAGTTCGACCATGGCAGATAACCAAGAGGCGCGACTTGCTACGATTGAGACATCTTTGGCAGAATTGAGGGAGATGATCGGACAATTGACCCTACAGCAGGGAATCCACCAACCCGCCGCCGCCGCACACCCCCAACCAGTCGCCAATCCTGTGGCTGCCAATCCTGAGGTTACCTATGTGGTGAAGAAAATCTTATGTTCAACAAAACAGGAGGATGAGACGCAAAGGAGGAAGATTTTCCAGGCAAAGTGTCGAGTAGGAGAGGCAATTTGTAGGCTAATCATAGATAGCTGCAGTTGTGAGAATCTGATAACTAAGCAACTGGTGGAAAAATTACAGTTGCCTACACAGCCTCACCCCTCACCATATAAAGTTGGATGGATTAAGGAAGGACCGACAATTGAGGTTAACAGAATCTGCAGCGTGCCTATCTCGATCGGTAAATCTTATACTGAACCTGTTAATTGTGATGTTGTGGATATGGATTGCTGTGGAATTTTGCTAGGTCGCCTTTGGCAATTCGACGTTGATGATTTGCATAAAGGGAAGGAGAATTCATACATGTTCACGTGGAATCAAAAGAAGATTACTATCTTGCCTTCCGGTTCTGCGAAACATTCTAAGGTGGAAGGGAAGCATATTGTTGCTGTTTCTACGGGAGTACAGAAGCTATCAGGCGCAATTGAGAAATCTGGAGGCACACTAGCTTTATTGGTGAGAGCAAAAGGTACAATGAAGGATGCACCATCTTTACCACCGCCCGTCAAAGAGTTGTTGAAGGAGTTTCCTAAGATAGTGGAGGAAACATCAAAGCTTCCACCCCTGTGGAATATCCAACATCAGATTGATCTCATTCCTGGATCAAAATTACCGAATCTGCCTCATTACAAGATGAGTCCAAAGGAGAGCGAAATCCTCCAAGAACATGTGGAAGAATTACTGAAGAAGGGGCACATTCGGGAGAGCATTAGCCCCTGCGGAGTACCTGCCCTATTAGTTCCAAAGAAAGATGGGACTTGGAGAATGTGCGTGGATAGCAGGGCCATCAACAAAATTACAGTTCAATATCGATTTCCTATCCCACGATTGGATGACATGCTAGATCAGCTATCCGGGGCTAAAGTCTTTTCTAAAATCGACCTCAAAAGTGGCTATCACCAAGTTCGGATTAAGGAGGGAGATGAATGGAAGACTGCCTTCAAGACTAAGGAAGGCTTGTATGAGTGGCTAGTTATGCCCTTTGGTTTAACAAATGAACCTAGCACTTTTATGCGACTCATGAACCAGGTTTTACATCCTTTCTTACGCAAATTTGTGGTTGTTTATTTTGATGACATTTTGATATTTAGTCGCAGTGAGGAAGAACATCTTCAACATCTCCATCAAGTCATGACGGCCCTGTAACGACCCGAAAATCGGACCGCTACCGGCGCTAGGATCCAGATCGGCTTAAGGCCGCCGGGACCCATAGCAAGCCTGACATGCAACCTGTAAACCTGTTTAATCCCATACATGATCAACAACATACATAAAAATTAAAACTTTTCTTTCATTCATTCCTCATACACCAAACTCAACCTGTGCAAGCACTAAACATAATCATAAACTTGACCCCTCAGTGGGATCTCATCAATGCCCCAATGGGCGATATACATGTGTTGAGTTGGCTAACATAGTCATCAATAAACATAAGATCATGTAATAAAAGAGATTACAACATCTATAGGGTCAAGCACAACTTCTAATTCTCAATATCATTATACATAACATAACTATTCAGTTATACATCATCTTACAATTTATCATGTCCACTTTCTAACTATTACAATTACAAGACTTTACTCTTCTTGACTTCTCTGTCTAGCCCGTACCTGCAAACCTGGGGGATTAGGGAAAAGGGGTGAGCTACTAGAGCGCAGTGAGCAGAATAATAGAAAACAACATTTAAATCTCATGCCATCATGTAATGCAACACTGTAACGACCCGAAAATCGGACCGCTACCGGCGCTAGGATCCGGGTCGACTTAAGGCCGCCGGGACCCGTAGCAAGCCTAACATAATACCTGTAAACCTGAATAATCCCATACATGATCAACAATAAGCATAAAAATTAAAACTTTCCTTTGCATACTCATCAACCAAACTCAACCTGTGCATAAATATTAACATAACTTTGATCCCTCTGTGGGATCTCATCTGTGCCCACAAAGGGGTATCATAACCTGTGTTGAGCTGGTTTACATAAACATCATGTGAATCTCTAAGATCATGTATAAAAGGGATACAACAATCTATGGTCAAGCACATACTAACATCCATAAAACTCATTACATAACTATACTGTACTGTTACATTACAATTTTGATCATGTCCATTACTAGCTATTACATAACATGACTTCTTTACTCTATCCGGACTCCCGCTCTATACTGTACCTGCAAGCCTGGGGGTAAGGGAGAGGGGTGAGCTAAAAGCCCAGTGAGTAGAGCTAGTAAAACATATTAACACTATGCTCAAATGGAATGCATCATAACACAAACAATTCACATAAGGGTTGGGTGAACTTGTCACCAAATAGTCCAAGTAAACTCTGTGCCAGGCCTGTAGAATGGGGTCCTGGTCTTTCCTGTCAGAACATACATTACTTACCATTTTCCCAGGACCTCCTCTGGCTCCTGGTCTTCAAGTCCCATAACCGTACCTTACTCTGTGCCAGGCCTGTAGACTGGGGCCTGGACTTGCTTACTCTGTGCCAGGCCTGTAGCATGGGGCCTGGTCTTCCTGTCTTGGACTAATTGGGTCATCCAACATTCACCCACAACAACAACAATTTATGCAATGCGGCATATTCGTGAAACTAATGCAATCATCCTATTACATAATCATGATGCATAAAACATGGTAAAACAATTAATTTAAAAGATTTGGTTTTAGTTCCACTCACCTCTGGCTGACTCTGACAACACCGCAGCTGAACTCACTGCTGGGGTCCTCGGTTCCTCGGGTCCGAACCTACACAGGTGGACTCAAATGAGGGACCATACATACTTGAACACAACTCTAAACTACTCCCCAAAAACCCCCTAAAACATCCTGAAAATATCACAGAAAATATGCATGAAATGGCTGAACAGGGCACTTTCGGCGGCACCTTCGGCGGCCGAAAGTCCTGGACAGAGACGAAACTCAGCTAGGTTCGGCGGCACCTTCGGCGGCCGAAAGTGCCAGACAGAGACGAAAGTCTCTTTTCGGGGGCAACTTCGGCAGCCGAAAGGCCTGCCTTCCCAGCCACGTTCGGCGGCCGAAAGTACCTTCGGCTGCCGAACCTGGTTTCTGCCAAAGGGTAGAAACTTGGTTCCCTTAACACATCTCGCCTCCAATCCTTTCCAAACATGCATATTTTTCAACCAGAGCATGCATACAAGTTCCTAGGGGCCTCAAACATACATATACCCCATCTACAACACTTCAATCACACACAAACAAGCTACATTGTTTCAAACATCAATATTAACCCATAACTCATCATATAACCTAACAAGCATTCTACCCCTTAAAAACTTCATAAAACTTGTTTAAATCATACATTGAGCTTAAGATCGGCTCTTACCTCTTGAAGATCGAGGGCTGAGGAGATCTAAACTTGAAGATGGGAGAAGTTCCAACTTTTGGTCTCCAAGCTCCAAAACTCGTTCTAAGCTCAAAGATCTTCAAAACCAAAGTTATAAACTTGTAAAGATCATGGAAAAAGGAAGGAAAAACTCAAGATTGAGGGAGGATGGCGGAAAGCTCACCTTGGCCGAAAATAGGGAAAAAAGCTCGCCCGTTTTCGGCTAAGGGACCCTTTTATAGTGGCTGGCCAGACCACGTTCGGGGGCCGAATGTGCCTCCGCATCCATGCAAATGTTCGGCGGCCGAACTTGACTTTCGGCGGCCGAACCTTTGCTTCCCTAACTCATGCTTTCGGGGGCCTAACGTGCCTCCAAAACGCATGCATGTTCGGCGGCCGAACTTGACTTTCGGCGGCCGAACCTGGGTTTTCCTCCAAGGACTTTTCATGCAAAAACTCATTAAATTTCATGCTCAAAACCATTAAAAACATGAAAACATTTTTATAAAACATGATTCTACCCTTTTTGAGATCTCCGACATCCGAGATTCCACCGGACGGTAGGAATTCCGATACCGGAGTCTAGCCGGGTATTACATTCTCCCCCCCTTAAGAACATTCGTCCCCGAATGTTCCTCAACTAGCACTTGCATAGTAATCAACATAACATACATACAACACATAGAGACTAACCTTAAAAGAGATGAGGATATTGCCGGAGCATGGACTCCCGTGTCTCCCAGGTACACTCCTCAATATTGTGGTGGTTCCAAAGGACTTTCACCATCGGGATTTCCTTGTTCCTTAGCTTTCTGATCTGGGTGTCTATGATCCGTACTGGCTGCTCAACATAGGTGAGATCCTCTTGGATCTCCACATCAGGCTCACTAAGAACCTTGCCCGGATCTGACACGAACTTTCTCAACATAGAAACGTGGAAAACCGGATGGATTCTCTCCATCGAAGCAGGTAAATCCAGCTTGTACGATACATTCCCAATCCTTTGCAGGACTTCAAAGGGTCCGATGTACCGCGGAGCCAGCTTACCCTTCTTCCCGAACCGAACCACTCCTTTCATTGGAGACACCTTGAGCAATACCAGATCCCCCTCCTGAAATTCTACTAGTCTTCTGCGGATGTCTGCATAACTTTTCTGTCTGCTTGCAGCTGTCTTGATTCTTTCTCTGATCATGGGCACCACCCTGCTGGTGATCTCTACTAGCTCGGGTCCTGCTAAGGACCTCTCTCCTACCTCTTCCCAGCAAACAGGTGATCTGCACTTCCTTCCATATAAAGCTTCGTATGGAGCCATCCCGATGCTAGCATGATGACTGTTATTGTAGGCAAACTCCACCAAAGGTAGATGCTGCCGCCAAGAACCGCCAAAGTCCAGCACACACATTCTGAGCATATCCTCGATAGTCTGGATGGTCCTTTCTGACTGTCCATCAGTCTGGGGGTGGAAGGCAGTACTGAAATCCAACCTAGTACCCATGGCATTCTGCAGACTCCGCCAAAACCTGGAGGTGAACTGGGGTCCTCTATCTGACACAATAGAAACAGGAACCCCATGCAGTCTGACTATCTCATCAACGTACACCTGCGCCAACTTGTCCACAGAATAGCCACTCCTGACAGGGATGAAGTGAGCAGATTTGGTGAGTCTGTCCACAATCACCCATATGGAGTCCAATCTGTTGGACGTCGCCGGTAACCCCACTACGAAGTCCATAGCTATATTCTCCCATTTCCACTCTGGAATAGGTAGCGGGTTAAGCATTCCAGCCGGCTTCTGATGTTCCAGCTTCACCCTCTGACAAACTTCGCAGGCTGACACAAACTGTGCCACTTCTTTCTTCATAGCTGGCCACCAGTAAACTTTCTTCAGATCTTGATACATCTTGGTGGCTCCGGGGTGAATGCTGTATCTTGCATTATGAGCCTCTCTCATAATGTCTCCTTTTAGCCCTATGTCATCTGGTACACACAATCGACTCCCATAGCGGAGGATCCCCCTATTGTCAAATCTGAACTCACTGACCTTGCCTGACTGAACAGTCCTGGCAATCTTCACTAACTCTGGATCCTCATGCTGTTTCTGAGCCACCTGCTCTAGAAACACGGGTGTCACTTTCATCTGAGCAACCAAAGCACCTGTACCAGATAACTCCATCTGTAGACCTTCCTCAATGAGCTTGTAAAACTCCTTCACCACTGGTCTCCTCTCTGCCGTGATATGGGATAGACTGCCTAGTGACTTCCGGCTTAGGGCGTCTGCCACAACATTCGCCTTACCCGGATGATACTGAATCTTGCAATCATAGTCACTCAGCAGCTCTACCCATCTCCTCTGTCTTAAGTTCAAATCTCTTTGACTCAGGATGTACTGCAGGCTTTTATGATCTGTGAAGATCTCACATTTAACCCCATAGAGGTAGTGCCTCCACATCTTGAGTGCAAAGATTACTGCTGCCATCTCAAGGTCATGTGTGGGGTAATTCAACTCATGCTTCTTTAACTGCCTAGAAGCATAAGCAATTACCCTCTCATTTTGCATCAGTACACAACCCAGTCCCACACGGGACGCATCACAAAAGACTGTAAAGTCCTCTCCACTAGATGGCAGAGCTAAAACTGGTGCTGAAGTTAACCTTTTCTTGAGCTCTTCAAAACTCTCCTCGCACTGGTCGGTCCACAGAAATTTCTGATTCTTCCTGGTCAGTCTGGTTAGAGGAGTTGCTATCTTTGAGAAGTCCTGAACGAACCTCCTGTAGTAACCTGCCAAACCCAAGAAACTTCTAATCTCTGTCACTGAAGTGGGTCTAGGCCAGTTAGCCACAGTCTCTGTCTTCTTGGGGTCTACCTCAATCCCATTCTCTGACACTACATGCCCCAAGAATGAAATACTCCTCAGCCAGAACTCACATTTAGAGAACTTGGCATACAAGCCATGTTCCCTTAGGGTCTGTAGAACCAACCTCAGATGATGGGCATGCTCCTCTGCATTCCTGGAATACACTAATATATCATCTATGAAGACAATAACAAAGTGATCCAGGTACTGGCTAAACACTCTGTTCATGAGATCCATGAATGCTGCAGGGGCGTTAGTTAACCCGAACGGCATTACAAGGAACTCAAAATACCCATATCTGGTCCTGAAAGCCGTCTTTGGCACATCCTCTTCCCTGATCCTCAACTGATGATACCCGGACCTCAGATCTATTTTGGAGAAACAACCCGCTCCTGCTAGCTGGTCGAATAGATCGTCGATCCTTGGCAATGGGTACTTGTTCTTGGTAGTGACTTTGTTCAACTGTCTGTAGTCGATACAAAGTCTAAGAGATCCATCCTTCTTTTTCACAAACAGAACTGGAGCACCCCAGGGTGAGGTACTCGGTCGGATGAAGCCCTTGTCTACCAGCTCCTGCAACTGCTCCTTCAACTCTTTTAATTCTGCTGGTGCCATCCTGTAGGGAGGGATAGAGATCGGTCGGGTTCCAGGCATCAGTTCTATCTCGAACTCTATCTCCCTAGCAGGTGGTAAACCTGGCAGCTCGTCTGGGAACACATCTAAGAACTCTCTAACCACTGGCACCGAGGCGGGCTCTCTGACCTGACTATTTAGCTCTCTCACATGAGCCAAATACCCCTGACATCCCTTCCTAAGCAACCTACGAGCCTGAAGAGCTGAGATCATACCTCTAGGTGTACCCCTCCTGTCTCCTCTGAAGACAACCTCTGATCCATCCTGACCTCTGAACCTGACTACCTTGTCCCTGCAGTCCAAGGTAGCACCATGGGTAGATAACCAGTCCATCCCTAGAATGACGTCAAAATCTGTCAAATCTAGAACCACAAGGTCGGCGGACATGCATCTCCCCTCAACAAAAACTGGACTACACTGACAGACTGACTCTGCCACTGATGGATCACACTTGGGTCCACTGACCCAGAGAGGACACTCTAACTCAGAGATCATCAACCCCAACCTCTGTACGGCTCTCGGAGCAATAAATGAATGAGATGCACCAGGGTCCATCAATGCATATACATCCGAACATCCAATGACGAGATTACCTGCCACCACGGTGTTGGATGCGTCTGCCTCCTGCTGTGTCATTGTGAAGATCCGTGCTGGGGCTGACGGACCTTCACCTCTGAAACCCGCTGAAGAAGAGGCTGCTCCTCTCCCTCTGCCTCTGCCACTGGCCTGAGTCATGGCTGGAGCTGCTGGCTGCGCTACACTGCCTGAAGCTGTCTGCTGGGACTGAGCCATCGGGGCCGCTCTTGGACAATCTCGAGCTATATGCCCCTCCTGACCACATCTGAAGCAAGTGTTTGTCCCAAACCGACATACTCCCCTGTGTGGCCTTCCACACCTCGCACATAAAGCATTATCCGCACCAGAGCTTGAGCCACTCCCAAATCCCAGACTAGATTTGACCTTGTTCCAGAACTTGTTCTTTTTACCCTTGGGTTTACCCCATCTCTTACTGCCTGAAGCTGCTGCACTCAAGGTAGAGGGATCTACCCTTCCCCCTCCCGGAGTCTTAGAACCAGAAGCTTGTGCCACTGTCTGTTTAACTGTCCCCTGTACGATGGCACTAGCCTCCATTCTCCTAGCCATGTCTACTATGGCATGAAAACTCTCTCTATCTGCTGACTGAACCAAGGAGGAATACCTGGGATGGAGCTTCATGATATACCTCCTCGACTTCTTCTGGTCTGTGCTAAGGTCTTGCCCTGCAAATGGCAGCAACTCCATAAACCTGTCAGTATATTCGTCTACACTCATGTCATCAGTTTGCCTCAACTGTTCGAATTCTATCATCTTCAATTCCCTTGAACTATCAGGAAAAGCCCATCCTGCAAACTCGTTTGCAAACTCTTCCCAAGTCATGCTGTCCACTCTCGGGTTCACATAGTTCTTGAACCACTCTCGTGCCTTCTTGCACTTTAATGTGAACCCAGCCATTTGAATGGCTCTACTGTCATCCGCCCCTATCTCATCTGTAATCGCCTTGACCCGCTCTAAGTACACGAACGGATCATCACCGGTCTCAAACTGGGGAGCACCCAGCTTCATATAGTCTGTCATCTTAACTTTGCTCCCACTGGCTGAGCTAGATCTAGGTGGCTGAACAACTGGGGCTGCTGGTTCGGCAGGTGGTGGAGATGGTGCAACATTTTCTGAGGTAGGGTTTGCTGGATTTGGATAATAGGGTGGAGGTGGATACATTGGGTACTGAGAGTACGGTGGGTAGTATGGTGGGTATGGCATCTGTGTGGGATAAGGGGTGAAACTAGGGTAATCCGATGTACCTCCCATCGAATACCCTGGATGGTGTGAATAGGGTGGGTAGTGAGGTGGCTGTACATAACTCGAGGCCTGAGCGCCTCCTTCTGATTCCCCCATGCCCTCTTCCGGCATGCTCACACCGAGACTGCCATCCCTCCTCTGATCTACTTCCATATCCTCAGACGCTCCTCCCTGTACTATTCCTCTAACTGATCTGCTCCTACCCAGATCCAGAGACCTTCTAGGGTCTCTTGCTACTCTGTCCCTGTTGGACCTGCTAGACATTGCCCTAGGCAATGCTGGAGGACGGGCGCTCATGCCCTCATCCTCAGGTGGTACTCCTGTCAATCTTGCTGATCGACGAGTTCCTCTCATCCTGTTTTCTGAAAAACAGTACACATCACAAGCAACATTAGCATCATATGGTTCATGTGGGCACACATGAACCCGCATCACATATCATAGCATATCATTAATGCACATGCATATTATCATGGCATTTCACATCATCATGCAAGACAGGACTCCACATCCTATCCTAGTGGACATGATCTTTTCCTATTGTGCTTGACCTTCTATAACATCTATGAGCCCGACACTCTAGGTCCGACCATATGAACCTAGGGCTTTGATACCATTCTGTAACGACCCGAAAATCGGACCGCTACCGGCGCTAGGATCCGGGTCGACTTAAGGCCGCCGGGACCCGTAGCAAGCCTAACATAATACCTGTAAACCTGAATAATCCCATACATGATCAACAATAAGCATAAAAATTAAAACTTTCCTTTGCATACTCATCAACCAAACTCAACCTGTGCATAAATATTAACATAACTTTGATCCCTCTGTGGGATCTCATCTGTGCCCACAAAGGGGTATCATAACCTGTGTTGAGCTGGTTTACATAAACATCATGTGAATCTCTAAGATCATGTATAAAAGGGATACAACAATCTATGGTCAAGCACATACTAACATCCATAAAACTCATTACATAACTATACTGTACTGTTACATTACAATTTTGATCATGTCCATTACTAGCTATTACATAACATGACTTCTTTACTCTATCCGGACTCCCGCTCTATACTGTACCTGCAAGCCTGGGGGTAAGGGAGAGGGGTGAGCTAAAAGCCCAGTGAGTAGAGCTAGTAAAACATATTAACACTATGCTCAAATGGAATGCATCATAACACAAACAATTCACATAAGGGTTGGGTGAACTTGTCACCAAATAGTCCAAGTAAACTCTGTGCCAGGCCTGTAGAATGGGGTTCTGGTCTTTCCTGTCAGAACATACATTACTTACCATTTTCCCAGGGCCTCCTCTGGCTCCTGGTCTTCAAGTCCCATAACCGTACCTTACTCTGTGCCAGGCCTGTAGACTGGGGCCTGGACTTGCTTACTCTGTGCCAGGCCTGTAGCATGGGGCCTGGTCTTCCTGTCTTGGACTAATTGGGTCATCCAACATTCACCCACAACAACAACAATTTATGCAATGCGGCATATTCGTGAAACTAATGCAATCATCCTATTACATAATCATGATGCATGAAACATGGTAAAACAATTAATTTAAAAGATTTGGTTTTAGTTCCACTCACCTCTGGCTGACTCTGACAACACCGCAGCTGAACTCACTGCTGGGGTCCTCGGTTCCTCGGGTCCGAACCTACACAGGTGGACTCAAATGAGGGACCATACATACTTGAACACAACTCTAAACTACTCCCCAAAAACCCCCTAAAACATCCTGAAAATATCACAGAAAATATGCATGAAATGGCTGAACAGGGCACTTTCGGCGGCACCTTCGGCGGCTGAAAGTCCTGGACAGAGACGAAACTCAGCTAGGTTCGGCGGCACCTTCGGCGGCCGAAAGTGCCAGACAGAGACGAAAGTCTCTTTTCGGGGGCAACTTCGGCAGCCGAAAGGCCTGCCTTCCCAGCCACGTTCGGCGGCCGAAAGTACCTTCGGCTGCCGAACCTGGTTTCTGCCAAAGGGCAGAAACTTGGTTCCCTTAACACATCTCGCCTCCAATCCTTTCCAAACATGCATATTTTTCAACCAGAGCATGCATACAAGTTCCTAGGGGCCTCAAACATACATATACCCCATCTACAACACTTCAATCACACACAAACAAGCTACATTGTTTCAAACATCAATATTAACCCATAACTCATCATATAACCTAACAAGCATTCTACCCCTTAAAAACTTCATAAAACTTGTTTAAATCATACATTGAGCTTAAGATCGGCTCTTACCTCTTGAAGATCGAGGGCTGAGGAGATCTAAACTTGAAGATGGGAGAAGTTCCAACTTTTGGTCTCCAAGCTCCAAAACTCATTCTAAGCTCAAAGATCTTCAAAACCAAAGTTATAAACTTGTAAAGATCATGGAAAAAGGAAGGAAAAACTCAAGATTGAGGGAGGATGGCGGAAAGCTCACCTTGGCCGAAAATAGGGAAAAAAGCTCGCCCGTTTTCGGCTAAGGGACCCTTTTATAGTGGCTGGCCAGACCACGTTCGGGGGCCGAATGTGCCTCCGCATCCATGCAAATGTTCGGCGGCCGAACTTGACTTTCGGCGGCCGAACCTTTGCTTCCCTAACTCATGCTTTCGGGGGCCTAACGTGCCTCCAAAACGCATGCATGTTCGGCGGCCGAACTTGACTTTCGGCGGCCGAACCTGGGTTTTCCTCCAAGGACTTTTCATGCAAAAACTCATTAAATTTCATGCTCAAAACCATTAAAAACATGAAAACATTTTTATAAAACATGATTCTACCCTTTTTGAGATCTCCGACATCCGAGATTCCACCGGACGGTAGGAATTCCGATACCGGAGTCTAGCCGGGTATTACAAACACATCACAACAAATCACATCTCGGATGGTATTGTCACCAATAGTCCTCTACATTCCAAAGTGCCGGGACGTAGAATGGGTACAACCGGCCTTTCTCTTAACATAACATATCATGCATACCAATGTGCCAGGGACGTAGAATGGGTACAACCTGGACTTTCTCTTACATAGTGCCAGGGACGTAGAATGGGTACAACCTGGACTTCCATACCATATCATGCCGTAACATCATCATACCATATGAGGACTAAAGGATCATCCAATAACCAATCCACATCAACATCATAAATGCAATGCAACATATTCGTGATTTCTAATGCAAACAACCTAATTCATCACATGGCATTCATGACGTATGAACATGCTCAACTGTATAATTCATTTGCTTTAAAACATAAAAGTTTATTCTACTCACCTCTTGGCTAGCTCTGACAAAGACTGAAGCAGCTGACTCACTGCTGGGGTCCTCGGTTCCTCGGGTCCGAACCTACATAGGTGGACTCAAATGAGGGACCAAACAACTAGACCATAATTCTAAAAACATCCCCCAAAAACCCCCTAAAACACCTCAAACAATCATGCAAAAACATGCAAAGGAAGGCTGAACAGGGCAGGTTCGGCGGCACCTTCGGCGGCCGAAAGTCCCTCCAGAGCCGAAACCCAGACAGGTTCGGCGGCACCTTCGGCGGCCGAAAGTCCCAGACAAAGACGAAAGTCTCTTTTCGGGGGCAACTTCGGCAGCCGAAAGACCTGCCTCCCAAGCCATGTTCGACGGCCGAAAGTCCTTCGGCTGCTGAACCTGGTTTCTGCCAAAGGGCAGAAACTTGGCTCCCTTTGCACAAAACTTCTCCTTTCCATTCTAACATGCATATAACTCATCCAAATCATGCAAATATACATACATTGGCTCCTAGGGGCTTCAAACTAACTTAAACCCCAACTACAACACACATTGCTCAAAAACACAACATAAACTCAAAAACCTAACTATGAGCTAAACATGCATTCTACCCCATAGATCTTGCATAAAACTTACTTTAAACATGAAATGAGCTTAAGATCGGCTCTTACCTCTTAAAGATCGAGGGAGAGACGTCCTAAACTCGGAGGTGGGAGATTTTGAGTTCTTGAACCTCAAAGCTCCAAAACTTGCTTTAAACTCGAAAATCTTCAAAACAAAGCAAAAACTTGTGAAAATCTTGAAAGATTTGAAGGAAAGAACTCAAGGATGGTGAGGAACGGCGGAAGGGCTCACCTTGGCCGAAAATGGGGAGAAAGCTCGCCCATTTCGGCTAAGGGGCTCTTTTATAGTGGCTGGCCAGGCCATATTCGGGAGCCGAACGTGCCCCCGCATGCATGCCATGTTCGGCGGCCGAACTTGAGGTTCGGCGGCCGAACTTGGGCTTCCCTCACTTATGCCTTCGGGGGCCTAAGGCTCACCCGAAAAGCATGCATGTTCGGCGGCCGAACTTTGAGTTTCGGCGGCCGAACCTGAGTTTCCTCCAAGGGTGTTTTTATTCCAAAAACTCATTTCCTCTTTACTTAAAATCATCAAAAACATTAAAATATTTCATGAAAACATGGTTTTTCCCTTCTAAAGGTCTCCGACATCCGAGATTCCACCGGACGGTAGGAATTCCGATACCGGAGTCTAGCCGGGTATTACATTCTCCCCCCTTAAGAACATTCATCCCCGAATGTTCCTCAACTAGCACATGCATAGAGTCATCACAACATGCACATAACACACATGAAACATACAAGAACTAACCTTAGAAAAGATAAGGGTATTGCTGGAGCATGGACTCCCGTGTCTCCCAAGTGCATTCTTCCAAATTGTGGTGGTTCCACAGGACTTTCACCATCGGGATTTCCTTGTTTCTTAACTTTCTGATCTGGGTGTCTATGATCCGCACTGGCTGCTCAACATAAGTGAGATCCTCTTGGATCTCCACATCAGGCTCACTAAGAACCTTGCTCGGATCTGACACAAACTTCCTCAACATTGAAACATGGAAAACCGGATGGATTCTCGCCATTGAAGCAGGCAAATCTAGCTTGTACGACACATTCCCAGTCTTCTGCAAGATCTCAAAGGGTCCAATGTATCGTGGGGCTAGTTTACCTTTCTTCCCAAAACGAACCACTCCTTTCATTGGAGACACCTTGAGCAATACCAGATCTCCCTCCTGAAGCTCTACTTGTCTTCTGCGAATGTCTGCATAACTCTTCTATCTGCTTGCAGCAGTCTTGATTCTCTCTCTGATTATGGGTACCACCCTGCTGGTGATCTCTACTAGCTCGGGCCCTGCCAAGGCCTTCTCTCCAATTTCCTCCCAGCAAACAGGTGACCTGCACTTCCTTCCGTACAAAGCTTCATATGGAGCCATCCCGATGCTAGCATGATGGCTGTTATTGTAGGCAAACTCCACCAAAGGTAAATGCTGCCTCCAAGAACCGCCAAAGTCCAGCACACACATTCTAAGCATATCCTCGATAGTCTAGATGGTCCTTTCGGACTGTCCGTCCGTCTGGGGGTGGAAGGCAGTACTGAAATCCAATCTAGTACCCATGGCATTCTGCAGACTCCGCCAAAATCTGGAGGTGAACTGGGGCCCTCTATCAGACACTATTGAAATAGGAACCCCATGCAGCCTGACGATCTCATCCACATATACCTGCGCCAACTTGTCCACAGAGTAGCCACTCCTGATAGGGATGAAGTGAGCAGATTTGGTGAGTCTGTCCACAATCACCCATATGGAGTCCAATATGTTGGACATCGCCGGTAACCCCACTACGAAGTCCATAGCTATGTTCTCCCATTTCCACTCTGGAATAGGTAGCGGGTTAAGCATTCCAGCCGGCTTCTGATGTTCCAGCTTCACCCTCTGACAAACTTCGCAGGCTGACACAAACTGTGCCACTTCTTTCTTCATAGCTGGCCACCAGTAAACTTTCTTCAGATCTTGATACATCTTGGTGGCTCCGGGGTGAATGCTGTATCTTGCATTATGAGCCTCTCTCATAATGTCTCCTTTTAGCCCTATGTCATCTGGTACACACAATCGACTCCCATAGCGGAGGATCCCCCTATTGTCAAATCTGAACTCACTGTCTTTGCCTGACTGAACAGTCCTGGCAATCTTCACTAACTCTGGGTCCTCATGCTGTTTCTGAGCCACCTGCTCCAGAAACACGGGTGCCACTCTCATCAGGGCCACTAAAACACCTGTACCAGACAACTCGAACTGTAGACCTTCATCAATGAGCTTGTAAAACTCCTTCACCACTGGTCTCCTCTCTGCCGTGATGTGGGATAGACTGCCTAGTGACTTCCGGCTTAGGGCATCTGCCACGACATTCGCCTTTCCCGGATGATACTGAATCTTGCAATTATAGTCACTCAGCAGCTCTACCCATCTCCTTTGTCTCAAGTTCAAATCTCTTTGACTCAGGATGTACTGCAGGCTCTTATGATCTGTAAAGATCTCACATTTTACCCCATAGAGGTAGTGCCTCCACATCTTGAGTGCAAAGATTACTGTTGCCATCTCTAGGTCATGCGTGGGGTAATTCAACTCATGCTTCTTCAGCTGCCTAGAAGCATAAGCAATCACCCTCTCATTCTGCATCAGCACACAACCCAGTCCCACACGGGACGCATCACAAAAGACTGTAAAGTCCTCATCACTAGTTGGCAGAGCTAACACTGGTGCTGAAGTCAATCTCTTCTTAAGCTCTGCAAAACTCTCTTCGCACTGGTCGGTCCACAGAAAGTTCTGATTCTTCCTGGTTAGTCTGGTCAGAGGAGCTGCTATTTTCGAGAAGTCCTGAACGAACCTCCTGTAGTAACCTGCCAAACCCAAGAAACTCCTGATCTCCGTCACTGAAGTGGGTCTAGGCCAGTTAGCCACAGTTTCTGTCTTCTTGGGGTCCACCTCTATCCCATTCTCTGACACTACATGCCCCAAGAACGAAATGCTCCTTAGCCAGAACTCACACATAGAGAACTTGGCATACAAGCCATGTTCCCTCAAGGTCTGTAGAACCAACCTCAGATGATGGGCATACTCCTCTGCATTCCTGGAATACACCAAGATATCATCTATGAAGACAATAACGAAGTGATCCAGGTATTGGCTAAACACTTTGTTCATGAGATCCATGAATGCTGCAGGGGCGTTGGTTAACCCGAACGGCATTACAAGGAACTCAAAATGCCCATATCTTGTCCTGAAGGCTGTCTTCGGCACATCTTCATCCCTTATCCTTAGCTGATGGTACCCCGATCTCAGATCTATTTTGGAGAAACAACCTGCTCCGGCTAGTTGGTCAAATAGATCGTCGATCCTTGGCAATGGGTACTTATTCTTGGTAGTGACTTTGTTCAACTGCCTGTAGTCGATACAAAGACGAAGGGATCCATCCTTCTTTCTGACAAACAAGACTGGTGCACCCCAAGGTGAGGTGCTCGGTCGGATGAAGCCCTTTTCTACCAGCTCTTGCAACTGATCTTTCAATTCCTTCAACTCAGCTGGAGCCATCCTGTAGGGAGGAATAGAGATCGATCGGGTTCCAGGCATCAATTCTATCTCGAACTCTATCTCCCTAGCAGGTGGTAAACTTGGCAGCTCGTTTGGGAAGTCGTCTAGAAACTCTCTAACCACTGGCACCGAGGCGGGCTCTCTAACCTGACTGCTAAGCTCTCTCACATGAGCCAAATACCCCTGACATCCCTTCCTAAGCAACCTACGAGCCTGAAGAGCTGATATCAGACCTCTAGGTGTACCCCTCCTGTCTCCCCTGAAGACAACCTCTGACCCATCCTGACCTCTGAACCTGACTACCTTGTCCCTGCAGTCCAAGGTAGCACCATGGGTAGATAACCAGTCCATCCCTAGAATGACGTCAAAATCTGTCAAATCTAGAACCACCAGGTCGGCGGACAAGCATCTTCCCTCAACAAACACAGGACTACACTGGCAGACTGACTCTGCCACCGATGGATCACACTTGGGTCCACTCCCAGAGAGGATATTCTAACTCAGAGATCATCAACCCCAACCTCTGGATGGCTCTCGGAGCAATAAAAGAATGAGATGCACCAGGGTCCATCAAGGCATACACATCTGAACAACCAATGACTAAATTACCTGCCACCACGGTGTTAGATGCATCTGCCTCCTGCTGAGTCATTGTGAAGATCCGTGCTGGAGCTGATGGACCTTCACCTCTGAAACTCGCTGAAGAAGAGGCTGCCCCTCTCCCTCTACCTCTGCCACTGGCCTGAGTCACGGCTGGAGCTGCTGGCTGAGCCACACTACCCGAAGCTGTCTGCTGAGACTGTGCTCCAAAAGCTGCCCTAGGACACTCCCGAGCCATGTGTCCCTCTTGCCCGCATCTGAAGCAGGCTGCTGTCCCAGCCCGACAAACTCCCCTGTGTAGCCTACCACACTTTGCACAAACTGCATTATCCGCGCCAGAGCTTGAGCCACTCCCTAGTCCCAGACTGGACTTGACCTTGTTCCAAAACTTGTTCTTCTTGGGCTTCCTAGTGGTGTTACTCCACTTTTTGCTACCTGAAGCTGCTGCACTGAAAGAAGAAGAGCCTGGGGTCTTGGAACCAGAAGGTTGTGCCACTGACTGCTTAACTGTCCCCTGAACGATGGCACTGGCCTCCATTTTCCGGGCCATATCCACTATGGCATGGAAGCTCTCCCTATCTGCTGACTGGATCAAGGAGGAATATCTAGAGTGGAGTTTCATGATATACCTCCTTGACCTTTTCTGGTCTGTGTCAAGGTTTTGCCCTGCAAATGGCAACAGCTCCAAGAATCTGTCTGTGAACTCCTCTACACCCATATCATCGGTCTGCCTCAACTGCTCAAACTCTATCATCTTCAGCTCCCTTGAACTATCGGGAAAATCCCATCCTGCAAACTCGTTTGCAAACTCCTCCCAAGACATGCTGTCTACTTTGGGGTTCACATAATTCTTGAACCACTCTCGCGCCTTCTTACACTTAAGAGTGAACCCAGCCATCTGAATGGCTCTACTGTCATCAGCCCCAATCTCATTTGTGATCACCTTAACCCTTTCAAGATACACAAATGGGTCATCCCCTTTTTCATACTGAGGAGCACCCAGTTTCATGTAGTCGGTCATCTTGACCTTGCTCCCACTGGCTGAGCTAGGTCTAGGAGGTTGGGTAACTGGGGCTGCTGGTTCTGTAGGTGGTGGAGGTGGTGCAACATTTTCTGAGGTAGGGTTTGCTAGATTTGGATAGTAAGGTGGAGGTGGATACATTGGGTATTGTGAATATGGTGGGTAGTAGGGTGGGTATGGCATCTGTGTGGGATAAGGGGTGAAGCTAGGGTATTCCGATGTACCTCCCATCGAATACCCGGGGTTTTGTGAGAAGTGTGGGTAGTGGGGTGGCTGAACAAATCCCGAGGCCTGAGTGCCTCCTTGGGACTCTCCCATTCCCTCTTCTGACATGCTAACTCCCAGACTGCCATCCCTCCTCTGCTCTACATCCATATCATCCCCCATGCCTTCAGACATTCCTCCCTGAACTGTTCCTCTGACTCATCTGCTTCTACCCAGATCCAAAGACCTTCTAGGGTCTCTTACTGCTCTTTCTCTATTAGACCTACTAGACATTGCCCTAGGCAATGTAGGAGGACGGGCGCTCATGCCCTCATCCTCAGGTGGCACTCCAGTCAATCGTGCAGATCGATGAGTTCCTCTCATCCTGTTTTCTGAAAGGCAGCACATAACAAACAAACATTAGCATCATATGGTTCATGTGGGCACACATGAACCCTCATCACATACATCACATATCATTAATGCACATGTATATAATCATGGCATTTCACATCATCATGCAAGACAGGACTCCACATCCTATCATAGTGGACATGATCTTCCTATTGTGCTTGACCTTCTATAACCTCTATGAGCCCGACACTCTAGGTCCGACCATATGAACCTAGGGCTCTGATACCATTCTGTAACGACCGGAAAATCAGATCGCTACCGGCGCTAGGATCCAGATCGGCTTAAGGCCGCCGGGACCCGTAGCAAGCCTGACATGCAACCTGTAAACCTGTTTAATCCCATACATGATCAACAACATACATAAAAATTAAAACTTTTCTTTCATTCATTCCTCATACACCAAACTCAACCTGTGCAAGCACTAAACATAATCATAAACTTGACCCCTCAGTGGGATCTCATCAATGCCCCAATGGGCGATATACATGTGTTGAGTTGGCTAACATAGTCATCAATAAACATAAGATCATGTAATAAAAGGGATTACAACATCTATAGGGTCAAGCATAACTTCTAATTCTCAATATCATTATACATAACATAACTATTCAGTTATACATCATCTTACAATTTATCATGTCCACTTTCTAACTATTACAATTACAAGACTTTACTCTTCTTGACTTCTCTGTCTAGCCCGTACCTGCAAACCTGGGGGATTAGGGAAAAGGGGTGAGCTACTAGAGCGCAGTGAGCAGAATAATAGAAAACAACATTAAAATCTCATGCCATCATGTAATGCAACACATCACAACAAATCACATCTCGGATGGTATTGTCACCAATAGTCCTCTACATTCCAAAGTGCCGGGACGTAGAATGGGTACAACCGGTCTTTCTCTTAACATAACATATCATGCATACCAATGTGCCAGGGACGTAGAATGGGTACAACCTGGACTTTCTCTTACATAGTGCCAGGGACGTAGAATGGGTACAACCTGGACTTCCATACCATATCATGCCGTAACATCATCATACCATATGAGGACTAAAGGATCATCCAATAACCAATCCACATCAACATCATAAATGCAATGCAACATATTCGTGATTTCTAATGCAAACAACCTAATTCATCACATGGCATTCATGACGCATGAACATGCTCAACTGTATAATTCATTTGCTTTAAAACATAAAAGTTTATTCTACTCACCTCTTGGCTAGCTCTGACAAAGACTGAAGCAGCTGACTCACTGCTGGGGTCCTTGGTTCCTCGGGTCCGAACCTACATAGGTGGACTCAAATGAGGGACCAAACAACTAGAACATAATTCTAAAAACATCCCCCAAAAACCCCCTAAAACACCTCAAACAATCATGCAAAAACATGCAAAGGAAGGCTGAACAGGGCAGGTTCGGCGGCACCTTCGGCGGCCGAAAGTCCCAGACAAAGACGAAAGTCTCTTTTCAGGGGCAACTTCGGCAGCCGAAAGGCCTGCCTCCCAAGCCATGTTCGGCGGCCGAAAGTCCTTCGGCTGCCGAACCTGGTTTCTGCCAAAGGGCAGAAACTTGGCTCCCTTTGCACAAAACTTCTCCTTTCCATTCCAACATGCATATAACTCATCCAAATCATGCAAATATACATACATTGGCTCCTAGGGGCTTCAAACTAACTTAAACCCCAACTACAACACACATTGCTCAAAAACACAACATAAACTCGAAAACCTAACTATGAGCTAAACATGCATTCTACCCCATAGATCTTGCATAAAACTTACTTTAAACATGAAATGAGCTTAAGATCGGCTCTTACCTCTTGAAGATCGAGGGAGAGACGTCCTAAACTCGGAGGTGGGAGATTTTGAGTTCTTGAACCTCAAAGCTCCAAAACTTGTTTTAAACTCGAAAATCTTCAAAATAAAGCAAAAACTTGTGAAAATCTTGAAAGATTTGAAGGAAAGAACTCAAGGATGGTGAGGAACGGCGGAAGGGCTCACCTTGGCCGAAAATTTGGAGAAAGCTCGCCCATTTCGGCTAAGGGGCTCTTTTATAGTGGCTGGCCAGGCCACATTCGGGAGCCGAACGTGCCCCCGCATGCATGCCATGTTCGGCGGCCGAACGTGCCCCCGCATGCATGCCATGTTCGGCGGCCGAACCTGGGCTTCCCTCACTTATGCCTTCGGGGGCCTAAGGCTCACCCGAAAAGCATGCATGTTCGGCGGCCGAACTTTGAGTTTCGGCGGCCGAACTTTGAGTTTCGGCGGCCGAACCTGAGTTTCCTCCAAGGGTGTTTTTATTCCAAAAACTCATTTCCTCTTTACTTAAAATCATCAAAAACATTAAAAAATTTCATGAAAACATGGTTTTTCCCTTCTAGAGGTCTCCGACATCTGAGATTCCACCGGACGGTAGGAATTCCGATACCGGAGTCTAGCCGGGTATTACAGGCCCTACAAGAAAGTAAGTTGATTATTAATCTTAAGAAGTTCATCTATATGACGGAGCGCGTTCTGTTCCTGGGATTCGTTGTTAGTGCAGAAGGGATACATGTTGATGAGACGAAGGTAGAAGCAATATAGAATTGGCCCATCCCCAAAACTATTTCTGAAGTTCGCAGCTTTCATGGCCTTGCCACTTTCTACCGACGGTTTATCAGAAATTTCAGCAGCATCGTTGCCCCTATCACAGATTGCTTGAAGAAAGAGAGAGTGCAAAAATTTGCATGGACTGAAGCTGCCAAGAAGAGCTTTGAAGAGATTAAAGATAAGCTTACTTCTGCCCCTATTCTTGCTCTACCTGATTTTGATAAACTGTTTGAGATTGAATGTGATTCTTGTGGAGTTGGGATTGGAGGAGTATTGTCACAGTCTAAAAGGCCTATTGCCTTCTTTAGTGAGAAACTGAATGAAGCTAGAAAGAAGTGGTCTACTTATGAACAGGAACTATATGCAGTATTCCAGGCTTTTAAAACTTGGGAGCAGTATTTGATGGGACGAGAATTTATTATTCACACAGATCATCAGTCTCTGATCCATTTTAAAACTAAAAAACATGTGAATAAGATGCATGCCCGATAGGCAGCTTACTTTGGAGCCTTTCATTATGTCATCAAACATAAGGCTGGCCATAGTAATAAGGTGGCAGATGCTTTGAGTAGGAGGGCTGCTCTGTTAATTACAGTTAATCAGGAGATTGTAGGTTTTGAATTCCTGAAGGATTTGTATGCTACAGATGATGATTTTGCTGATATATGGGCTAGAGTCCAGACTCACCAGCCTACTGATGGGTTCTTGATACATGATGACTTTCTTTTTAAGGAGAACAGGTTATGCATCCTTCGATCTTCCTTGCGGGAGAAGTTGATTCGCGAGATCCATGGAGGAGGTTTGAGTGGTCATTTGGGGCGTGACAAGACTATTGCTGGGTTGGAGGAGTGTTTTTACTTGCCTCAATTAAAAAAGGATACAGGTCGAATGGTTCAGAAGTGCCCAGTGTGTCAAACTCAGAAGGGACATTCGCAGAATACAGGCTTATACACTCCACTGCCTATTCCAGCCCATCCTTGGGAGGACTTGTCTATGGGTTTTGTTCTTGGTCTTCCACGTACTCAACGTGGATCTGATTCCATTTTTGTTGTTGTTCATAGGTTCTCTAAAATGGCGCATTTCATTCCCTGCAAGAAAACTAATGATGCTTCCCATGTAGCAAAACTGTTTTTCCAGGAGATTGTTCGCTTACATGGTGTCCCCAAAACCATTACTTCTGACAGAGATGTGAAGTTTCTAGCTCACTTCTGGGTGACTTTATGGAAACGCTTCGGGACTAAACTTCGATACAGCAGTGCTGCTCACCCCCAAACTGATGGACAAACTGAAGTGGTAAACCGCACGCTTGGCAGTCTTCTACGCTGCATCTGCAGTAACAAGAAAACTGCTTGGGATCTTGCTCTTGCCCAAGCAGAATTTACTTACAATAGTGCGATTCACAACTCCACAAAGATGTCACCATTTGCTGTTGTGTACAGGAAAGTCCCAGCGCATATAGTTGATCTTATCGCACTTCCCACAGGTTATCAGAACCGTCTTGCAGCAAGCAACCTGGCAAAGCAGCACGTGGATGTTTTCAAGCAAGTACAACAATGCCTTACGGAAGCCAATGATAAATATAAAGCTACAGCTGATAAACATAGGCGTTTTAAATCCTTCAATGTCGGTGATCAAGTTATGGTGTATTTACGCAAGGAGCGTGGTGGAGGACAGAAAAAGCTTGACGCCAAGAAGATTGGTCCATTCCAGATCATTCAGAAGATTAATGACAATGCCTATGTTCTTGACCTTCCACATGAGATGAAAATTTCCAAGATGTTTAACGTGGAGAATCTATTTCAGTACTATCCTGCTGAAGACAACTCGAGGTCGAGTTCTTTACAAGTGGAAGGGAATGATATGGAACAGTTAGACTCCTATTAAGATTATGATTATTTTTGCATATTAGGATTTTATTTCTATTGTAAATAGCCTCCCTTGGCTATTAGGATTTTAGACTCCTATTAGGATTAGGATTATTTTTGCATATTAGGATTTTATTTCTATTGTAAATAGCCTCCCTTGGCTATTAGGATTTTAGACTCCTATTAGGATTAGGATTATTTTTGCATATTAGGATTTTATTTCTATTATAAATAGCCTCCTTGGCTATTAGAAAGGCACTTTCCAATTTTTAAAGAAATTTCAATAAGACTTTTCGTCTTTTAGCCTATCTTTTCTCTTATTTCGTCTTAACCAAACGATATTGGTTACAACTCCTGACGGAGTCTAAATAGTCCTGTATCAGAAATTATGTATACCATTTGCCATAGGTAGTAGATGAGAGCAAAATATGTATGATGTCATTGTAACAAATTGTAATAATTCGGGAATTAGACAACTACCGGTATTAGAGTTCAGATTGACTTAAGATCGCTGAAACTTGTAACAAACCTACTATACATCCTATTGCATTTGATACAATATCAAATATGGTCTTAAAAATATACATAAATATTTTTATACCATAAACTAAGACTCGTTATGTGTATGCATATAAAACTAAAAACATAAACTTATACTGGACCCCTCATCAAATGCTCTAGTATGGTCAACATTACATACCATAATTTCGTTCAAATATAATTTAAACTTAAAACTTTTACATAATAAGATCATTTAACAAAGTGATCATAAAAGAAAGTTAAGGAAAAGCACAATTGTGAACCACAATACATTACATGTCCATAATTATACTATTATAATAATGCTATACCATATGATATGCTAACCTACTGAGTTAATTCTGGTCTTGCAAATCTGGGGTTAGGGGAAAGAGATAAGATACTAGAGCCTAGTGAGTATAAACATAATATAAAACAATTTAATAAAATATATGATTGGATGAGTGCATCATAACATAAATAATTCACATCAAGATAGACTTGGCACCAGTAATCCTCCATAATTTCAGATTTCCTTTTAAACATAACATAGCATATACATAGTGCCAGAGATGTAGAATGGGCACCCTAGTCTTTCTCTTACATAGTGCCAAGAATGTAGAATAGGCTTCGACTTAGACTTTCGTGTCCGTCATAACATATCATAACATGCTCGAGGGCTAGTGGATCATCCAACATCCATCCACAACAGCAATAAATTAAGCAATATATCATATTCATGGATTCTAATGCAAAACAACCTAATCATATACACATGACATTCATGATGCATGAGCATATTTAAAATATTTGATTTTTTTAAAATAATAGTTTAATTTAGTTCTACTCTCCTCTGGCTGAACGCAAGTCTAACTTTGAAACAGTTATCTTATTGTCAGTCTTTACGGTCTCTCAAATCCGATCCTACACAGATAGATTTGAATGAGAGACGAAACATAACTTTTAAAACTCTTAAAACTATGCTAAGAAGCCCCTTAAAGTATATAAGAAAACATGTAGAAAATGAGCTGAAAATGGCTAGACAAGGGACTTTCAGTGGCAGGTTTGACGGTCCAAAGTCCCGTTACAGATCTAAAAGTTAAACTTTTGGAGGCAGGTTAGGCGGCCTAAAGGGTAGCCTTCACAAGCAAGTTCGGCAGCTAAACCAGGGTTCTTCTGTAATGCAGAATTTGATTCTGCTTTCTGTTAACAGCTCTCAAAACGTAACAGGACTCTTGAACAACATAAAGAAACATACAATATTGACTTAGAAAGTTCAGAACGACTCAAGAAATACCTAAACACCAACATGCAATCGACGCAGCATAAATGTCATATAAGGATTAAGTATAAAAGAGAAACATAAATTGCATGTAAACTCAACTAACTCTCCCAAAACATAAAGAAAATAGATTGCAACTCTATAAAACAAAAGAAATTCAAAATCACAACTTACTTCTTGGAGAAACAAGGACCACAACAATAAAGGATTCATAGAAGAGGAAGGGATGAGCTCCGAAGAGTCCCAAAAACTAAAACTCGAAAACTCAAGCTTAATTCTTGAAAACAAAGATAAAATCATGAATTTTTGAAAGATTTAAGGAAGATTATCGTGAAAACATCAAAATTTTGTCTTAGGCTCACCTCTGCTCGAAAGTGGAGAAAGCTTCTCTCTATTTTTAGGTGGAGCTCAATTTATAGGTAGACTAGAAAAGCTACCTTCGGCGGTCGAACTTTAAACTTTTTCTAAAATAATTTTTTTAGAGTACATTTTTAAAATACTTAAAATTCATTTTATAAAAACTCATTTTACCCTTCTAAAGTTTTCAGTTCTAAGATTTCAAATTTCAATAAAGATTCCGTCGAAAAAATAAAATTTTGACACTGAAGTTTAACCGAGTATTAAATTCTTTCCCCCTTAAGAATATTCATCCTCGAATATTCAACCATACATGCAAACACATAGCATACACATCAAGGAACACATAAGACCATCTATGAAGTTACTGCCTACACATCAACTCTCTGGTCTTCCAAGTACACTCTTCCATATTGTGGTGATTCCATAAAACTTTCACCATTGTGATTTCCTTGTTTCTCAGCTTTCTAATATGTGTATCTACAAATTGTACTAGCTGCTCAATTTAAGTGAGATCTCCTAAGATCTCTACATCAAACTCACTAAGAATCTTGCCCGAATTTGACACAAATTTTTATAATATAGAAACATGGAAAACTGGATAGATTTTCTCTATGAAAGTAGGTAAATCTAACTTATAAAATACATTTCCAATCTTTTGCAAGATTTTGAAGGGTCTGATGTATTTTGGAGCTAGTTTACTTTTTTTTTTTTCAAAACGAATCACCCTTTTCATAGAGACACCTTAAGCAATATCATATCTCCCTCCTAGAAGACAACTTACTTCTTATGAATGTTTGCATAGCTCTTTTGCCTACTCACAGATGTTCTAATTATTTCTCTAATGATGGGCACTACTCTATTGGTGATCTCTACTACTCTGACCTTGCTAAAACCATTTCTCCTATTTCTTTTTAACAAACAGGTGCTTTGCACTTTCTCTTATACAAAACCTCTTAGGGAGCCATCCCAATGCTAGCATGGTAACTGTTATTGTAAGCAAACTCTACCAATGATAGATGTTGTCTCTAAGAACCATCAAAGTCTAGCACACACATCCTTAACATGTCCTTTATGGTTTGAATAGTCCTTTCTGCTTGTCCATCGGTCTGTGAGTGGAAAGCAGTGCTAAAATTTAACCTTGTGCCTATCGCATTCTGCAGACTTTGCCAAAACCTAGAGGTAAACTGAGGTCATCGATCTGATGCTATAGAAACTGAAGCCCCATGCAACCTGATGATTTTTTTCATATAGATCTGTGCCAGTTTATCCATAGAGTAACCACTTCTGATAGGAAAAAAGTAAGCAGATTTGGTCTATCTATTCACTATTACCCATATAGAGTCATCTCTATTGGATGTCACAGATAACCCCACTATAGAATTCATTGCCACGTGTTCCCATTTTCATTCTGAAATCAGTAGTGGGTTGAGCATTCTAAGTGGTTTTTGATATTCCAACTTCACCATTTGACACACCTCACAAGCCGACACAAACTAAGCTACTTCTCTCTTCATAGAAGCCCAACAATACACTTTCTTTAGGTTATGATACATCTTGGTGGCTCTAGGGTGTTCACTGTACTTAGCATTATGAGCTTCTCTCATAATATCTCCTTTCAATCATATGTCATATAGTACACATAATCTGTTTCCATAAAGAAGAATCCATTTATTGTCAAACCTAAAATCACCATTCTTACCCTACTGAACTACTTCTATTTTCACCAACTTTGGGTCCTTATGTTGTTTCTATCCCACTTATTCTAGAAACACAAGTGACACTTTCATTTGTACTACCAAAACACCAATACCAAACGACTCCAATTATAACCCTTCATTAACTAGCCTGTAAAACTCTTTCACCATTGGTCTCTTTTCCACTGAAATATGGGATAAACTGCCAATTGATTTTCAGTTAAGAGTATCTGCCATTATATTTGCTTTACCTGGATGATATTGGATTTTGCAATCGTAATCATTAAGTAATTCTACCCACTCAATATGTTTTGCAAGCTTTATGATCTATAAAGATTTCACATTTCACCCCATATAGGTAGTGCATCCACATTTTGAGTGCAAAGATTACGACTGCCATCTCTACATCCTGTGTAAGGTAATTTAACTTGTACTTCTTCAACAATCTAAAACCATAAGCTATTATCCTATCATTCTATATCAACAAATAACCTAGTCCCACTGGGGATGTATCACAAAATACTGTGAAATCCTCATTACTTGTAGGCAGAGCTAACTAATGAGTTGCAAAACTCACAATTTTTTTTCCTCATTTAATTCCTTTATTTTACTGTAATTTTTATGTAAATATTTAATTTTAATTTGAATTTAATTTTGTACAGGTTTGTGAGCAGAAGTTGATAAAAGGAAGAAAAAATGTTGAATTAAAGGATTTTTTATACAGGGAGGCGATGGGGAGATAAGATAGATTTTTCCACCTAAGCAAAGATAATATCAGCTTCAATTGAATCAAACTCAATCAGATGAAGATAGAGATAAGATGGAGATAATAGTTTTTATTTTAAATTTTATCTTTTTGTGCCTATATAAAGGCTCCTAGCATTTAACCTGGAGAATCATATTCTACCTCTCACTCTCATTTCCTCTCTTGCTGCCCCACCTTCTTCTCCATCTTCTTTTCTTCTTCTTCTCCTTTTGCTTAATTTTTATAATTTTATTATGGCCATGAGTGGCTAAACAATCTATTTTCAGTTGAAGGTGAATTTAAATTGAGGTTTGTTTAAGTTGTGAGGTCCTGCACTTAATTCTCTTCATCTTATTTCTATTTTTTGTCAATTTATGATTTCGAGGAACACCACCTCTATTGTTGTTTTCTTGAGAATTCAAGAGGCCTATTGAATCTCTTGGGAAAATAACTTATCGCTAATTAATATGATTAAATCCGTAATTGTTGAATTGGGTTAATAACAAGTAGTAATTAACATATTAGTTTATGTTAAGAAATTGACAGATTTGATTTAAATAAAACGCGTGTTTTTATTAATCAAGTTTGAGTTCTTCTCTCTTAAAGCAGTCGACTAATTAAATCTACACGCTTGTTGGGGTTGTTAGTTGACTAGGAATTAATTTAAGCGCGAAGAAGATTAATTTATTCATAAGGAAGAATTGGTGGGATTCGCGTGTTTGACCACTATAACCAAACAATAGATAATAAAATGAATTATTTTTTTAATCAATGATCAACTGCAAAGTACCTATATTTGATTGCCTTCAGCTGAAAGTTTTAATTAATTAGTTGTTTCTAAATTTTCAATTACATTATTTATTTATTTATTTTCTCTTAAGTTTTTTTATTGGCTTGCCCAAGGCATAACCATTTTCATAAAAAAGAAAAATCTCTTCTTCTCACTTTTTCATTAAACTATTTTTCTATTTCAATTTGGTCATTTAAATTAAGCAGATTTGAGGTCTCTGTGGGATCGATACTCACTCACCCTATCTTCAAGTTCTTAACAATCAAGAGAAGGGAAGTAAATTTTAAATTGACGGATTCGACACCTGTCAAATTTTGGCGCCGTTGCCGAGGACCTCTAACAATTTATTTTTGTTTTTATGATCAGATCTGAGAATAGCAGGATTCAGTTTGATCCAGAAATTGAGAAGACTGCAAAAAGGTTGAGAAAAGCAATCAAGTTGCAAAAACATACCAATTCGGTAGCCTCTCAACCATCTGCCCGATCCCCTCTGTGTACCGAAGAGACCTCATCTTCAACACCAACCGAGCCTCCAATTGACACAAACCAAAGAGACAATATGGCTGCAGCTGCTGCCACTGAAGAGTAACCCCTTTGCATCACATACCCAATACTGAATGCACCCTTGGAATTACGAATAGGTATAATTCATATGTTACCAAAATTCCAAGGCTTGGAGAATGAAGACCCTTGTAATACCCGGCTAGACTCCGATATTGGAATTCCTACCGTCCGGTAGAATCTCGGGTGTCGGAGACCTCTAGAAGGGTAAAACCATGTTTTTATAAAATGTTTTAATGTGTTTTATGTTTTTAATCAAGAAAGAAATGAGTTTTTTTGCATGAAAATAGCCTTGGAGGAAAACTCAGGTTCGGCCGCCGAACCTCAAGTTCGGCCGCCGAACATGCATGCCTTCGGGAGCGCTTTTAGGCCCCCGAAAGCATAAGTGAGGGAAGTCCAGGTTCGGCCGCCGAACCTCATGTTCGGCCGCCGAACCTCATGTTCGGCCGCCGAACATGGCATGCATGCGGAGGCACGTTCGGCTCCCGAATGTGGCCTGGCCAGCCACCTATAAAGGGGTCCCTTAGCCGAAAATGGGCGAGCTTTTCCCCATTTTCGGCCAAGGTGAGCTCTCCGCCACCCCTCACCGATCTTGAGTTTCTTCCTTCAAATCTTTCACGATTTTCACTAGTTTTCACCTTGTTTTGAAGATTTTTGAGCAAAAGGATAAGTTTTGAGCTTGGAGACCCAAGGAGCTAAATCTCTCCCAACTCCAAGTTAGATCACCTCTACTCTCGATCTTCAAGAGGTAAGAGTCGATCTCTAGCTTTTGATGTGTTTAAAACAAGTTTTATACAAGTATATGGGGTAGAAATGCATGTTTAGGTTGTTTTGAGTTTATGGGTTTAATGTGTGTTCATGAGCAATGTGGGTATGTTGATGTGTTGAAGTTGGGGTTTAGGCTAGTTTGAGACCCCTATGAACTTGTATGCTTGATTGTATATGATTGGGAGTGTTGTAGACTAGGTTTATGCATGTTTGAAAGGTTTGGGAGGCGTTTGTGCATGTTGGAGCTGAGTTTCTACCACTTTGGAGAAACTCAGGTTCGGCCGCCGAACCCGCTTGTGGAAGCAGCCTTTGGCTGCCGAAGCCTGCCTCCGAAAGAGGACTTTCGTCTCTGGAGGGCAGTTTCGGCCGCCGAAAGTGCCGCCGAACATGCATGAGTTTCGTCTCTGTCTGGAAGTTTCGGCCGCCGAAGGTGCCGCCGAACCTGCCTGACTTTCGGCTCTGGAGGGACTTTCGGCCGCCGAACCTGCCGCCGAAAGTGCCCTGTCCAGCCCTCCTTTGCATGTTTTTCTATGATTGTTTCGTATTGTTCTAGGGGGTTTTTGGGGAGTAGTTTAGAGTTATGTTCACGTATGTTTGGTCCCTCATTTGAGTCCACCTGTGTAGGTTCGGACCCGAGGAACCGAGGACCCCAGCAGTGAGTCAGCTGCTCCAGTTTCTGGTCAGAGCTATCCAGAGGTGAGTGGAATAACTCCTTATGCTTTAAAATAAATAAATCAGTTTTAGAATGATTCACGCATTATTAATGCCATGAGATATACTAGGTTGTTGCATTAGAATTCACGAATATGTTGCATTGCATATTTTGTTGTTGATGTGGATGAACGTTGAATGATCCATAGCCCTCGACCTATGATGTGACGATATGATATGTACGGTACGGAATGAAAGACCAGTGGGACCCATTCTACGTTCGCTGGCACTATGTAAGAGAAAGACCAGGACCCATTCTACGTTCTGGCACTATTGGATATATAGAGGGCTACTGGTGACAAGTTCATCCTTGATGTGATATGTTTGTGATATGATGCATTCCATGAAAGCATGAAATGTTAATATAATATTTTTACTATTTTGCTCACTGGGCTCTAGTAGCTCACCCCTCTCCCTTAACCCCCAGGTTTGCAGGTACGGGCTAGATCAGGAAGTCAAGAAGAGTAAAGTCCCATGTTTATGTAATAGCTAGATGTGGACATGAGATATATGTTGATGTAATGTAAAAGTATTGGATAGTTATGTTATGTAATGAGGTTATTGAGGATTAGTATTGTGCTTGACCCTATGTGTATAATTATCCCTTTGTGTACATGATCCATGTTCTTTTTATAATGTTTATGTTAGACCAAGCTTAATGCATGATTATGATACCCCATTGGAGCATTTGATGAGGACTCCAGTGTGTGGTTTATGTTTATGTTATGTGTATGCACAGGTTAAGCTTGGTAAGAGAAAAGAAAAGTTCAAAATTTTTATGTATGTTGTTGATCATGTATGGGATTAAACAGGTTCACAGGATGTATGTTAGGCTTGCTACGGGTCCCGGCGGCCTTAAGCCGATCTGGATCCTAGCGCCGATAGCGGTCCGGTTTCCGGGTCGTTACAGAATGGTATCAGAGCCCTAGGTTCATATGATCGGACCTAGAGTGTCGGGCTCGTAGATGTTCTAGAAGGTCAAGCATAATAGGAAAGATCATGTCCACTAGGATAGGATGTGGAGTCCTATCTTGTTTGATGATGTGAAATGCCATGATTATATACATGTGCATTAATGATATGATATGAATGATATGTATGTGATGCGGGTTCATGTATTCCCACATGAACCATATGATGCTAATGTTCTGTGATGTGTACTGTTTTTTAGAAAACAGGATGAGAGGGACTCGTCGATCTGCACGATTGACCGGAGTACCACCTGAGGATGAGGGCACGAGCGCCCGTCCTCCTGCTTTACCTAGGGCAATGTCATGTAGATCAAACAGAGAAAGAGTGTCAAGGGACCCTAGAAGGTCTTTTGATGCTAGCAGAAGGGGGACAGATAGAGGAGGAAGTTCTTCAGATGTGAGGGAGGTTATGGAAGAGGATCAGAGGAGGGATGGGAATCTGGATGTTAGCATGTCGGAAGAAGGGATAGGGGAGTCACAGGGAGGCGCTCAGGCCTCGGGGTATGGTTTTCCACCCTATTATCCACCCTTCCCACAGGGTTCAGGGTATCCGATGGGAGGCACATCAGATTACTCCAGCTTTAACCCCTACCCCACCTACATGCCTTATCCACCTTTCTATCCACCCTACCCACAGTACCCAGCTTATCCACCCTCACCCTTCTATCCTAACCCGGCAAACCCCACCTCGGGAAATGCTGCACCCCCACCTCCACCACCTACAGAACCAACAACCCCAGTTACTCAACCTTCTAGACCTAGCTCAGCCGGTGGGAGCAAAGTGAAGATGACAGATTACCTTAAGCTGGATGCTCCCAAATACAAGTTAGGGGATGATCCCTTTGAGTACCTGAGGGTAGTGAAGACGATAACTGATGAGTTAGGGGCAGATGACAGCAGGGCCATTCAGATGGCAGGGTTCACTTTAAAGTGCAAAAAGGCACGGGAATGGTTCAAGTGTTATGTGGACCCAAGACTAGACGGCATGACATGGGAGGAATTTGCAAATGAGTTTGCTGGATGGGCTTTTCCAGACAGTTCCAGAGAACTGAAGATGATTGAGTTTGAGCAGCTGAGGCAGACAGAACACATGAGTGTAAAGGAGTACACGGATAAATTCTTGGAGCTATTGCCTTTTTTAGGGCAAGCTCTAGATACAGATTCAAAGAAAGCCAAGAGATATGTCATGAAACTGCATTCTAGGTACTCCTCTTTGATTCAGTCAGTTGAGAGGGAAAGTTTCCACACTGTGGTGGATATGGCTCGAAGGATGGAGGCTAGTGCTATAATTGAAGGGTCAGTGAAGCAATCAGTGACCCAGACTTCAGGAGTTAAGACCCCAGGTAGAGGAGGGCCAGGTCCCTCTTCTCAGAGCTCAGGTAGCAAGAGGTGGAGTAACACCACCAAGAAGCCGAAGAAGAACAAGTTCTGGAGTAAGTTGAAATCCGGTCTGGGATTAGGCGGTGGCTCGAGCTCAGGCTCAGATGGTACAGAATGCCTAAGGTGTGGGAAGCCACACAAAGGAGTGTGTCGAGCTGGGACTAATGTATGTTTCAGATGTGGACAGGAGGGACACATGGCTCGGGAGTGTCCTAGAGCACCTTTTATGGGCCAGCCCCAGCAGACAGCTTCTGGTAGTGTGGCACAGCCAGCAGCTCCAGCCACAACTCAGGGCAGTGGTAGAGGTAGAGGGAGAGGGGCAGCCTCTTCTTCTGGTTCCCGAGGTGAAGGTCCATCAGCTCCAGCCAGGATCTTCACCATGACACAGCAGGAGGCTAACACATCCAACACCGTGGTGTCAGGTAATCTCATCATTGGGTGTTCTGACGTGTATGCATTAATGGACCCGGGTGCATCTCATTCTTTTATTGCTCCGAGAGCCGTTGAGAGGTTGGGTCTAATGGTCTCTAGGTTAGAGTGTCCCCTATGGGTCAGTGGACCAAAGTGTGACCCGTCGGTGGCAGAGTCAGTCTGCCAGTACAGTCCAGTTTTTGTTGAGGGAAGATGCCTCTCCGCCGACCTTGTGGTTCTAGATTTGACAGACTTTGACGTCATTCTAGGGATGGATTGGCTATCTACCCATGGTGCTACCTTGGACTGCAGAGACAAGGTAGTCAGGTTTAGAGATCAGAACGGGTCAGAGGTCGTCTTCAGAGGAGACAAGAGGGGTACACCTATGTAATACCCGGCTAGAGTCCGGCATCGGAATTCCTGTCGACCGGTGGAATCCAGGATGTCAGAATCTTAGAAGGGTGAGATTTATTGTTTTCTAAAGTAATATAGTATGTTTTAATGTTTTAAGGTAAATAGAACTAAGTGTTTGAAAGAAAAGAACCAAGGCAGAAAAGCCAGGTTCGGCCGCCGAAGGTGACATTCGGCCGCCGAACATGCATGGCTTTCGGTTCCACGTGTGGCCGCCGAAGGTGGTCTGGCCAGCCACCTATAAAAGGCCCTCAGTCAGTTGAAAGGATAAGCTTTGCCGTTTCTTTCACTTTCTGAGGTGAGACCCTGTCCTTCTTAAGTTTTCTTCATGTTTTCATCAAATCATGCAAAGGTTTGATTGATTTTTATGTTATTTTGAAGGTTTTGAACTAAACACTTGAGATTTTGAAGTTTGGAGAATTTGAAGGAGAGTTGCTCCAAAACTCTACGTTAGGATCGTTCATCTTCTTGGTTTCAAGAGGTAAGTGAAGATCCTGAGCTTGTTTTCATGATTTATGGAAGATTTTTGAGGTTTTGGGGAGAGTTGCATGATTAGGGTAAAAGAGAGTGTTTTTGATATTTTTGTGAGAATAGCTTGTATATGTGTTTTATGTTTTGTGTTGTTGGGGTGTTTTAGGTAGGTTTTGACCCCTTTGAGCATATACTTGGGTGTATGCATGTTGAGGAGTTGAGGTGTTTGAGTTGGAAGAAGATTGGTGTGTTTTGGCGTGAGGCAGAGCAAGGTTCTGCCTTGCTGATGAACCCAGCTTCGCCAGCCGAAGAATGGTTCAGCCGCCGAATGTGCTGAGGAGGTGGCTTCGGCTGCCCAAGCTTACCTCCAACCATTTGGACTTTCAGCTCTGGAGAGGAGTTTCGGCCGCCGAAGGTGCCGCTGAAGGTTAGAGACTTTCGTCTCTGGAGTGCCTTTCAGCCCCCGAACCTTGCCCCCGAAAGGGTTCGGCTGCCGAAAGTTTGAGATTCGGCCGCCGAAGGTGCATTAGTTTCGGCTCTGGAGAGGACTTTCGACCGCCGAAACTGCCGCCGAAAGTGTCCTGTCCAGCCTTCCTTTGCATGCTTTGCATGGATGTTTGAGTGAGTTTAAAGGGATTCTTGGGGAGTTTAATAGAGTTGTTCTTAAGTTAGTTTGGTCCCTCATTTGAGTTTATCTGTGCCTACACAGACCAGAGGAACCAGAGAGAGCAGCAGTGAGTATTGCTCCAGCGGTTATAGAGCCTGCAGAGTCAGTCCAGATAGCCAGAGGTGAGTGGAACTAAACTTAATTCTTTTAATTGAGCAATGGAATGTTTTTAGCATATTTCATGCATCATGGTTATGTAGTAGGTTGATTGCATTAGAATCCACAAAGATGTTGCATTGCATACTTATTTGTTGATGTGGGTGAATGCTGAATGATCCAATAGTTCCAGACAGGAAGTCCAAGACCCCATTCTACGGCCTGCCAGGTATAGGAAAGTCCAGGACCCCATTCTACGGCCTGGCAGGTATAGTTAAGACCAGGTGCCCAGTCTACGCCCTGGCAAATGGTAAGTACAGGTGTTATATACACATATACATATACAGTATAGGAAGACCAGGACCCCAGTCTACGGCCTGGCACGGAACAGTTACTGGGACTATGTGGTGACAGGTTTACCCTTGATGTGACTTGTCTGTGATATGATGCATTCCATAAGATCATGTTTTAATGACCTATTTTACTGTTCTACTCACTGGGCTATAGAGCTCATCCCACTCCCTTAACCCCAGTCTTGCAGGTTCAGTGTACAGTATACAGGGGAAATCCAGCAGAGTACAGGAAGAGAGAAGAGTTTTGTAATAGCTTAGAGTGGACATGTAATAGTAAAGAGATGTACTAGTTGTGTATACAGTTAAAGTTGTGTTTGACTTAGTTATTTGGTGTTGTAAATCTTGGGTTATGTACATGATCTGTATATGTATATGTTTTACCAAGTATGTGAAAAACCAGGCTTAACAGGTATGAGTTAACCCATCTAGAGCAAGCTCTAGTCAGGGGTACAGAGTACAGAGTACAAAGTACAGAGTACAGAGATAGTACATGCACAGGTTAAGCCTTGGTTCAGAAAAGAGTTTTTATTTTCACAGAAAATGTATGATCATGTATGAGATTTACAGGTACACAGAGAGTATAGCAGGCTTGCTACGGGTTTTGGCGGCCTTAAGCCGACCTGAATTCTAGCGCCGGTGACGGTCCATTTTGGGGTCGTTACAACCTAAAGGTCTAATATCAGCTCTTCAGGCTCGTAGGTTGCTTAGGAAGGGATGTCAGGGGTATTTGGCTCATGTGAGAGAGCTAGATAGTCAGGTTAGGGAGCCAGCCTCAGTGCCAGTTGTCAGAGAATTTCAGGATGACTTCCCAGACGAGCTGCCAGGTTTACCACCTGCTAGGGAGATAGAGTTCGAGATAGAATTAATGCCTGGAACTAGACCGATCTCTATCCCTCCCTACAGGATGGCTCCAGCTGAGTTGAAGGAATTGAAAGAACAGTTACAAGAGCTGGTAGAAAAGGGCTTCATCCGACAGAGTACCTCACCTTGGGATGCTCCAGTCTTGTTTGTGAGAATGAAGGATGGATCCCTTAGACTTTGTATCGACTACAGGCAGTTGAACAAAGTCACTACCAAGAATAGGTACCCTCTGCCAAGGATCGATGATCTATTCGACCAGTTAGCAGGAGCGGGTTGTTTTTCCAAAATAGATCTGAGGTCCGGGTACCATCAGCTGAGGATAAGAGAAGAGGATGTGCCAAAGACAGCTTTCAGAATCAGATATGGGCATTTTGAGTTCCTTGTAATGCCGTTCGGGTTAACCAACGTCCCTGCAGCATTCATGGATCTCATGAACAGAGTGTTTAGCCAATACCTGGATCACTTTGTTATTGTCTTCATAGATGATATCTTAGTGTATTCTAGGAATGCAGAGGAGCATGCCCATCATCTGAGGTTAGTTCTGCAGACCTTGAGAGAACATGGCTTGTATGCCAAGTTCTCTAAGTGTGAGTTCTGGCTGAGGAGCATTTCATTCTTGGGGCATGTAGTGTCAGAAAACGAAATAGAGGTGGACCCCAAGAAGATAGAAGCTGTAGCTAACTGGCCTAGACCCATTTCAGTGACAGAAATCAGGAGTTTCTTAGGTTTGGCGGGTTACTACAGGAGGTTTGTACAGGACTTCTCAAAGATTGCAGCTCCTCTGACCAGATTGACCAGGAAGAACCAGATGTAACGACCCAAAAATCGAACCGCTACCGGCGCTAGGATGCAGATCGGCTTAAGGCCGCCGGGACCCGTAGCAAGCCTGACATGTAACCTGTAAACCTGTTTAATCCCATACATGATCAACAATCATACATAAAAATTTAAAACTTTTCTTTCATACATTCTATCATACACCAAACTCAACCTGTGCATGCACTGAACATAGCCATAATCATAAACTTGACCCCTCTGTGGGATCTCATTAATGCCCCCAATGGGTGGCATAACAAGCGTTGAGTTGGCTAAACATAGTCATCAAAAAGGGATTACAATATACTATGGTCAAGCACACTTCTAACCTTAATATCATTACATTACATATCTATACATCATTATACAATCTGTCATGTCCACATTCTAACTATTACATACATAAGACTTCATTACTCTTCTTGACTTCTCTATCTAACCCGTACCTGCAAACCTGGGGAATTTGGGAGAGGGGTGAGCTACTAGAGCCCAGTGAACAGAATCATAAAGCATTTAAAACACATGCTATCATGGAATGCATCACATCACAACTAATCATATCAAGGATGAACTTGTCACCATTTAGCCCTCTACATATTCCAATCATGCCAGGGACGTAGTGCAGGCCACACCTGGTCTTTCTCTTATACATAACATAACATACATAATCCATGGTGTCGGGGGCGTAGTGCAGGCCACGTCCGGACTTTCTCTTACATAGTGTCAGGGGCGTAGTGCAGGCCACACCTGGACTCCCATATCATATCATCACGTCATAACATATGAGGGCTAATGGATCATTCAACATTCATCCACATCAACAACATATTATGCAATGCAACATATTCGTGATTTCTAATGCAAACAACCTAAAATATCACATGACATCCGTGATGCATGAACATGCTCAAAACTGATTTATTTACTTGAAACATAAAGAGTTATTCTACTCACCTCTGGCTAGCTCTGACACTGACTGAAGCAACTGACTCACTGCTGGGGTCCTCGGTTCCTCGGGTCCGAACCTACACAGGTGGACTCAAATGAGGGACCAAACAACTAGAACATAACTCTAAAAACATCCCCCAAAAACCCCCTAAAACATCATGAAACAACCATAGAAGAACATGCAAAGGAGGCCTGGACAGGGCACTTTCGGCGGCAGGTTCGGCGGCCGAAAGTCCCTCCAGAGCCGAAAGTCAGGCAGGTTCGGCGGCACCTTCGGCGGTCGAAACTCCCAGACAGAGACGAAACTCATGCATGTTCGGCGGCACTTTCGGCGGCCGAAACTGCCAGACAGAGACGAAAGTCTCCTTTCGGGGGCAGGCTTCGGCAGCCGAAAGGCTTTCCTCCCCAGCCATGTTCGGCGGCCGAAAGTCCTTCGGCTGCCGAACCTGGTTTCTGCCGAAGGGCAGAAACTTGGCTCCTTTTGCACATTTCGCCTCCAAACCTTCCAAACATGCATCAAACCTATTCTACAACACACAAACACAAGCATACATGTTCCTAGGGGCCACAAATCATCATAAACCCCATCTACAACACATCAAGCATCCACATTGTTCATGAGCATACATTTATACCCATAAACATAACTATAACCTAAACATGCATTCTACCCCCATAGATCTACTTAAAACTTACTTAAAACATACAATGAGCTTAAGATCGGCTCTTACCTCTTGAAGATCGAGAGAGAGACGACCTAAAACTCGGAGGTGGGAGAGATTGGGTTCTTGAATCTCCAATCTCCAAAACTTTGCTCAAAAGCTCAAAACTTCTAAACAAAGTCAAAACAAATGAAAAACTTGAAAGATCTAGAGGAAAAACATCAAATATCGGTGAGGGACGGCGGAGAGCTCACCTTGGCCGAAAATGGGAAAAAAGCTCGCCCGTTTTCGGCTAAGGGACCCTTTTATAGTGGCTGTCCAGGCCACGTTTGGGGGCCGAAAGTGCCTCCGCATGCATGCCATGTTTGGCGGCCGAACCTGGACTTCCCTCACTTATGCCCTCGGGGGCCTAAGGCACACCCGAAATGCATGCATGTTCGGCGGCCGAACCTGAGCTTTCCTCCAAGGTTGTTTTTATTCAAAAACTCATTTCCTCTTTACTTAAAATCGTCAAAAACATTAAAACATTTCATGAAAACATGGTTTTACCCTTCTAGAGGTCTCCGACATCAGAGATTCCACCGGACGGTAGGAATTCCGATACCGGAGTCTAGCCGGGTATTACATTCTCCCCCCCCTTAAGAACATTCGTCCCCGAATGTTCCTCAACTAACACATAGCATGGCATACACATAACATACATGCAAAGCACATAAAACTCACAGGGAACTAACCTTAGAAAAGATAAGGGTATTGCTGGAGCATGGACTCCCGTGTCTCCTAGGTGCACTCTTCCATATTGTGGTGGTTCCACAGGACTTTCACCATCGGGATTTCCTTGTTTCTCAGCTTTCTGATCTGGGTGTCTATGATCCGCACTGGCTGCTCAACATAGGTGGGATCCTTTTGGATCTCCACATCAGGCTCACTAAGAACCTTGCCCAGATCTGACACAAACTTCCTTAACATTGAAACATGGAAAACCGGATGGATTCTTTCCATTGAAGTAGGCAAATCTAGCTTGTACGACACATTCCCAATCTTCTGCAAGACTTCAAAGGGTCCGATGTATCGTGGGGCTAGTTTACCCTTCTTCCCAAAGCGAACCACTCCTTTCATTGGAGACACCTTGAGCAATACCAGATCCCCCTCCTGAAACTCTACATGTCTTCTGCGGATGTCTGCATAACTCTTCTGTCTGCTTGCAACAGTCTTGATTCTCTCTCTGATTATGGGTACCACCCTGCTGGTGATCTCTACTAGCTCAGGCCCTGCCAAGGCCTTTTCTCCAACTTCCTCCCAGCAAACAGGTGACCTACACTTCCTCCCATATAAAGCTTCATATGGAGCCATCCCGATGCTAGCATGATGGCTGTTATTGTAGGCAAACTCCACCAAAGGTAGATGCTGCCTCCAAGAACCGTCAAAGTCCAGCACACACATTCTAAGCATATCCTTGATAGTCTGGATGGTCCTTTCGGATTGTCCGTCCGTCTGGGGGTGGAAGGCAGTACTGAAATCCAATCTAGTACCCATGGCATTCTGCAAACTCCGCCAAAACCTGGAGGTGAATTGGGGCCCTCTATCCGACACTATCGAAACAGGAACCCCATGCAGCCTGACGATCTCATCTACATATACCTGCGTCAACTTGTCCACAGAGTAGCCACTCCTGACAGGGATGAAGTGAGCAGATTTGGTGAGTCTGTCCACAATCACCCATATGGAGTCCAATCTGTTGGACGCCGCCGGTAACCCCACTACGAAATCCATAGCTATATTCTCCCATTTCCACTCTGGAATACGTAGCGGGTTAAGCATTCCAGCCGGCTTCTGATGTTCCAGCTTCACCCTCTGACACACTTCGCAGGCTGACACAAACTGTGCCACTTCTTTCTTCATCGCTGGCCACTGACTCGCGGTTGTCGAAGCCGGTCAAAAATAACATTTCTGGTTATCAACAATTTACAACTGCAGATAGTGGTGAAAGGATCGAATCCACAGAGAATTGATTACCTATTTATTTTTCTCAACAAGACCAATAAAATAAACTGAAACAAAAATAAACTGCAAAAGAAGAAAACTGAAAACGAGATAAACTGAAACGAGATAAAACTGAAACGAGATAAAAATAAAATAAGATAAAACTGAAAGCGAGATAAACTGAAACGAGATAAAACTGAAATGAAATAAAACTGAAAGGAGATAAAACTGAAAGAGAAATAAACGGAAAACAAAATAAACTAAAACGAGATAAAACTGAAACCAACTAAACTGTAAGTAAAATGGGGGGTTTTGAGATTGATTTAATTAATCTAAAACTGAAAGCAATAAAAATAAGGCAAATAATAAAAATAAAGAGAAATAAATAATAAGAAAGATCTAGTTGAAGAATTGGATCCACTTTAGTTGTTAGGATTGATCATTGACACTTAGTTTCCTTTGGGTTGATTCAATAGATTAGTTATGGAGATGGAAGACGCTTCTCACCACCATTATCTCTCCTTATTATTAAACCAATTAGGGAACGTCCTCTAATTAATTACTAATTAAAAAATTGCCAAGGAACGTCCTTGGGCCTTAGGCATCAAAACAATTGTCAATTGCATTAAGAAATAGAGAGATCCAATCCTAGCTACCCAAACGTATGGAGATAACGCTAGATCATACAATTTCCTTGGGTTTTATCCCAAGTGTTCTTATGTAAGAATAATCTAAGCAATTACGGACTTAAATTATCCAAACTAACATATTATTACTTTGCAATCAAGAATCAACGTAGATCTAAACAACAAAGCAATATTAAAATCAAGCTTGAAATTGCATAAATATTGAACAACCAAAAGTTAAACAATGTTTGATCAAGTCTCCCAATCCATAAAACAACCAAAGTATCACCTAATCTTCAACTAGAATAAAAGATTTCAGCCTCTCATGGCTGAAACAAAACCAAAAATAAAAGAAAAGAAGAAAGGTAGAAGAAGAGATGTGAATTTCGTAGGTGTCTCCCAAGGGGAGCTTAAGGGTCCTGTAGAGGCTTCCTATGTGGCTTTTTATAGTTGAAAAGTGTTGCCCTAGGTCATACTTACTGCCCAAGAGGTATTTTCTGCCCAAGATGTGTCTGAAAAGGAAAGAATCGCGCTTTTCGGCTTCAGAAGGAAGGCTGCGCGAAAATGCACTGCGGAAGGAAGTTGGTGCGCGCGCTTTGGTCTCAGAAAGGGAAGGAGGCGCAGATTATGCTTCCTAAATAAGTTTAGATGCTGAACTTGCATCCTAATTAGTGTAGAGGCTGCCCAAGGTGCTGCCCATGTGCAACTTGCTGCCCAAGTTGTTGCAGAAAAGGAAGGTGGCGCGCAGATGGCTCTCAGAAGAGGAAAGCGCGCAGATTGTTTCTGAATAGGAAGGATGCACGAATTTTGATCTTCAAAGGGGAAGATATGTTGTCCATACATTCCTTTTTAGGTGGAGCCTCTTTTGAAATTTGAATGTTGAACCCAGAAGAGGAAGAGCATCTCTTTGAGATCTTGCTGCCTAAATAGGAAGATATGACTGCTGCAGTGTGTGCACATCTTTGAACAAGGAAAGAAAGATCTGCGATTTGAATTTCAAATAATCTTCTGACTGAGCTTTCCTTGTTTGCTTTTGCTTCTGCACTTTTCTCATTTATTAACTTTCCTTTTTTGGAAACTTTCCTTATTTTGAAACTTTCCTTTTTTGGCACTTTCCATATTTGGCACTTTTTGGCAGTTTTAAGAGCATTTTCTCCAGATTGTCTCTTTACAACTAATATCTGCAAAACATAATTAAAACCACAAAATTAAGCAGAAAAGATGTAAATAAACATCAAGAACATAATGATAAAATGGACTAAAATATGCTCTATCAAATACCCCCACACCTAGCCTTTTGCTTGTCCTCAAGCAAATAAACATAGTCAAATAAGCTTTCTTTGCTATTTGATCCTTATTTCTACTTAAGCTCTTACTCTAGACAACTATTTTGAATCATTGCAGTGAAGAATATATGCATGAAGATTACTCACCTTCTTTCCTTGTTTCCCTTTACTTACCATGGCTAGGATTTGTTTTTCTCAAAAGAGACCATACATGCACATTTTGTTCAGATAAGACTTTTTCTAGCTTTCAGAGTGACTTGCCCTTACCTTGAAGTACTTTATTCAGGCTTTTTGCACTTTAGATCTTGCTTGAAGAAGTCACCAACCTTTTGACGTGAAGGTACATATTTGTGATACCCACCCCCAGTTACTCAGTTGGTCACCTTTCCAAGTGGCTACTAGCTCTGTTCTTAGTCTTTTGACCATTGGAACAGTTTTTGATTTGTGCTTTTGAGGTCTTTGCCTTTGCTAATTTTCTTTCTCTCAATAATTTGGGCAAATCAACACCAATTGCTAAATCAAGTCACATTAAGTTCATTCACACAATTTTCAATTTATTCTCATCAATTGAGGGTCATCAATATATTTTTCACCATGGCAAACTCAAAGATTCAATTCAAAAGGCAATTCTCAAACATGAATATAACTCATTGCAATTGATTCAACATAAGTTTAAAGAGTCATCACATCAATGGGGTCATGAAAAGAAAACTCATCCAACATAGTCTAGATGATGAGTAAAGCATTTCAAAAACGGAAACAAAATAAATAATAATAATAATAATAATAAAAAACTGTGGCTATCTGTGTGTGCTATTGAAAGCAAAAGTGAAAAATTTCAACTAATGTAAGCAAACTAAAAATCAAAGCAAAAATAAACTCAAAAAGTAAAAATTCAGAAATATGCACCCCCACACCTAAATCATGCATTGTCCTCAATGTATAGGAAATATTAAAATGCAAAAGAAACTGAGTACTCCCCTGGGTGTGGTGTGCATGGTGTGATCCACTTGATCAAGGCTCAAGTAATTGGGGAAGGGAAAAGAGTCCCAACTGCATTGAGCAAAAAGTGTAGCACTCCTTGTGATTTTGTCATAGCCCATCCTACTTTTTCCATGTACTCATGAAGTAACATGATTAGCTCCTCCTCTTTCAGATGAGGCGTACCTCTAGCCCTTATGTTCGCATTTTTGAGATGATTGGGAAGCACTTTGAACTCCAATTCATGTTTCTCTATGGCTAGCTGCAATTTAGTACTAAATTCAGGTAAAACAAACTCTACCTTATCCGGAGGTTTGGGAAGGCATTGATCTGCATGGTCCTTTGGTTTGGGCCATTGGACTACCATTTGTTCCTCCTGGGCATGGACTGTTTGCATTGGAAGGATGAAAGGAATTTCAGTTTTTTCATCTTGCGCAAGAATAGTCTTCAATGGAGGACTGGAGAGGGTTTCAGGCAATGGAAGTTGAAGAGGTGCAACTAGAAGAGTTGCAGGACTGTCCTGCGGTCCAAGCTGAGGTGGTTCAGTTGGAGTTCCTTCTGACTGCGCAAGATTGATCTGAAGAGGTGCGATTGGCTCTCCTTTGTTCTGTGTGTGTTCGCAGTCCACCTGTTGGATGCAACAGTTAGTTTCTTTCAGTTCTGGCTCTTTCTGGCTCTCTTTCTTGCAAAGGTCATCATTTAGTATATCATCTTGATTTACATAAAAAATATTTTCACTTAAACAATCAATGATATCTAAATTATCAACAGGTTCTGTTTCACTAGTTTGTTTGGACAAACAGTTTTCTGGTTGTGTTTCTTCAGCAGCTTGTTCTTGAACTTGTGAACTTTCATCATCATCCCATACATCTTGAAGCTCTTCCTCTCTTCTTAACATGATCGCATTTAATGAGGTGGCCATTTGATCCAGCTGCTGTTGCATCATTTGCAAAGTCTTTGCCAACTCACTAATGGCGGGGTCTGAACTTGGAGGTGCTGGTTGGGCTTGGTGTCCTTGATAGTCCTGGTAGTCATTAGCCTCAGCGTAGCCATAGTTCGGTTGGCCTCCCCAATATGGATTGTATGTGTCATGGTAGGGATCGTGTCTTGGCTGTTCATAGTATCCTCCATATGCATGAACTGGTTGGTCATTGAATCCTCCAAATGTATGCATTGGTTGGTCATCCTCATAAAGTGTAGGACATCGGGAAGTTAGGTGTCCCATATATCCACAGATCATACAGGGCTTTGGTGGCTGGGGCGCTTGAATCTGTTGCACTATGTCTATGGCAAGATCTTTTATAACAGATGTGAGTTGAGAATAGAGAATAGATGTACTTACCTCATCCATGATTCAGATCTGCGATGGTGACTTCTTCAGAGGCTGATTCGGTGGTGCTATCTTTTTTTTTTTTTTTGGAATTTGGTCCTGAAAGAAAAACAAATAAGTTAAATCAATTCCCCGGCAACGGCGCCAATTTTTGACTCGCGGTTGTCGAAGCCGGTCAAAAATAACCTTTCTGGTTATCAACAATTTACAACTGCAGATAGTGGTGAAAGGATCGAATCCACAGAGAATTGATTACCTATTTATTTTTCTCAACAAGACCAATAAAATAAACTGAAACAAAAATAAACTGTAAAAGAAGAAAACTGAAAACGAGATAAACTGAAACGAGATAAAACTGAAAAGAGATAAAACTGAAATAAGATAAAACTGAAAACGAGATAAACTGAAACGAGATAAAACTGAAATGAAATAAAACTGAAAGGAGATAAAACTGAAAGAGAAATAAACGGAAAACAAAATAAACTAAAACGAGATAAAACTGAAACCAACTAAACTATAAGTAAAATGGGGGGTTTTGAGATTGATTTAATTAATCTAAAACTGAAAGCAATAAAAATAAGGCAAATAATAAAAATAAAGAGAAATAAATAATAAGAAAGATCTAGTTGAAGAATTGGATCCACTTTAGTTGTTGGGATTGATCATTGACACTTAGTTTCCTTTGGGTTGATTCAATAGATTAGTTATGGAGATGGAAGACGCTTCTCACCACCATTATCTCTCCTTATTATTAAACCAATTAGGGAACGTCCTCTAATTAATTACTAATTAACAAATTGCCAAGGAACGTCCTTGGGCCTTAGGCATCAAAACAATTGTCAATTGCATTAAGAAATAGAGAGATCCAATCCTAGCTACCCAAACGTATGGAGATAACGCTAGATCATACAATTTCCTTGGGTTTTATCCCAAGTGTTCTTATGTAAGAATAATCTAAGCAATTACGGACTTAAATTATCCAAACTAACATATTATTACTTTGCAATCAAGAATCAACGTAGATCTAAACAACAAAGCAATATTAAAATCAAGCTTGAAATTGCATAAATATTGAACAACCAAAAGTTAAACAATGTTTGATCAAGTCTCCCAATCCATAAAACAACCAAAGTATCACCTAATCTTCAACTAGAATAAAAGATTTCAGCCTCTCATGGCTGAAACAAAATCAAAAATAAAAGAAAAGAAGAAAGGTAGAAGAAGAGATATGAATTTCGTAGGTGTCTCCCAAGGGGAGCTTAAGGGTCCTGTAGAGGCTTCCTATGTGGCTTTTTATAGTTGAAAAGTGTTGCCCTAGGTCATACTTACTGCCCAAGAGGTATTTTCTGCCCAAGATGTGTCTGAAAAGGAAAGAATCGCGCTTTTCGGCTTCAGAAGGAAGGCTGCGCGAAAATGCACTGCGGAAGGAAGTTGGTGCGCGCGGTTTGGTCTCAGAAAGGGAAGGAGGCGCAGATTATGCTTCCTAAATAAGTTTAGATGCTGACCTTGCATCCTAATTAGTGTAGAGGCTGCCCAAGGTGCTGCCCATGTGCAACTTGCTGCCCAAGTTGTTGCAGAAAAGGAAGGTGGCGCGCAGATGGCTCTCAGAAGAGGAAAGCGCGCAGATTGTTTCTGAATAGGAAGGATGCACGAATTTTGATCTTCAAAGGGGAAGATATGCTGTCCATACATTCCTTTTTAGGTGGAGCCTCTTTTGAAATTTGAATGTTGAACCCAGAAGAGGAAGAGCATCTCTTTGAGATCTTGCTGCCTAAATAGGAAGATATAACTGCTGCAGTGTGTGCACATCTTTGAACAAGGAAAGAAAGATCTGCGATTTGAATTTCAAATAATCTTCTGACTGAGCTTTCCTTGTTTGCTTTTGCTTCTGCACTTTCCTCATTTAGAAACTTTCCTTTTCTGGAAACTTTCCTTATTTTGAAACTTTCCTTTTTGGCACTTTCCATATTTGGCACTTTTTGGCAGTTTTAAGAGCATTTTCTCCAGATTGTCTCTTTACAACTAATATCTGCAAAACATAATTAAAACCACAAAATTAAGCAGAAAAGATGTAAATAAACATCAAGAACATAATGATAAAATTGACTAAAATATGCTCTATCAGCCACCAATAAACTTTCTTCAAATCTTGATACATCTTGGTGGCTCCGGGGTGAACGCTGTATCTTGCATTATGAGCCTCCCTCATAATGTCTCCTTTTAGCCCTATGTCATCTGGTACACACAATCGACTCCCATAGCGAAGGATCCCCTTACTGTCAAATCTGAACTCACTGTCTTTGCCTGACTGAACAGTCCTGGCAATCTTCACTAACTCTGGGTCCTCATGCTGTTTCTGAGCCACTTGCTCCAGAAACACAGGTGTCACTCTCATCTGGGCCACTAAAGCACCGGTACCAGACAACTCCAACTGTAGACCTTCATCAATGAGCTTGTAAAACTCCTTCACCACTGGTCTCCTCTCTGCCGTGATGTTTGATAGACTGCCTAGTGACTTCCGGCTTAGGGCGTCTGCCACGACATTCGCCTTACCCGGATGATACTGAATCTTGCAATCATAGTCACTCAGCAGCTCCACCCATCTCCTCTGTCTCAAGTTCAAATCTCTTTGACTCAGGATGTACTGCAGGCTTTTATGATCTGTGAAGATCTCACATTTTACCCCATAGAGGTAGTGCCTCCACATCTTGAGTGCAAAGATTACTGCTGCCATCTCAAAGTCATGTGTGGGGTAATTCAACTCATGCTTCTTTAGCTGCCTAGAAGCATAAGCAATCACCCTCTCATTCTGCATCAGTACACAACCCAGTCCCACACGGGACGCATCACAAAAGACTGTAAAGTCCTCATCACTAGATGGCAGACTAAAACTGGTGCTGAAGTCAACCTCTTCTTAAGCTCTTCAAAACTCTCTTCGCACTGGTCGGTCCACAGAAACTTCTGATTCTTCCTGGTTAGTCTGGTCAGAGGAGCTGCTATTTTCGAGAAGTCCTGAACGAACCTCCTGTAGTAACCTGCCAAACCCAAGAAACTCCTGATTTCCGTCACTGAAGTGGGTCTAGGCCAGTTAGCCACAGTTTCTGTCTTCTTGGGGTCCACCTCTATCCCATTCTCTGACACTACATGCCCCAAGAACGAAATGCTCCTCAGCCAGAACTCACACTTAGAGAACTTGGCATACAAGCCATGTTCCCTCAAGGTCTGCAAAACCAACCGCAGATGATGGGCATGCTCCTCTGCATTCCTGGAATACACCAAGATATCATCTATGAAGACAATAACAAAGTGATCCAGGTACTGGCTAAACACTCTGTTCATGAGGTCCATGAATGTTGCAGGGGCGTTAGTTAACCCGAACGGCATTACAAGGAACTCAAAATGCCCATATCTGGTCCTGAAAGCCGTCTTTGGCACATCCTCATCTCTGATCCTCAGCTGATGGTACCCAGATCTCAGATCTATTTTGGAGAAACAACCCGCTCCTGCTAGCTGGTCGAATAGATCGTCGATCCTTGGCAAAGGGTACTTGTTCTTGGTAGTGACTTTGTTCAACTGTCTGTAGTCGATACAAAGTCTAAGGGATCCATCCTTCTTTCTGACAAACAAGACTGGAGCACCCCAGGGTGAGGTACTCGGTCAGATGAAGCCCTTGTCTACCAGCTCTTGCAACTGTTCTTTCAATTCCTTCAACTCCGCTGGAGCCATCCTGTAGGGAGGGATAGAGATCGGTCGGGTTCCAGGCATCAATTCTATCTCGAACTCTATCTCCCTAGCAGGTGGTAAACCTGGCAACTCGTCTGGGAAGACGTCTAGAAACTCTCTAACCACTGGCACCGAGGCGGGCTCTCTAACCTGACTGCTAAGCTTTCTCACATGAGCCAAATACCCCTGACATCCCCTCCTAAGCAACCTACGAGCCTGAAGAGCTGATATCAGACCTCTAGGTGTACCCCTCCTGTCTCCTCTGAAGACTACCTCTGACCCATCCTGACCTCTGAACCTGACTACCTTGTCCCTGCAGTCCAAGGTAGCACCATGGGTAGATAACCAGTCCATCCCTAGAATGACTTCAAAATCTATCAAGTCTAGAACCACAAGGTCGGCGGAAAGGCATCTTCCCTCAACAAAGACTGGACTGCACTGGCAGACCGACTCTGCCACTGATGGATCACACTTGGGTCCACTGACCCAGAGAGGACACTCTAACCCAGAGATCATCAACCCCAACCTCTGAACGACTCTCGGTGCAATAAAAGAATGAGATGCGCCCGGGTCCATCAAGGCATACACATCTGAACAACCAATGACTAAGTTACCTGCCACCACGGTGTTAGATGCATCTGCCTCCTGCTGTGTCATTGTGAAGATCCGTGCTGGAGCTGATGGACCTTCACCTCTGAACCCCGCTGAAGAAGAGGCTGCCCCTCTCCCTCTGCCTCTGCCACTGGCCTGAGTCGTGGCTAGAGCTGCTGGCTGCGCTACACTACCTGAAGCTGTCTGCTGGGACTGTGCCATCGGGGCTGCTCTTGGACATTCTCGAGACATATGCCCCTCCTGACCACATCTGTAACAGGCTGTCGTCCCAAACCGACATACTCCCCTGTGTGGCTTACCACACCTTGCACAAACTGCATTATCCGCACCAGAGCTTGAGCCACTCCCTAGTCCCAGACTGGACTTAACCTTGTTCCAGAACTTGTTCTTCTTAGACTTCCTGGGACCTCTGTCCCACTTCTTGCTACCTGAAGTTGCTGCACTCGTTGAAGAAGAGCCTGGGGTCTTAGAACCAGAAGGCTGTACCATTGACTGTTTAACTGTCCCCTGAACGATGGCACTGGCCTCCATTTTCCGGGCCATATCCACTATGGCATGGAAGCTCTCCCTATCTGCTTACTGGATCAAGGAGGAATATCTGGAGTGGAGTTTCATGATATACCTCCTTGACCTTTTCTGGTCTGAATCAAGGTTTTGCCCTGCAAATGACAACAACTCCAAAAATCTGTTTGTGAACTCCTCTACACCCATCTCATCAGTCTGCCTCAACTGCTCAAACTCTAACATCTTCAGCTCCCTTGAACTATCTGGGAAAGCCCATCCTGCAAACTCGTTTGCAAACTCCTCCCAAGACATGCTATCCACTTTCGGGTTCACATAATTCTTGAACCACTCTCGTGCCTTCTTGCACTTAAGTGTGAACCCAGCCATCTGAATGGCTCTACTATCATCAGCCCCAATCTCATCTGTGATCACCTTGACCCTCTCAAGATACACAAACGGGTCATCCCCTTTTTCATACTGGGGAGCACCCAACTTCATGTAGTCAGTCATCTTGACCTTGCTCCCACTGGCTGAGCTAGGTCTAGAAGGTTGAGCAACTGGGGCTGCTGGCTCTGTAGGTGGTGGAGGTGGTGCAACATTTTCTGAGGTAGGGTTTGCTGGATTTGGATAGTAAGGTGGAGGTGGATACATTGGGTACTGTGGGTATGGTGGATAATAAGGTGGGTATGGCATCTGTGTGGGATAAGGGCTAAAGCTATGGTAGTCCGATGTGCCTCCCATCGAATACCCAGGGTTTTGTGAGAAGGGTGGGTAGTAAGGTGGCTGAATGAATCCTGAGGCCTGAGTGCCTCCTTGGGATTCTCCCATTCCCTCTTCTGACATGCTAACTCCCAAACTGCCATCCCTCCTCTGCTCTACATCCATATCATCCCCCATGTCCTCTGACGCTCCTCCCTGAACTGTTCCGCTGACTGATCTGCTTCTACCCAGATCCAAAGACCTTCTAGGGTCTCTTACTGCTCTTTCTCTATTAGACCTACTAGACATTGCCCTAGGCAATGCTGGAGGACGGGCGCTCGTGCCCTCATCCTCAGGTGGTACTCTAGTCAATCTTGCTGATCGATGAGTTCCTCTCATCCTGTTTTCTGAAAAACCACACATAACAAGCAAACATTAGCATCATATGGTTCATATGGGCACACATGAACCCTCATCACATACATCACATATCATTAATGCACATGCATATAATCATGGCATTTCACATCATCATGCAAGACAGGACTCCACATCCTATCCTAGTGGACATGACCTTTCCTATTGTGCTTGACCTTCTATAACATCTATGAGCTCGACACTCTAGGTCCGACCATATGAACCTAGGGCTCTGATACCATTCTGTAACGACCCAAAAATCGGACCGCTACCGGCGCTAGGATCCAGATCGGCTTAAGGCCGCCGGGACCCATAGCAAGCCTGACATGTAACCTGTAAACCTGTTTAATCCCATACATGATCAACAATCATACATAAAAATTTAAAACTTTTCTTTCATACATTCTATCATACACCAAACTCAACCTGTGCATGCACTGAACATAGCCATAATCATAAACTTGAACCCTCTGTGGGATCTCATTAATGCCCCCAATGGGTGGCATAACAAGCGTTGAGTTGGCTAAACATAGTCATCAAAAAGGGATTACGATATACTATGGTCAAGCACACTTCTAACCTTAATATCATTACATTACATATCTATACATCATTATACAATCTGTCATGTCCACATTCTAACTATTACATACATAAGACTTCATTACTCTTCTTGACTTCTCTGTCTAACCTGTACCTGCAAACCTGGGGAATTTGGCAGAGGGGTGAGCTACTAGAGCCCAGTGAGCAGAATCATAAAGCATTTAAAACACATGCTATCATGGAATGCATCACATCACAACTAATCATATCAAGGATGAACTTGTCACCATTTAGCCCTCTACATATTCCAATCATGCCAGGGGCGTAGTGCAGGCCACACCTGGTCTTTCTCTTATACATAACATAACATACATAATCCATGGTGCCGGGGGCGTAGTGCAGGCCACGTCCGGTCTTTCTCTTACATAGTGCCAGGAGCGTAGTGCAGGCCACACCTGGACTCCCATATCATATCATCACGTCATAACATATGAGGGCTAATGGATCATTCAACATTCATCCACATCAACAACATATTATGCAATGCAACATATTCGTGATTTCTAATGCAAACAACCTAAAATATCACATGACATCCATGATGCATGAACATGTTCAAAACTGATTTATTTACTTGAAACATAAAGAGTTATTCTACTCACCTCTGGCTAGCTCTGACACTGACTGAAGCAACTGACTCACTGCTGGGGTCCTCGGTTCCTCGGGTCCGAACCTACACAGGTGGACTCAAATGAGGGACCAAACAACTAGAACATAACTCTAAAAACATCCCCCAAAAACCCCCTAAAACATCATGAAACAACCATAGAAGAACATGCAAAGGAGGCCTGGACAGGGCACTTTCGGCGGCAGGTTCGGCGGCCGAAAGTCCCTCCAGAGCCGAAAGTCCCTCCAGAGCCGAAAGTCAGGCAGGTTCGGCGGCACCTTCGGCGGCCGAAACTCCCAGACAGAGACGAAACTCATGCATGTTCAGCGGCACTTTCGACGGCCGAAACTGCCAGACAGAGACGAAAGTCTCCTTTCGAGGGCAGGCTTCGGCAGCCGAAAGGCTTGCCTCCCCAGCCATGTTCGACTGCCGAAAGTCCTTCGGCTGCTGAACCTGGTTTCTGCCGAAGGGCAGAAACTTGGCTCCTTTTGCACATTTCGCCTCCAAACCTTCCAAACATGCATCAAACCTATTCTACAACACACAAACACAAGCATACATGTTCCTAGGGGCCACAAATCATCATAAACCCCATCTACAACACATCAAGCATCCACATTGTTCATGAGCATACATTTATACCCATAAACATAACTATAACCTAAACATGCATTCTACCCCCATAGATCTACTTAAAACTTACTTAAAACATACAATGAGCTTAAGATCGGCTCTTACCTCTTGAAGATCGAGAGAGAGACGACCTAAAACTCAGAGGTGGGAGAGATTGGGTTCTTGAATCTCCAAGCTCCAAAACTTTGCTCAAAAGCTCAAAACTTCAAAACAAAGTCAAAACAAATGAAAAACTTGAAAGATCTAGAGGAAAAACATCAAAGATCGGTGAGGGACGGTGGAGAGCTCACCTTGGCCGAAAATGGGGAAAAAGCTCGCCCGTTTTCGGCTAAGGGACCCTTTTATAGTGGCTGCCCAGGCCACGTTTGGGGGCCGAAAGTGCCTCCGCATGCATGCCATGTTCGGCGGCCGAACTTGAGGTTCGGTGGCCGAACCTGGACTTCCCTCACTTATGCCTTCGGGGGCCTAAGGCACACCCGAAATGCATGCATGTTCGGAGGCCGAACTTTGAGTTTCGGCGGCCGAACCTGAGCTTTCCTCCAAGGTTGTTTTTATTCAAAAACTCATTTCCTCTTTACTTAAAATCATCAAAAACATTAAAGCATTTCATAAAAACATGGTTTTACCCTTCTAGAGGTCTCCGACATCCGAGATTCCACCGGACGGTAGGAATTCCGATACCGGAGTCTAGCCGGGTATTACACCAGAGGTTCGTGTGGACCGACCAGTGTGAAGAGAGCTTTGAGGAGCTCAAGAAGAGGTTGACTTCAGCACCAGTGTTAGCCCTGCCATCTAGTAATGAAGACTTCTCAGTGTATTGTGATGCATCCCGAGTGGGATTGGGTTGTGTGTTAATGCAGAATGAAAGGGTGATTGCTTATGCTTCTAGACAGCTGAAGAAGCACGAGTTGAATTACCCTGCACATGACCTTGAGATGGCAGTAGTAATCTTTGCACTCAAGATGTGGAGGCATTACCTTTATGAGGTTAAATGTGAGATCTCCACAGATCATAAGAGCCTACAGTACATCCTGAGTCAAAGAGATTTGAACTTGAGACAGAGAAGATGGGTGGAGCTGCTGAGTGACTATAATTGCAAGATTCAGTACCATCCGGGTAAGGCGAATGTTGTGGCAGACGCCCTAAGCCGGAAGTCACTAGGCAGTCTATCCCACATCACGGCTGAGAGGAGACCGGTGGTGAAGGAGTTTTACAAGCTCATTGATGAAGGTCTACAGTTGGAGTTGTCTGGTACAGGTGCTTTAGTTGCCCAGATGAGAGTGGCACCCGTGTTTCTGGAGCAGGTGGCTCAAAAACAGCATGAGGACCCAGAGTTCGTGAAGATTGCCAGGACTGTTCAGTCAGGCAAGGATAGTGAGTTCAGATTCGATAACAAGGGGATCCTCCGCTATGGGAGCAGACTATGTGTACCGGATAATATAAGGCTAAAGGTAGACATTATGAGAGAGGCTCATAATGCAAGATACAGCGTTCACCCCGGAACCACCAAAATGTATCAAGATCTGAAGAAGGTTTATTGGTGGCCAGCTATGAAGAGAGAAGTGGCACAGTTTGTGTCAGCCTGCGAAGTGTGTCAGAGGGTGAAGCTGGAACATCAAAAGCCGGCTGGAATGCTTAATCCGCTACCTATTCCAGAGTGGAAATGGGAGAATATAGCTATGGACTTCGTAGTGGGGTTACCGGCGGCGTCCAACAGATTGGACTCCATATGGGTGATTGTGGACAGACTCACCAAATCTGCTCACTTCATCCCTGTCAGGAGTGGCTATTCTGTGGACAAGTTGGCGCAGGTGTATGTTGATGAGATCGTCAGGCTGCATGGGGTTCCTGTTTCAATAGTGTCCGATAGAGGACCCCAGTTCACCTCTAGGTTTTGGCGGAGTCTGCAGAATGCCATGGGTACCAGGTTGGATTTTAGCACTGCTTTCCATCCACAGACGGACGGACAATCCGAAAGGACCATCCAGACGATAGAGGATATGCTCATTGTAATACCCGGCTAGACTCCGGTATCGGAATTCCTACCGTCCGGTGAAATCTCGGATGTCGGAGACCTCTAGGAGGGTAGAACCATGCTTTCATAAAATGTTTTCATGTTTTTAATGGTTTTAAAGTATGAAACTAAATGAGTTTTTGCATGAAAATAGCATTGGAGGAAAACCCAGGTTCGGCCGCCGAAAGTCAAGTTCGGCCGCCGAACATGCATGCATTTTGGAGACACGTTAGGCCCCCGAAAGCATGAGTTAGGGAAGTTCAGGTTCGGCCGCCGAAAGTCAAGTTCGGCCGCCGAACATTGCATGGATGCGGAGGCACATTCGGCCCCCGAACGTGGCCTGGCCAGCCACCTATAAATGGGGCACTTAGCCGAAATGGGCGAGCTTTCTCCCATTTTCGGCCACAGCAAGCTTCCGACCTTCCCTTTGCAACTCTTGTGTTCTTCCTCCAGATCTCTTCCATTTTTCTTAAGTTTTAAATTCACATTGCAAGTTTTGAACATTTAAACCAAGTTTTGGAGCTTTGGGAACTCAGGAGCTCATTTTCGTGAATCTCCAAGTTTAGGTCGTCTCCCTCTCGATCTTCAAGAGGTAAGGGCCGATCTTAAGCTCCTTATATGTTTTAAATAAGTTTTATGATAGATCTATGAGTAGAAATGCATGTTAGGTTATATTTTGAGTTATGGGTTAATATTGATGTTTTGGTCAATGTGTGTTGATTGTGGGTGTTTGAAGTGTTGTAGTTGGGGTATTTGATATTTTGAGGCCCCTAGGAACTTGTATGCATGATTTGGTTGAGATATATGCATGATTGGTGAGTTTGGAGGCGAAAATGCACAAAGGAGCCAAGTTTCTGCCCTTTGGCAGAAACCAGGTTCGGCAGCCGAAGGCACGTTCGGCCGCCGAACATGGCTGGGGAGGCAGGCCTTTCGGCTGCCGAAGGTGCCGCCGAACCTACCTGAGTTTCGTCTCTGTCTGGGACTTTCGGCCGCCGAAGGTGCCGCCGAAAGTGCCTGACTTTCGGATCTGTCCAGGACTTTCGACCGCCGAAGGTGCCGCCGAAAGTGCCCTGTTCAGCCACTTCATGCATATCTCTATGTGATATTTTCAGGATGCTTTAGGGGGTTTTTGGGGAATATATTAGAGTTATGTTTATGTATGTTTGGTCCCTCATTGGAGTCCACCCGTGTAGGTTCGGACCCGAGGAACCAAGGACCCCAGCAGTGAGCCAGCTGCTACAGAGTTTGTCAGAGTCAGCCAGAGGTGAGTGGAACTAAACTTAACCTTTTAAATTAAGAAATGAAATGCTTTTATCATGCTTCATGCATCATGATCATATTATAGGTTGTTTGCATTAGAATTCACGACTATGCCGCATTGTATTGTTGTGATAGATGACAGTGGATGGACATTAGGATGATTCATTAGCCTTCTGAATACGAAGTCCTGTGGTGCCTATAATAGGGCCGGGCAATGACTCCGAGTACGAAGTCCTGTGGTGCCCATAATAGGGCCGGGCAATACGAAGTCCTGTGGTGCCCATAATAGGGCCGGGCAATACGAAGTCCTGTGGTGCCCATAATAGGGCCGGGCATGGAGCTGAGGGATTTTTGAATCAGTCCATCCGTGGTGTGATTTGTTTGTGCAGTGACGCATTTCATGATAGCATGTTTTAAATATTCTTTTTATAGTTCTACTCACTGGGCATCTAGCTCACCCCTCTCCCCTAACCCCCAGGTTTGCAGGTACGGGATAGATAGAGAAGGCAAGACGAGAAAAAGTCATATGTATGTAATAGTTAGTTTGTGGACATGACAATTGTATTATGATGAAATGTAAAAATATTCAGGATGTTATGTAATGAGGTTATTGAGGATAGAGTTGTGCTTGACCATAATATATTGTTAATCCCTTTTGCATATATATGATCTTATGTTATGATGTTTATGTAAACTAACTCAACACAGGTTGTTTTGCCTTTAAGGCTTGATGAGATCCCACAGAGGGACTATGTTATGTATATGTTCAGAGCATGCACAGGTTGAGTTAGTTGATGACAGTATGTATGAAGAAAAGTTTTAATTTTTATGCATGTTGTTGATCATGTATGGGATTATACAGGTTTACAGGTTTTATGTCAGGCTTGCTACGGATCCCGGCGGCCTTAAGTCGACCCGGATCCTAGCGTCGGTAGCGGTCCGGATTTCCGGGGCGTTACAGAATGGTATCAGAGCCCTAGGTTCACATGGTCGGACCTAGAGTGTCGGGCTCATAGATGTTATAGAAGGTCAAGCACAATAGGAAGGTCATGTCCACTAGGATAGGATGTTGAGTCCTGTCTTGTATGATGATGTGAAATGCCATGATTTTGTACATGTGCATTGATGATATGCTATGCTATATGATGTATGTGATGAGGGTTCATGTGTGCCCACATGAACCATATGATGCTAATGTTTGCTTGTTATGAGCTGTTTTTCAGAGAATAGGATGAGAGGAACTAGTCGATCTGCGCGATTGACTGGAGTGCCACCTGAGGATGAGGGCACGAGCGCCCGTCCTCCTACATTGCCTAGGGCAATGTCTTGTAGAGCCAACAGAGAGAGAGTGTCAAGGGACCCTAGAAGGTCTTTTGATGCTAGCAAAAGGGGGACAAATAGAGGAGGAAGTTCTTCAGATGTGAGGGAGGTTATGGAAGAGGATCAGAGGAGGGATGGGAACCTGGATGTGAGCATGCAGGAAGAAGGGACAGGGGAGTCTCAGGGAGGCGTTCAGGCCTCGGGGTATGGTTTTCCACCCCATTATCCACCCTTCCCACAGGGTTCAGGGTATCCGATGGGAGGCACATCGGATTACTCCAGCTTTAACCCCTACCCTACCTACATGCCTTATCCACCTTTCTATCCACCCTATACACAGTACCCAGCTTATCCACCCTCACCCTTCTATCCAAACCCGGCAAACCCCACCTCGGGGAATGCTGCACCTCCACCTCCACCACCTACAGAACCAGCAGCCCCAGTTACTCAACCTCCTAGACCTAGCTCAGTCGATGGGAGCAAGGTAAAGATGACAGACTACCTTAAGCTAGATGCTCCCAAATACAAGTCAGGGGATGACCCTTTTGAGAATCTGAGAGTGGTGAAGACAATAACTGATGAGCTAGGGGCAAGTGACAGCAGGGCCATTCAGATGGCAGGGTTCACTTTAAAGTGCAAGAAGGCACGGGAATGGTTCAAGTGTTATGTGGACCCGAGACTAGACGGTATGACATGGGAGGAATTTGCGAATGAGTTCGCTGGATGGGCCTTTCCAGACAGTTCTAGAGAACTGAAGATGATTGAGTTTGAGCAACTGAGGCAGTCAGAGCACATGAGTGTAGAGGAGTTCACGGACAAATTCTTGGAGCTATTGCCTTTTTCAGGGCAAGCTCTAGATTCAGATACGAAGAAAGCCAAGAAATATGTTATGAAGCTGCATTCCAGGTACTCCTCGTTGGTTCAGTCAGCTGAGAGAGAAAGTTTCCACACTGTGGTGGATATGGCTCGAAGAATGGAGGCAAGTGCTATAGTTGAGGGGTCAGTGAAGCAGTCAGTGACCCAATCTTCAGGGGTTAAGACCCCAAGCAGAGGAGGACCAGGTTTCTCTTCTCAGAGCTCAGGTAAGAAGAGGTGGGATAGCACCACCAAGAAGCCGAAGAAGAATAAGTTTTGGAACAAGTTGAAATCCGGTCTGGGATTCGGCGGTGGCTCGAGCTCAGGCTCAGATGGTACAGAATGCCAGAGATGTGGAAGACCGCACAGGGGAGTGTGTCGAGCTGGGACTAATGCATGTTTCAGATGTGGACAGGAGGGACACATAGCTCGGGATTATCCTAGAGCGCCTTTTATGGGCCAGCCCCAGCAAACAGCTTCTGGTAGTGTGGCACAGCCAGCAGTTCCAGCCACAACTCAGGGCAGTGGCAGAGGTAGAGGGAGAGGGGCAGCCTCTTCTTCTGGTTCCCGAGGTGAAGGTCCATCAGCTCCAGCCAGGATCTTCACCATGACACAGCAGGAGGCTAACACATCCAACACCGTGGTGTCAGGTAATCTCGTCATTGGGTGTTCTGATGTGTATGCATTAATGGACCCGGGTGCATCTCATTCATTTATTGCTCCGAGAGCCGTTGAGAGGTTAGGTCTGATAGTCTCTGGGTTAGAGTGTCCCCTATGGGTCAGTGGACCCAAGTGTGACCCGTCAGTGGCAGTGTCAGTCTGCCAGTACAGTCCAGTTTTTATTGAGGGAAGATGCCTCTCCGCCGACCTTGTGGTTCTAGATTTGACAGACTTTGACGTCATTCTAGGGATGGATTGGATATCTACCCATGGTGCTACCTTGGACTGCAGGGACAAGGTAGTCAGGTTCAGAGATCAGAACGGGTCAGAGGTCGTCTTCAGAGGAGACAAGAGGGGCACACCTAGAGGTCTGATATCAGCTCTTCAGGCTCGTAGGTTGCTTAGGAAGGGATGTCAGGGGTACTTAGCTCATGTGAGAGAGCTAGACAGTCAGGTCAGGGAGCCGGCCTCGGTGCCCGTTGTCAGAGAGTTTCAGGATGTCTTTCCTGATGAGCTTCCAGGTTTACCACCTGCTAGGGAGATAGAGTTCGAGATAGAGTTGATGCCTGGAACTAGACCGATCTCTATCCCTCCCTACAGGATGGCTCCAGTCGAGTTAAAGGAGTTGAAAGAGCAATTGCAAGAGCTGGTAGAAAAGGGTTTCATCCGACAGAGTACCTCACCTTGGGGTGCTCCGGTCTTGTTTGTGAGGAAGAAGGATGGATCCCTTAGACTTTGTATCGACTACAGGCAGTTAAACAAAGTCACTACCAAGAATAGGTACCCATTGCCTAGGATCGATGATCTATTCGACCAGCTAGTCGGAGCGGGTTGTTTCTCCAAAATAGATCTAAGATCGGGGTACCATCAGCTAAGGATAAGGGATGAGGATGTGCCAAAGACGGCTTTCAGGACCAGATATGGGCATTTTGAGTTCCTTGTGATGCCGTTCGGGTTAACTAACGCCCCTGCAGCATTCATGGATCTCATGAACAGAGTGTTTAGCCAGTACCTGGATCACTTTGTTATTGTCTTCATAGATGATATCTTAGTGTATTCCAGGAATGCAGAGGAGCATGCCCATCATCTGCGGTTGATCTTGCAGACTTTGAGGGAACATGGCTTGTATGCCAAGTTCTCTAAATGTGAGTTCTGGCTGAGGAGCATTTCGTTCTTGGGGCATGTAGTGTCAGAGAATGGTATTGAGGTAGATCCCAAGAAGACAGAAACTGTGACTAACTGGCCTAGACCCACTTCAGTGACAAAGATTAGAAGTTTCTTGGGTTTGGCAGGTTACTGCAGGAGGTTCGTTCAGGACTTCTCAAAGATAGCAGCTCCTCTGACCAGACTAACCAGGAAGAATCAAAAGTTTCTGTGGACCGACCAGTGCGAGGAGAGTTTCGAAGAGCTTAAGAAGAGGTTGACTTCAGCACCAGTGTTAGCTCTGCCATCTAGTGATGAGGACTTTACAGTCTTTTGTGATGCGTCCCGTGTGGGACTGGATTGTGTACTGATGCAGAATGAGAGGGTGATCGCTTATGCTTCTAGGCAGTTGAAGAAGCATGAGTTGAATTACCCCACACATGACCTTGAGATGGCAGCAGTAATCTTTGCACTCAAGATGTGGAGGCATTACCTCTATGGGGTGAAATGTGAGATCTTTACAGATCATAAGAGCCTGCAGTACATCTTGAGTCAGAGGGATCTGAATCTGAGGCAGAGGAGGTGGGTGGAGCTGCTGAGTGACTATGATTGCAAGATTCAGTACCATCCGGGTAAGGCGAATGTTGTGGCAGACGCCTTAAGCCGGAAATCACTCGGTAGTCTATCCCACATCGCGGCAGAGAGGAGACCAGTGGTGAAGGAGTTATACAAGCTTATTGGGGAAGGTCTACAGTTGGAGTTGTCTGGTACAGGTGCCTTAGTGGCCCAGATGAGAGTAGCACCCGTGTTTCTGGAGCAGGTGGCTCAGAAACAGCATGAGGACCCGGAGTTAGTAAAGGTTGCCAGGACTGTTCAGTCAAGCAATGATAGCGAGTACAGATTCGACAGTAAGGGGATCCTCCGCTATGGGAGCAGACTATGTGTACCAGATGACATTGGGCTAAAAGGAGACATTATGAGAGAGGCTCATAATGCAAGGTACAGCATTCACCCCGGAGCCACCAAGATGTATCAAGATTTGAAGAAAGTTTATTGGTGGCCAGCGATGAAGAAAGAAGTGGCACAGTTTGTGTCCGCCTGCGAAGTGTGTCAGAGGGTGAAGCTGGAACATCAGAAGCCGGCTGGAATGCTTAACCCGCTACCTATTCTAGAGTGGAAATGGGAGAATATAGCTATGGACTTCGTAGTGGGGTTACCGGTGGCGTCCAACAGAGTGGACTCCATATGGGTGATTGTGGACAGACTCACCAAATCTGCTCACTTCATTCCTGTCAGGAGTGGCTACTCTGTGGACAAGTTGGCGCAGATATATGTGGATGAGATCGTCAGGCTGCATGGGGTTTCTGTTTCGATAGTGTCAGATAGAGGGCCCCAATTCACCTCCAGGTTTTGGCGGAGTCTGCAGAATGCCATGGGTACTAGGTTGGACTTCAGTACTGCCTTCCACCCCCAGACTGATGGACAGTCAGAAAGGATCATCCAGACCATCGAAGATATGCTCAGAATGTGTGTGCTGGACCTTGGCGGTTCTTGGAGGCAGCATCTACCTTTGGTGGAGTTTGCCTACAACAACAGCCATCATGCTAGCATCGGGATGGCTCCATATGAAGCTTTGTATGGAAGGAAGTGCAGATCACCTGTTTGCTGGGAGGAAGTTGGAGAAAAGGCCTTGGCAGGGCCTGAGTTAGTAGAGATCACCAGCAGGGTGGTACCCATAATCAGAGAAAGAATCAAGACTGCTGCAAGCAGACAGAAGAGCTATGCAGACGTCCGCAGAAGACAGTTAGAGTTTCAGGAGGGGGATCTGGTATTGCTCAAGGTGTCTCCAATGAAGGGAGTGGTTCGCTTCGGGAAGAAAGGTAAACTAGCCCCACGATACATCGGACCCTTTGAAATCTTGCAAAGGATTGGGAATGTGTCGTACAAGCTGGATTTACCTGCTTCGATGGAAAGAATCCATCCGGTTTTCCATGTTTCAATGTTGAGGAAGTTTGTGTCAGATCCGAGCAAGGTTCTTAGTGAGCCTGATGTGGAGGTCCAAGAGGATCTCACCTATGTTGAACAGCCAGTGCGGATCATAGACACCCAGATCAGAAAGTTAAGAAACAAGGAAATCCCGATGGTGAAAGTCCTGTGGAACCACCACAACTTGGAAGAATGCACTTGGGAGACACGGGAGTCTATGCTCCAGCAGTACCCTCATCTCTTTTAAGGTTAGATCCCTATGTGTTTATGTGCCTTGTATGTGTGTTATGTTCTTTGCCATGCGATGTGTGCTAGTGAGGAACATTCGGGGACGAATGTTCTTAAGGGGGGGAGAATGTAATACCCGGCTAGACTCCGGTATCGGAATTCCTACCGTCCGGTGAAATCTCGGATGTCGGAGACCTCTAGAAGGGTAGAACCATGCTTTCATAAAATGTTTTCATGTTTTTAATGGTTTTAAAGTATGAAACTAAATGAGTTTTTGCATGAAAATAGCATTGGAGGAAAACCCAGGTTCGGCCGCCGAAAGTCAAGTTCGGCCGCCGAACATGTCTAGCCGGGTATTACATTCTCCCCCCCTTAAGAACATTCGTCCCCGAATGTTCCTCAACTAGCACATAGCATGGCATAAAACATAACATACATACATAGCACATAAACACCTAGAGATCTAACCTTAAAAGAGATGAGGGTACTGCTGGAGCATAGACTCCCGTGTCTCCCAAGTGCATTCCTCCAAATTGTGGTGGTTCCACAGGACTTTCACCATCGGGATTTCCTTGTTCCTTAACTTTCTGATCTGGGTGTCTATGATCCATACTGGCTGTTCAACATAGGTGAGATCTTTTTGGACCTCCACATCAGGCTCACTAAGAACCTTGCTCGGATCTGACACAAACTTCCTCAACATTGAAACATGAAAAACCGGATGGATTCTTTCCATTGAAGCAGGTAAATCCAGCTTGTACGACACATTCCCAATCTTTTGCAAGATTTCGAAGGGTCCGATGTATCGTGGGGTTAGTTTACCTTTCTTTCCGAAGCGAACTACTCCTTTCATAGGAGACACCTTAAGCAATACCAGATCCCCCTCCTGAAACTCTACCTGCCGCCTGCGGATGTCTGCATAACTCTTCTGTCTGCTTGCAGCAGTCTTGATCCTTTCTCTGATTATGGGTACTACCCTGCTGGTAATCTCTATTAGCTCAGGCCCTGCCAAGGCCTTTTCCCCAACTTCTTCCCAGCAAACAGGTGACCTGCACTTCCTCCCATATAAAGCTTCATATGGAGCCATCCCGATGCTAGCATGATGGCTGTTATTGTAGGCAAACTCCACCAAAGGTAGATGCTGCCTCCAAGAACCACCAAAGTCCAGCACACACATCCTGAGCATATCCTCTATGGTTTGGATGGTCCTTTCTGATTGTCCGTCTGTCTGTGGGTGGAAGGCAGTACTGAAATCCAACCTGGTACCCATGGCATTCTGCAGACTCCGCCAAAACCTGGAGGTGAACTGGGGCCCTCTATCTGACACTATCGAAACAGGAACCCCATGCAGCCTGACGATCTCATCCACATATACCTGCGCCAACTTGTCCACAGAGTAGCCACTCCTGACAGGAATGAAGTGAGCAGATTTGGTGAGTCTGTCCACAATCACCCATATGGAGTCCACTCTGTTGGACGCCGCCGGTAACCCCACTACGAAGTCCATAGCTATATTTTCCCATTTCCATTCTGGAATAGGTAGCGGGTTAAGCATTCCAGCCGGCTTCTGATGTTCCAGCTTCACCCTCTGACACACTTCGCAGGCTGACACAAACTATGCCACTTCTTTCTTCATCGCTGGCCACCAATAAACCTTCACCACCGGTCTCCTCTCAGCCGTGATGTGGGATAGACTGCCTAGTGACTTTCGGCTTAGGGCGTCTGCCACGACATTCGCCTTACCCGGATGATACTGAATCTTGCAATCATAGTCACTCAGCAGCTCTACCCATCTCCTCTGTCTCAAGTTGAAATCTCTTTGACTCAGGATGTACTGCAGGCTTTTATGATCTGTGAAGATCTCACATTTTACCCCATAGAGGTAGTGCCTCCACATCTTGAGTGCAAAGATTACTGCTGCCATCTCAAGGTCATGCGTGGGGTAATTCAACTCATGCTTCTTCAGCTGCCTAGAAGCATAAGCAATCACCCTCTCGTTCTGCATCAGTACACAACCCAGTCCCACACGGGACGCATCACAAAAGACTGTAAAGTCCTCATCACTAGATGGCAGAGCTAAAACTGGTGCTGAAGTCAACCTCTTCTTAAGCTCTTCAAAACTCTCTTCGCACTGGTCGGTCCACAGAAACTTCTGATTCTTCCTGGTTAGTCTGGTCAGAGGAGCTGCTATCTTTGAGAAGTCCTGAACGAACCTCTTGTAGTAACCTGCCAAACCCAAGAAACTCCTGATCTCCGTCACTGAAGTGGGTCTAGGCCAGTTAGCCACAGTTTCTGTCTTTTTGGGGTCCACCTCAATCCCATTCTCTGACACTACATGCCCCAAGAACGAAATGCTCCTCAGCCAGAACTCACATTTAGAGAACTTGGCATATAAGCCATGTTCCCTCAAGGTCTGCAAGACCAACCGCAGATGATGGGCATGCTCCTCTGCATTCCTGGAATACACTAAAATATCATCTATGAAGACAATAACGAAGTGATCCAGGTATTGGCTAAACACTCTGTTCATGAGATCCATGAATGCTGCAGGGGCGTTGGTTAACCCGAACGGCATTACAAGGAACTCAAAATGCCCATATCTGGTCCTGAAAGCTGTCTTAGGCACGTCTTCTTCTCTTATCCTCAGCTGATGGTACCCAGATCTCAGATCTATTTTGGAGAAACAACCCGCTCCGGCTAGCTGGTCGAATAGATCATCGATCCTTGGCAGAGGGTACCTATTCTTGGTAGTGACTTTGTTCAACTGCCTGTAGTCGATACTGTAACGACCCGGAAACCGATACCCTACCGTAACGGCCCGAACCGCCACCGGCGCTAGGATCCAGATCGGCTTAAGGCCGCCGGGACCCGTAGCAAGCCAAACATACCTCCTATCACCTGGTCAAATCCCATACATGATCAAAACTTTAACATAACAATTCAAACATCTGATGTACAAACCGAACTTGACCTGTATGCGACATAACTGAAAACATAAAAGGACCCCCCTACTAGAGCCCTCATCAAAACTCTAGCTGGGTCTACATAACATACATCAACCCGGAGTCTCATCCAAAGAACCAAACCTAACCTGTGCATGCATCAAACCACAACACAAGACCTCCACTAGGGTCCTCATCCATTACCATAGCGTGGTAAACAACACATGCCACAAGATTAGTTCAAACATAACTCAACATCTAGCATAACATACATCATGCATTAAACAGGGACTAACCAAGTCTTAGGGCCAAGCACAGTACTAAACCATAAACATAACTCCACTTAACTTTACATTATATTCTCTTGCAAATCATTATATCAATTTATAATACATGTCCACACTAAAAGTACTAAGCTAATACTATTACATAAGCAAAACCTTTACTCTTGAGACTTCCCGATCAACCTCAAACCTGCAACACTGGGGTTAGGGGAGAGGGGTGAGCTAAAAAGCCCAGTGAGTAGAAATAAAGAAAACAGTTCATTAATTACATGCTTTCATGAAATGCGTCACAGCACAAACAAATCATATCACAGATTGGACCTAACCCCAAAACATCCCTTCCAGTCTCAGTATGCCCAGCCCGGCTGGGTCTCACAACCTTCGTATGCCTGGCCCGGCCAGGTCTTACAACAACTGTATATGTATGCCTGGCCCAGCCAGGTCTCACAACATCTCTAGGGCTAGTGGGGTTGTCCTTGGTCCAATCTCCATCAACAGTAAATAATGCAATGCTTCATATTCGTGTAACTAGTGCAATCAACCTATTACATATAAACATGATGCATGAGCATGCTTTAGGCATTTGATTTCATAAAATAAAGATTAAGTTTAGTTCTACTCACCTCTGGCAGACGCTGAACTGACTCTGCAACTGCTAACACTGATGGCCTCCTCGGTCCCTCGGGTCCGATCCTACACAGGTGGACTCGAATGAGGTGCCAACACACTCTAAACAACTCATAAACAACTACCCAAAAACCGCTTAAAACATCACTTAAACATGCATAGAAAACAACCTTGAAAAGGCTGGATAGGGCACTTTCGGCGGCACCTTCGGCGGCCGAACCCTCTTTCCAGAAACGAAACTCGGGCACTTTCGGCGGCACCTTCGGCGGCCGAACCCTCTCTCCAGAGACGAAACTCGGGCACTTTCGGCGGCCGAATCCTTCCTTCGGCGGCCAAAAGTTTGCTTTCGAGCCAAAACTCAGCTTTTGGGGGCAAGGTTAGGCGGCCAATCCATGCATCCAAAGGCAAGTTCGGCGGCCGAAACCACCTTCGGCGGCTGAACTTGAGTTCTTCCCAGAAGGGCAGAACTCAGCTTCTCATGCATTCAAGCCTCCCAAACCTTCCAAACACCCCAAAACAAGCACCCAACTTTACCAAAACATGCATAAACCCTTAACCATGCACAAAGGAGCTTAATAGCTTGATTAAACTCCAAAAGCAACATCAAAACATACATAGATAGCTTATGACCCACATAGGCCAAAACCATCAAAACAACCCATAATCTCACTTGCTCTTTCCCATTCATGCATACACTCTCCCACATGCATAACCTAGCCTAAACATTCAACATAGCATCATATAAACATACATTTGCATAAAAACCCACATAAAGCCTAACATGCATATCTACCCATACTTAACCATTAAAACCTCTTAAAACTTACTTAAAACTTCATGAAACGTAAAAGAAAGCATAGATCCACACTTACCTCTTAAAGATCGAGGGTTTGTGCGAGCTCTAACTTGGAGATGGGAGAAACCAACTCCTTGGGTCTCCAAGTTCCCAAAACTTGATCTAAGCTTGAAAACTCTTCAAAATAACCATGGAACTCATGAAAACGTGAAGGAGATGAAGAAAAACATGAAAATGACCAAAGGATGACATGAACTCACCTGAGCTCGAGAATGGGGAGAAAACTCGCCCATTTCCGATCTGAGGGCTCTTTATAGGTGGCCTGGTCAGAGACCTTCGGCAGCCTAACGTGCCCCCTAAACTCATGCATGTTCGGCGGCCGAACTTGACTTTCGGCGGCCGAACCTTGGCTCGTTCAAACAAGACTTTCAGAGGCCAAAGGCGCTCCCGAAGCCTTTCCATGTTCGGCGGCCGAAATTCACTTTCGGCGGCCGAACCTGGCAAATGTCTCCTTGGTCTTTTCTTTTCAAAACTCAATTCTTTTTCATTTAAAACCATGAAATCAGTAAAAACCTTTTAGAAAACACATTTTACCCCTCTAGAAGACTCTGGCATCATCAAAATTTCAGATTCTAACGGATATTCCGCCAGAAGGTAGGGATTCCGATGCCGGAATCTAGCCGGGTATTACAGATACAAAGTCTAAGGGATCCATCCTTCTTTCTCACAAACAAGACCGGAGCACCCCAAGGTGAGGTACTCTGTCAGATGAAGCCCCTTTCTACCAGCTCCTGCAATTGCTCTTTCAACTCCTTCAACTCGGCTGGGGCCATCCTGTAGGGAGGGATAGAGATCGGTCTAGTTCCAGGCATCAACTCTATCTCGAACTCTATCTCCCTAGCAGGTGGTAAACCTGGAAGCTCATCAGGAAAGACATCCTGAAACTCTCTGACAACGGGCACCGAGGCCGGCTCCCTGACCTGACTGTCTAGCTCTCTCACATGAGCTAAGTACCCCTGACATCCCTTCCTAAGCAACCTACGAGCCTGAAGAGCTGATATCAGACCTCTAGGTGTGCCCCTCTTGTCTCCTCTGAAGACGACCTTTGACCCGTTCTGATCTCTGAACCTGACTACCTTGTCCCTGCAGTCCAAGGTAGCATCATGGGTAGATAGCCAATCCATCCCTAGAATGACGTCAAAGTCTGTCAAATCTAGAACCACAAGTTCGGCAGAGAGGCATCTTCCCTCTACAAAAACTGGACTGTACTGGCAGACTGACACTGCCACTGACGGGTCACACTTGGGTCCACTGACCCATAGGGGACACTCTAACCCAGAGACTATCAGACCCAACCTCTCAACGGCTCTCGGAGCAATAAATGAATGAGATGCACCCGGGTCCATTAATGCATACACATCAGAACACCCAATGACGAGATTACCTGACACCACGGTGTTGGATGTGTTAGCCTCCTGCTGAGTCATGGTGAAGATCCTGGCTGGAGCTGATGGACCTTCACCTCGGGAACCAGAAGAAGAGGCTGCCCCTCTCCCTCTACCTCTGCCGCTGCCCTGAGTTGTGGCTGGAGCTGCTGGCTGTGCCACACTACCAGAAGCTGTCTGCTGGGGCTGGCCCAGAAAAGGTGCTCTAGGACACTCCCGAGCTATGTGTCCCTCCTGTCCACATCTGAAACATGTATTAGTCCCAGCTCGACACACTCCCCTGTGCGGCCTTCCACATCTCTGGCATTCTGTACCATCTGAGCCTGAGCTCGAGCCACCGCCAAATCCCAGACCAGACTTCAGCTTATTCCAAAACTTATTCTTCTTCGGCTTCTTGGTGGTGTTGTCCCACCTCTTCTTACCTGAGCTCTGAGAAGAGAGACCTGGCCCTCCTCTGCCTGGGGTCTTAACCCCTGAAGACTGGGTCACTGACTGCTTCACTGACCCCTCAACTATAGCACTTGCCTCCATTCTTCGAGCCATATCCACCACAGTGTGGAAACTTTCCCTCTCAACTGACTGAATCAACGAGGAGTACCTGAAATGCAGCTTCATAACATACCTCTTGGCTTTCTTCGTATCTGAATCTAGAGCTTGCCCTAAAAAAGGCAATAGCTCTAAGAATTTATCCGGGAACTCCTCCACACTCATGTGTTCTGTCTGCCTCAGTTGCTCAAACTCAATCATCTTCAATTCTCTGGAACTGTCTGGAAAAGCCCATCCAGCGAACTCATTCGCAAATTCTTCCCATGTCATGCCGTCTAGTCTCGGGTCCACATAACACTTGAACCATTCCCGTGCCTTCTTGCACTTTAAGGTGAACCCTGCTATCTGAATGGCTCTGCTATCATTCACCCCTAGCTCATCAGTTATTGTCTTCACTACTCTCAGATACTCAAAGGGGTCATCCCCTGACTTGTATTTGGGAGCATCCAGCTTGAGGTAATCTGTCATCTTTACTTTGCTCCCATCGACTGAGCTAGGTCTAGGAGGTTGAGTAACTGGGGCCGCTGGTTCTGTGGGTGGTGGAGGTGGGGGTGCAGCATTCCCCGAGGTGGGGTTTGCCGGGTTAGGATAGAAGGGTGAGGGTGGATAAGCTGGGTATTGTGTATAAGGTGGATAAAAAGGTGGATAAGGCATGTAGGTAGGGTAGGGGTTAAAGCTGGAATAGTCCGATGTACCTCCCATCGGATACCCTGAACCCTGTGGAAAAGGTGGATAATGGGGTGGAAAACCATACCCCGAGGCCTGAACGCCTCCCTGAGACTCCCCTGTCCCTTCTTCCTCCATGCTCACATCCAGGTTCCCATCCCTCCTCTGATCCTCTTCCATAACCTCCCTCACATCTGAAGAACTTCCTCCTCTATCTGTCCCCCTTCTGCTAGCGTCAAAAGACCTTCTAGGGTCCCTTGACACTCTTTCTCTGTTGGCTCTACAAGACATTGCCCTAGGCAATGTAGGAGGACGGGCGCTCGTGCCCTCATCCTCAGGTGGCACTCCAGTCAATCTTGCAGATCGACGGGTTCCTCTCATCCTATTTCTGAAAAACAGTACACATCATACAAACATTAGCATCATATGGTTCATGTGGGCACACATGAAACCTCATCACATATACATCATTCATATCATAGCATCAATGCACATGTATATAATCATGGCATTTCACATTATCATACAAGACAGGACTCCACATCCTATCCTAGTGGACATGATCTTTCCTATTGTGCTTGACCTTCTAGAACATCTATGAGCCCGACACTCTAGGTCTGATCCTATGAACCTAGGGCTCTGATACCATTCTGTAACGACCCGAAAATCGGACCGCTACCGGCGCTAGGATCCCAGTCGGCATAAGGCCGCCGGGACCCGTAGCAAGCCTAACATGAAACCTGTAAACCTGTATAATCCCATACATGATCGACAACATGCATAAAAATTAAAACTTTTCTTTCCATATACATCAACCAAACTCAACCTGTGCATGCACTGAACATAACATAAACATAATCATAATCCCTCTGTGGGATCTCATCAATGCCCCAATGGGCGATACATCATACGTTGAGTTGGTTTGCATACTCATCATAAAACATATAAGATCATGTATTGAAAGGGATATCTTAAACATATAGTCAAGCACAACCTCTAATCCTCAAAGTCATTACATACTTAAAACTGTACTTTTACATAACATTAATACATTTATCATGTCCACACTATCTATTACAAATACGAAACTTCAATACTCTTGTAAACCTCCTGGTCTACCCTGTACCTGCAGTCCTGGGGAAAAATGGGAGAGGGGTGAGCTACTAGAGCCCAGTGAGCAGAATGATAAAAACATTTAAATCATATAGATCATGGAATACATCACATCACAGCTAATCACAATCAAGGATGAACTTGTCACCAATAGCCCTCTACATGGTCCAACTGTGCTAGAACGTAGAATGGGTCCTGGTCTTTCCCTTACATAACATATCATAGCATAACAGTGTCCAACTGTGCCAGAACGTAGAATGGGTCCTGGTCTTACCCTTACATAGTGCCAGCGAACGTAGAATGGGTCCCACTGGTCTTACATTCCGTACCATATATATCACATCGTCACATCATAGATCGAGGGCTATGGATCATCCAACATTCATCCACATCAACATTAAAATATGCAATGCAACATATTCGTGAATTCTAATGCAAGCAACCTAATTCATCACATGGCATTCATGATGCGTGAAACATGCTGAAAAGTCCATTATTTGCTTAAAAACAAAATAAGTTATTCCACTCACCTCTGGGTAGCTCTGACCAGACACTAGAGCAGCTGACTCACTGCTGGGGTCCTCGGTTCCTCGGGTCCGAACCTACACAGGTGGACTCAAATGAGGGACCAAACAAACAAGAACATAACTCTAAACTACTCCCCAAAAACCCCCTAAAACATCATGAAACAATCATAGAAAAACATACAAGAAATGGCTGAACAGGGCACTTTCGGCGGCAGGTTCGGCGGCCGAAAGTCCCTCCAGAGCCGAAAGTCAGGCAGGTTCGGCGGCACCTTCGGCGGCCGAAACTCCCAGACAGAGACGAAAGTCTCCTTTCGGGGGCAAGTTTCGGCAGCCGAAGGCTGCCTCCACAAGCACGTTCGGCGGCCGAAAGTTCCTTCGGCTGCCGAACCTGGTTTCTCCCAGAATGGCAGAAACTCAGCTCCCTTATGCATTTTTGCCTCCAAAATTACCCACACATGCATAAACCTATTCTACAACATTCCCAATCATACACAAGTAAACATACAAGTTCTTAGGGGCATCAAACCATCAAAAACCCCAACTACAACACACAAGCAACTCACATTGTTCAAAAATACAAATAAAACCCATAAACCTAACCATGAGCTAAACATGCATTCTATCCCCATGAACTTCATAAAACTTACTTAAAACATAATATAAGCTAGAGATCGACCCTTACCTCTTGAAGATCGAGAGTAGAGGCGACCAAACTTGGAGTTGGGAGAGATTTGAGTTCTTGAACCTCAAAGCTCCAAAACTTTGCTCAAAAGCTCAAATCTTCAAAACGAAGTTAAAACAAATGAAAAACTTGAAAGATCTAGAGGAAAAACATCAAAGATTGGTGAGGGGCGGCGGAAAGCTCACCTTGGCCGAAAATGGGGAAAAGCTCGCCCTTTTTCGGCTAAGGGACCCTTTTATAGTGACTGGCCAGGCCACGTTCGGGGGCCGAATGTGCCTCCGCATGCATGCCATGTTCGGCGGCCGAACTTGAGGTTCGGCGGCCGAACCTGGACTTCCTCACTTATGCTTTCGGGGGCCTAAAGCCGCTCCCGAAGGCATGCATGTTCGGCGGCCAAACCTGAGTTTTCCTCCAAGGTTGTTTTTATGCAAAAACTCATTTCCATTTTACTTAAAACCATGAAATACCTTAAAACATTTTATGAAAACATGATTCTACCCTACTAGAGGCTTTCGACATCCGAGATTCCACCGGACGATAGGAATTCCGATACCGGAGTCTAGCCGGGTATTACATGTGTATGCACTATGACTGAACTCATAGAACCCCTAGGGTCAGCATACCCTATGTCAAACTCGGTCCAACACATATATCAACATAACATAAAACTCATGTACAAAGGGATTATCCAACTCGGGCCAAGCACAATACTATAACTCTGAACACATTACATAATATCATTTTACAACACAACTCTTTTACATCATTACATAACCTTACATTACATCATGTCTACAACTATTCTATTACATATCATAACCATAGCCATATCCTGTTGACTTCCTGAACTATCTCTGACCCTGCAAACCTGGGGTTAGGGGAGAGGGGTGACCTATAAAGCCCAGTGAGCAGAACGATAATAAAAATCATTTGAACATATGCTTTCATGAAATGCATCACATTACAAACATATCACATCAAGGATGAACTTGTCACCAATAGCCCTCCACAAATCGTAACATGTCCAACTGTGCCAGGGGCGATAAGGCCACGCCTGGTCTTTTCTTACATCACTCATATCATAACATGTCCAACTATGCCAAGGGCGATTAGGCTACACCTGGTCTTTTCTTACATATAATGTATTGCCAGGGGCGATTAGGCCACACCTGGTCTTTCCATCTCATGTCATACCATGTCATATCATATCATTTCATATCGTACTGAGGGCTAGAGGATCATTCAATGTTCATCCACATCATCATCATCGTATTATGGAATGCATCATATTCGTGAATTCTAATGCAAACAACCTATTACATAACATGGTATTCATGATGCATGAACATGCTTAAATCATTTGGTTTAAATTTAACAAAAACATAAGGTTCAGTTCTACTCACCTCTGGCTAGCTTTGGGCTAACTCTGAAGCAGCTAACTCACTGCTGAACACCTCGGTTCCTCGGGTCCGATCCTACACAGGTGGACTCAAATGAGGGACCAAACACACTCTAAACAACTCATAAACAACTCTAACATAACACTAAACATCTCCCCAAAAACCCCTCTAAAACACCACAAAACATGCATGCAAAACAGGCAAAGGAAGGCTGGACAGGGCACCTTCGGCGGCACATTCGGCAGCCGAATGCTCCCACAGATCCGAAAGTCAGGCACTTCGGAGGCAGGTTCGGCGGCCGAACGTCTCCTCCAGAGACGAAAGTCAGGCACTTTCGGCGGCACCTTTGGCGGCCGAAAGTCCCTTCCAGAGCCGAAAGTCCCTTCCAGAGCCGAAAGTCCATTTTCGAGGGCAAGGTTTGGCGGCTAAAGATTGCTTCCACAGGCAGGTTCGGAAGCCGAAACCACTTTCGGCAGCCGAACCTGGGTTCCCCAGCAAGGCAGAACCCGTTTTCGCCTCATGCAATCTGCCTCCAAAACCTCCCACACTCACATCCAACGCTTCCAAAACATGCACAGCTCATACAACAAGCATATAGGGGTCTCAAACTAGCCTAAACCCCCAACAAACATCACATAAACATGCATTAACATACTTTTATCATAAAGGGTATCAAAACCCTTAACATGCACATCCATACAACTCATGCATTCCTAGCCCTTAACCCTTCATAAAACTTACTTAAAACATCACAAAAGATAGAGATCTACACTTATCTCTTGAAGATCGAGGGTTGGTGCGACCCAAGCTTTAAGGTATGGAGAATCCAAGCTCCAAAGTCTCCAAGCTCCAAAACTTCTATTTAAGCTTCAAAACTTCAAAACAAGGGTAGAACTCATGAAAACTTGAGGGATGGGTAAAGAAAGCATGAAAACGACCAAAGGAGGACCAAAACTCACCTGAGCTCGAGAATGGGGAGAAAACTCGCCCATTTCCGATTTGAGGGCTCTTTATAGGTGGCTTGGTCAACCACCTTCGGCAGCCTAACGTGCCCCCTAAACTCATGCATGTTCGGCGGCCGAACCTTGGTTCGTTCAAACAAAGCTTTCGGAGGCCAAAAGCGCTCCCGAAACCTTCCCATGTTCGGCGGCCGAACTTCATTTTCGGCGGCCGAACCTGGCAAAAGCCTCCTTGGTCTAATCTTTTAAAAACTCATTTCTTTCAATTAAAAACCATAAAATCATGTGAAAACATTTTAGAAACACATTTTACCCCTCTAGAAGACTCTGGCATTGACAGAATTCCAGATTCCAACGGAGATTCCGCCGAAAGGTAGGGATTCCGATGCCGGAATCTAGCCGGGTATTACATTCTTCCTCCCTTAAGAACATTCGTCCCCGAATGTTCCTCAACTAGCACATGCATATACATAACATAAACACAATCATAAAAACACATAAACTCTAGTCTATAAAGAAACACGGTACCACTGGAGTATGAACTCCTGGTCTCCCAGGTGCACTTTTCATATTAAGGTGATTCCAAGGGACTTTCACCATCGGGATTTCCTTGTTTCCACACTTTCTGACTTGTGTGTCTGCGGTCCGTACTAGCTGTTCAATATAGGTGAGATCCTCTACGATCCCCACCTCTAGTTCCTTTAAGAACCTCACTTGGATCCGACACGAACTCATATACTGTGGAAACATGGAAAAACGGATGGATCTCTTCCATTGCAGTGGGCAAATCTAACTCGTGGGATACATTCCCAATCCTTTGCAGGATTTCAAAGGGTCCGATGTATCTTAGAGTTAGTTTATCCTTTTTCCCATAACGAATCACCCTCTCTAAAGAGACACCCCCAGTAATACCACAACCTTCTCCTAGACTTTAACAAGCTTTCATTGCGTACTCTGATAAAACTCTTCCCCCCTTTTTGAATTTACACAACTCTTCTGCTGACTCACAGCAGTTCTACTTCTTTCTCTAACCATCGGCCTTCTCTCCACTGCAATATGGGATAAACTGCCAAATGATCTCCAGCTGAGGATGTCTAACATAACATTTGCCTCACCCGAATGATATTGGATCTTGCAATCATAGTCACTATGCAGTTCTACCCATCTTCTTTGCCTTAGATTCATCTCTTTTTGACTCAGATGTACCGCAAGCTCCTTTGATCCATAAAAATCCCATACCTTAACCCAAACGGGTATTGCCTCCACATTTCGAGTGCAAAGGCTACAACTGCTAGCTCTAGATCATGTGTAGGATAATTCAACTCATGCTTCTTCAACTGCCTGGAAACATAAGTAATTACCCTGCCACTTGCATTAACACACAATCTAGTCCCACCAGGGACGCATCACAGAACACTGTGAAATCCCTATTACTGGTGACAAAGCTACCACCAGTACTGACGTCACCTTCTCTTCAGTTCTTCACAACTCTTTTCACACTTATCAGACCACACAACTTCGGGTCCTTCTTGGTCAATCTGGTCATAGGAGCCGCAATCTTAGAGAAGTCCTGAACGAACCTCCCGTAGTAACCTGCCAAACCCAAGAAGCTTTCGGTCACTGTAGTGGGTATAGGCCAGTTAGCTACAGCTTTCACCTTCTTGGGGTCCACTTCGATTCCATTTTCTGATACAACATACCCCAAGAATAAAATACTCCAGGACCAGAACTCACACCTGAGGAACTTGGCATACAAGCCATGTTCTTTCAAGGTCTGCAACACTACCTGTAACTAATGGGCACTCTCCTCTGTGTTTCTGGAACTCACCACGGTATTGTCAATGCCGAAGTGATCCAGAATCTCACAAAAAAACTTTGCTTATGAGATCCACGAATGTTGTAGGGGTATTTATTAGCCCGAACGGCATTCCTAAGAACCCATAGTGCCCATATCTCCTCCTGTATGCTGTCTTCAGCTCATCTTCTACCCTTATTCTTAACTGATAGTACCTGGATCTCAGATCTATCTTGGGAAGACAACCGGTTACTACTAGCTGGTCTAGAATGGATCGTCGATCCAAGGTAACAAATACTTACTCTTGGTAGTGACTTTGTCCAACGACTTGTAGTCGATACAGAGCCTTAAGGATTCATCCTTTATTCTCATTAACAACTCTAGAGCACTCCAAAATGAAGCACTCGGTCGGATGAAACCCTTATCTACCAACTCTTGCAACCACTCTTCCTACTTCTTTAACTCTGCAGGTGCCATCCTGTAGGGAGTGGTAAAGACGGGTCTGGCCCCCATCATTACTTCAAGTTCAAACTCCATCTCCCTAGCAAGTGATAAACCTGGCAACTCGTCTGGGAAAACATCCAAGAACTCTCTGACTGCGGGCACTGAAGCTGGTTTCCCCGATCTGACTGCTATGCTCCCTAACACGAACAAGAAACCCCTGACAACCTCTCCTAAACAGCTCATGAGCCTGCATGGCTGATATCAAACCTCTAGGCATCACTACATTGTCCCCTTAAAAGACTACCTTGATCCATCCTAATCTCTAAACATGACTACCCTGCCTCTGCTAACTAAGGCAGCACTATGAGTAGCTAGCCAATCCACCCCTAGAATGACATCAAACAGTCACTCTAGAACCACTAGGTCAGCTGGAAGGCGCCTACTCACAACATACACTGAACTATACCGGTAGACTGACTCTACTACTGATGGATCACACTTGGGTCCATTGACCCAGAGAGGACACTCTATTCCCAGAAGCTATCAAACCCACTCTCTCTACGGCTCTCAAAGCAATAAGGAAAGAGAAACATCAGGGTTCATAAAAGAAGACACATCAAAACATAAGGGAGTGAAAATTACCTATCACCGCCATGTCCGATGTGTTAGCCTCCCGCTGCATCATAGTGAAGATCTGCACTGGAGCTAATGGACCTTCACTTAGGGAACCTGCTGAAGAAGGAGCTATCCCTCTTCCTCTGCCTCTGCCTTGCGCCATGGCTGGAGCTCCTAGCTGAGCCACTTTACCTGAAGCTGTCTGCTGGGACTGTGTCACCAAGGTCGCGGTGGGACACTCACGTGCCATGTGCCCCTCCTGTCCGCACCTGAAACATGCCGTTGTCCCCACCAGACAGACTCCCTTGTGCGGCCTACCGCACCTCGTACATCTGAAGTCGTCCAAACCAGAGCTTGAACCATCACCTATTCCCAGACCAGACTTTATTCGGTTCTAGAACTTGCTCTTCTTCGATCTTCTGAGGCCTCTGCCTCCCTTCTTACTCTTTGTGACAGCCTCGCTCAGAGGGGAGAGATTAACATCACTTGTCCCCGGGATTTTGGAACCCAAAGACTGTGCCACGTACTGCTTAATTGTCCCTTGAATGATGGCACTAGCCTCCATCTTTCGAGCCATATCTACTATGGCATGGAAGTTCTCCCTGCCTACTGATTGAATCAAAGAGGAATACCTGGAATGGAACCTCATGGTATACCTCTTAGCCTTCTTCTGGTCCGTATCATAGGCTTGCCCCACATATGGCAACAACTCCACAAACTTATCTATAAACTCCTCAACACTCATCTCTTCTGTTTGTCTCAGCTGTTCAAACTCAATCATCTTCAATTCTCTGGAACAATCTGGAAAAGCCCATCCTGCAAACTCATTGGCAAACTGCTCCCATGATAAGCTTTCCAACCTTGGGTCCACATAGTTTTTGAACCATACCCTTGCCTTCTTGCATTTCAATGTGAACCCTACCATCTGAATGGCTCTACTGTCATTGGCTCCCAACTCATCAGTTATCATCTTTACCGTTCTGAGATACTCAAAAGGGTCATCACCTGTCTCAAACTTGGGAGCATCCAACTTCAGATAGTCCATCATCTTTACCTTGCTCCCCCCAGATGAGCTAGGATTAAGTGTTTGGACTACTGGGGTTACCGGTTCTACTAGTGGAGGAGGAGGTGCAGCATTCTCCGGATTAGGGTCTGTTGTACCTGGAAAAAAGGGTGGGGGTGGAAACATGGGATACTGTGGATATGGCGGGTAAAAGGGAGGATAGGGCATAAAGGTGGGATATGGGTTATAGCTAAAGAAATCCGCTGCATTCCCCATCGGACTCCCTAGCCCTTGCGGGTAGGGTGGATACTGTGATGGAACAAAACCCGAGGCCTGAGTTCCTCCTTGAGACTCTCCCATATCCTTTGCTGACATACTCATGCCCAAGCTCCTATCTCTTCTCTGATCATTCTCCTCCAATCCCCTCATATCCTCTGACATACCCCCCTGAACTGAGTTCCTCCTGCTTGCATCAAAAGACCTTCTAGGGTCCCTTGATGTACCTTCTCTGCTTGATCTACATGATATTGCCCTTGGCAATGCAGGCGGATGGGCATCCATGCCCTCATTCTCTGGTGGAACTCCAGTCAATTGTGCAGATTGACGAGTTCCTCTCGTCCTGCTTTCTGAAAGGCACAACATACATACTAAACATAACATCATATGATCCATGCGGGAACACATGAATCCACAATACACAATCATACAAACATTAGCATCATCATACGGTTCAGGTGGAAACACATGAACCTGCAACATACGTAGCATACATAGCATGACATTAATGCACATGCATAAAATCATGGCATTTCACATCATCATGCAAGACAGGACTCCACATCCTATCCTAGTGGACATGATTTTTTTTTTATTTTTATTGTGCTTGCCCTTCTATAACCTCTATGAGCCCGACACTCTATAGGTCCGACCATGTGAACCTAGTGCTCTGATACCAATCTGTAACGACCCGAAAACCGGACGGCTACTGGCGCTAGGATTCAGATCGGCTTAAGGCCGCCGGGACCTGTAGCAAGCCTACTATGCATCCTGTACAGTTGGTATAATCCCATACATGATCAAACATTTCCATAAAACATTTAAAACTTTACCTTTTCCAAGCTTGACCTGTGTATGCACTATGACTGAACTCATAGAACCCCTAGGGTCAGCATACCCTATGTCAAACTCGGTCCAACACATATATCAACATAACATAAAACTCATGTACAAAGGGATTATCCAACTCGGGCCAAGCACAATACTATAACTCTGAACACATTACATAATATCATTTTACAATACAACTCTTTTACATCATTACATAACCTTACATTACATCATGTCCACAACTATTCTATTACATATCATAACCATAGCCATATCCTGTTGACTTTCTGAACTATCTCTAACCCTGCAAACCTGGGGTTAGGGGAGAGGGGTGAGCTATAAAGCCCAGTGAGCAGAACAATAATAAAAATCATTTGAACATATGCTTTCATGAAATGCATCACATCACAAACATATCACATCAAGGATGAACTTGTCACCAATAGCCCTCCACAAATCATAACATGTCCAACTGTGCCAGGGGCGATAAGGCCACGCCTGGTCTTTTCTTACATCACTCATATCATAACATGTCGAACTATGCCAGGGCCGATTAGGCCACACCTGGTCTTTTCTTACATATAATATATTGCCAGGGGCAATTAGGCCACACCTGGTCTTTCCATCTCATGTCATACCATGTCATATCATATCATTTCATATCATACTGAGGGCTAGAGGATCATTCAATGTTCATCCACATCATCATCATCGTATTATGCAATGCATCATATTCGTGAATTCTAATGCAAACAACCTATTACATAACATGGTATTCATGATGCATGAACATGCTTAAATCATTTGGTTTAAATTTAACAAAAATATAAGGTTCAGTTCTACTCACCTCTGGCTAGCTTTGGGCTAACTCTGAAGCAGCTAACTCACTGCTGAACACCTCGGTTCCTCGGGTCTGATCCTACACAGGTGGACTCAAATGAGGGACCAAACACACTCTAAACAACTCATAAACTACTCTAACATAACACTAAATATCTCCCCAAAAACCCCTCTAAAACACCTCAAAACATGCATGCAAAACAGGCAAAGGAAGGCTGGACAGGGCACCTTCGGCGGCACATTCGGCGGCCGAATGCTCCCACAGATCCGAAAGTCAGGCACTTCGGAGGCAGGTTCGGCGGTCGAAAGTCTCCTCCAGAGACGAAAGTCAGGCACTTTCGGCGGCACCTTCGGCGGCCGAAAGTCCCTTCCAGAGCCGAAAGTCCATTTTTGGGGGCAAGGTTTGGCGGCCAAAGATTGCTTCCACAGGCAGGTTCGGAATCCAAAACCACTTTCGGCGGCCGAACCTGGGTTCCCCAGCAAGGCAGAACCCATTTTCGCCTCATGCAATCTGCCTCCAAAACCTCCCACACTCACATCCAATGCTTCCAAAACATGCACAACTCATACAACAAGCATATAGGGGTCTCAAACTAGCCTAAACCCCCAACAAACATCACATAAACATGCATTAACATACTTTTATCATAAAGGGTATCAAAACTCTTAACATGCACATCCATACAACTCATGCATTCCTAGCCCTTAACCCTTCATAAAACTTACTTAAAACATCACAAAAGATAAAGATCTACACTTACCTCTTGAAGATCGAGGGTTGGTGCGACCCAAGCTTGAAGGTATGGAGAATCCAAGCTCCAAAGTCTCCAAGCTCCAAAGTCTCCAAGCTCCAAAACTTCTATTTAAGCTTCAAAACTTTAAAACAAGGGTAGAACTCATGAAAACTTGAGGGATGGGTAAAGAAAGCATGAAAATGACCAAAGGAGGACCAAAACTCACCTGAGCTCGAGAATGGGGAGAAAACTCGCCCATTTCCGATCTGAGGGCTCTTTATAGGTGGCCTGGTCAACCACCTTCGGCAGCCTAACGTGCCCCCTAAACTCATGCATGTTCGGCGGTCGAACCTTGGTTCGTTCAAACAAAGCTTTCGGAGGCCAAAAGTGCTCCCAAAACCTTCCCATGTTCGGCGGCCGAACTTCACTTTCGGCGGCCGAACCTCACTTTCGGCGGCCGAACCTCACTTTCGGCGGCCGAACCTCACTTTCGGCGGCCGGACCTCACTTTCGGCGGCCGAACCTGGCAAAAGCCTCCTTAGTCTAATCTTTTAAAAACTCATTTCTTTCCATTAAAAACCATAAAATCGTGTGAAAACATTTTAGAAACACATTTTACCCCTCTAGAAGACTCTGGCATCGACAGAATTCCAAATTCCAACGGAGATTCCACCGGAAGGTAGGAATTCCGATACCGAAATCTAGCCGGGTATTACATTGAGCTAGAGCATAAAGCCTTTTGGGCAATAAAGCAATGGAACAGCAGCTTAATAGAGGGAAGTTCTAATCGAAAGTTGCAATTGCAGGAACTGGAGGAAATAAGGAATGAAGCCTATGAGAGTGCCAGAATTTACAAGGAGAAAACCAAAGCTTTTCATGATGAATCAATTTCTCAGAAAAATTTTCAGGTGGGCCAAAAAGTTTTGCTTTTTCATTCTCGGTTAAAACTTTTTCCAGGAAAATTGAGGACACGATGGATTGGTCCGTTTGTTGTAATTAAGACTTTTAACCATAGAGCCGTGCAAATTCAAAGTCTTGAAACTGGTAAAATTTTTAAAGTGAATGGTCATAGACTCAAACCCTTTTATGAGGGATTCAAGCCCAAAGATGAAGAAATTATGGTTCTGGGAGTACTACAGATCGGAACTTGAAGGAAGGAAAGTCCAGCCTAGGACAATAAACAAGAGCGCTGCTTGGGAGGCAACCCAAGATTACAGGCTTGCTCAAGCCTGTAGAATCACAAGTAAGTTTTCTTTTAATTTTTAATTTTAAATTAATTTATTTATTATTTTTGGAGCAGATTGGATCTTCTAGGCAATTTGAGACTTTAGGGAACCTTTTTGGAGGTAAGCTATTATTTTTAAAATTGCTCCCAAAGGAAGGTAGGTTCTGTTCTACTTCATATATATATATATATATATATATATATATATATATATATATATATATATATATATATATATATATATATATATATATATATATATATATATATAAAATAAAAATAAATAATTAAAAAAAATTTTAAAAAAAATTAAAAAAAAACCCCTAATTCTTCTTATCTCCTGTCATCTTCATCTTCTATCTTTTTCTTTTCTTTTTCTTCTCTTTTCTGCAGATGGCCTGCGCTACCTCTTCCCGTGCCGCCAAGAGCCACGCTGCCGGCGCTTCGATCGGGAGCCGCCGTTCATCGCGTCGCCGCCAGACCACGACGAAGATTCCCTCAGACGCGGTGACCAGGCCTCGCACGCAAACCATACCAGCAGACTCTCCGGTCACAGCCCCTTCCTCGCGTTCCTCCTCGCCGGTCACAGCCCCTTCTGCGCATTCCTCCTCGCCGGTCACAGCCCCTTCCGCGCGTTCCTCCTCGCCGGTCGTAGCCTCTCCAATGCCGACACCGTCGCCGTCCACTTCCTTGCCAGATGCAACCATGCGCCCGCATTCACAGATGAAAGGTAAGGTTCCTATTTATGACTTAATGAGTGATGATGAGGAAGAATGGGAGGTGAAACCTGAAATCCTGAGGCAACTCCAAGAACAAAAAATGCAACCCAGAACCATAAAATTAATCGTGGAAGCTTCGGAGGACAGCAGCGAGGACACAACCTCGAGTGCCAGTGAAGAAATCCAGGCTGATTCTCCTCCAAAGAAAAAGCAGAAAAAACGGATGCCCAGAATAGCTGGTGGAAAGGCCAGATAGAACCTGCAGAGCAAGACCTTCATGGCAGTTTTAGCTTTGTCGGCGATGATGAGGTGAGATATAAAATTTTTCTCCATTCTGATATTTATGCTTGTAAGAAAATAAATGATGATACCTTGATCCAATTGCAATTGTATGATGAAGTTTATGCATTAATTGATACAATTGGATGGAGAAAATTTTTTTTTATAGATTGTCCCTCCTATGTTGAGCTTTGCCGTGACTTTTATGCAACCTATGAGTTTTCTTTTTATGCACAGGATTTTAATTTGAATATTCCTACAATTCGTTTTAGGTTGCAAAATAAAATGGTCCAATGTTCAATCACAACATTTAATTTGTACTTGGGTATTTATGATAATGAATATGTCAAAACTGTTAAATATTTAGATTCATTATGTGACTACCCAGTGGATTGGGATCCAATTTTAGCATACAAGGAGTTAACAGGGAAACTTGAGCTTAAATTTAGGGGTGGGAAATCTAAAGCTAATGATATTCAGAGCCTTGCCCTTAGATACCTTCATAGGTTCCTATGTTACACATTTTCTGGAAAAAATAAAGATCCAACTAAACTCACAAAATATGAACTCTTCTTCTTATGGTGCATGTTAAAAAAAAGAGAAGTTAATTTTGATTTTTGGTTAGCCTCCCAGTTTAAAAGTATATCTAATGTTGGGCGTGGTATATACTTGGGTTTTGTAATTTCAATGCTAGCAGTAGGGTTGGGTGTACTTGATATTAAAAACACTAATTTACACATAGCTGAGCCTATTCTTCCACTTGATATATCTGCACTTAATTATATGGGCTTACTTTGCCTCAATGAGAGGAAAAAATTTGTGTTTTGTCCTTCACGTCCTATCATTCCACCATGATCGCGTTTATTTCGGACAGAGGACCAATCAGCTTCAGCCTCAGCCTCCTCAGCAGCATCTCTAGAACCTAGTGATCAAGCCCGCCTAGCCAGAATTGAGGCAAAAATGCACCATATGGATGCCAAATTGGATGTCATTCTCTCTCACTTGGGGTTGCCCATACCCCAACCACCAGCAGCCTAAGTTCTATGCGACTTACTCTTAAGGGAAGTTCTCTTTGATTTACTTTTATTTTATTTTGTGCACTTCCCTGTTTAATTGAATTTTTTTCCACATTGAGGACAATGTAAGGAGTAAGTGTGGGGGAGATGTGGTATGGAAATAGAAGTTTTTTCGTGATTGATGAGATTAATTGATGATTGATGAACATTCTGAATTTTTTAGAAATTTTTATTCTTTTTCTGTCATTTTTCTTTGAGTTTTTGGTGTTTGAGTTAGAGGCTTGCCCAAGCCTATAAACACTTCTGTTTTTATGATTCTCAGCAGTTTCTCAGCACTTGCACTATTAAATTGTTTCTCATATTTAATTTTTATGATTTCTAGTATTTGCATCATTTAAAAAAAAAAAAAATTTACAACTCCTTACTTGCCATAAGAAATTGATATGTCCTTTATCATAGAATACAAGTTATTATGCCATTTGTATGCTAGCTTAAATAGAATAAATTTATCATTGTTCATTTTATTAGTTTTATTTTTAAGGCTTGTTTTGAAATCTCATTAAGTATGGTCCTTATTTAAATAGTTGAGTAAAAAAAAAATGCATGTTCTTTTAAATGAGTTGATGCCCTTTGTTGAGAATGAATTAAAGGATATTTTCTAGACTATATATTTATGTGGAAATTAAGGGGTGTTAAAAAAAATATAAAAATCAGAAATAAATGCACTCCTATGACTCACTCCTCTAGTTGCTTGATCAATTGGTTACCAACCCGATGGCCCAAGTAGTGCGGTACTTGGTGACCCCTTAAGGTGATTCCGTATGGAGAAATCGGTGTTTTGAAGAGTATCACCCCTTTTGGGCCGTTTAAAAACTCGCCCATACCTTTTTATAAGGTAATTATGAGTGGAGCTAGTAGCCACCTGAGCTGAATAACCTGGGACAAGTGGCTCAGTAACCATTTGTTTTACGTTCACTTTATCGGTTTCAGGCAAGATATAGTAGGAAGTGTAAATAATAAATAATGAACCCCCAAATCTTTAAATTTAATTGGTCTAGTTAAGAGTTCCTAAGATTCCATTCTTTAAAAAAGGGCAGTTTAATATTATGTGGCATTCTAATATTTTATGTACTTGAAATTAAATTGAGGACCAACTTTATGACTTAAGAAACATGTTTTAAATATGAAACTTGTTGAAGTGAACTTTGGTGAAATTAAGCTATTTCTGCTATCATCCTATTGCATGATAATTTGGTTCTTTGTTTTGGACAAATTAAATTTCAGATTTGTTGAGGACAGGGCTGTATTTCATCATTTCATTTCAATTTTTGTGCTTGAGGACAAGCAAAGGTGCAAGTGTGGGGGAATCTGATGAGTTGCAAAACTCACAATTTTTTTCCTCATTTAATTCCTTGATTTTATTGTAATTTTTATGTAAATATTTAATTTTAATTTGAATTTAATTTTGTACAGGTTTGTGAGTAGAAGTTGATAAAAGGAAGAAAAAATGCTGAATTAAAGGATTTTTTATATAGGGAGGCGATGGGGAGATAAGATAGATTTTGCCACCTAAGCAAAGATAATATCAGCTTCAATTGAATCAAACTCAATCAGATGAAGATAGAGATAAGATGGGAATGATAGTTTTTATTTTAAATTTTATCTTTTTGTGCCTATATAAAGGCTCCTAGCATTTAACCTGGAGAATCATATTCTACCTCTCACTCTCATTTCCTCTCTTGCTGCCCCACCTTCTTCTCTATCTTCTTTTCTTCTTCTTCTCCTTTTGCTTAATTTTTATAATTTTATTATGGCCATGAGTGGCTAAACAATCTATTTTCAGTTGAAGGTGAATTTAAATTGAGGTTTGTTTAAGTTGTGAGGTTCTACACTTAATTCTCTTCATCTTATTTCTATTTTTTGTCAATTTCTGATTTCGAGGAACACCACCTCCATTGTTGTTTTCTTGAGAATTCAAGAGGCCTATTGAATCTCTTGGGAAAATAACTTATTGCTAATTAATCTGATTAAATCCGTAATTGTTTAATTGGGTTAATAACAAGTAGTAATTAACATATTAGTTTATGTTAAGAAATTGACAGATTTGATTTAAATAAAACGCGTGTTTTTATTAATCAAGTTTGGGTTCTTCTCTCTTAAAACAGTCGACTAATTAAATCTACACGCTTGTTGGGGTTGTTAGTTGACTAGGAATTAATTTAAGCGCGAAGCAGATTAATTTATTCATAAGGAAGAATTGGTGAGATTCGCGTGTTTGACCACTATAACCAAACAATAGATAATAAAATGAATTATTTTTTTAATCAATGATCAACTGCAAAATACCTCAATTTGATTGCCTTCAGCTGAAAGTTTTAATTAATTAGTTGTTTCTAAATTTTCAAAATTTGGTTCCCTGAACTGATTGTTAAACTCTCTAACATAGGTAAGAAACCTCTGACAACCCCTTCTAAGCAACCTATGAGCCTATGAGGCATATATCAAACCTTTAGGCATACTTGACTTGTCTCCTCGAAAGATGACCTCTGATCCATCTTATTCTCTAAACCTAACTACCTTGTCTCTATAGTCCAAGGTAGCACCATGAGTAGAGAGCTAATCTACCCCTAGATTGACGTTAAAATCAATCAAATCTAAAACCACAAGGTCAGCTGGAAGGCATATGCCCTCAACTATAACTAGATTGAACTGATAGACTAACTTTATCTCAAACAAATCACACTTGGGCCTACTGACCCAAAGAGGACACTCTAGCCTAGAAGCTATCAAACTCAAACTACCTACGGCCCTCAGAGAAATAAAAGAATGAAAGACATCAGGGTCCATAAGAGCATACATATCAGAACACCCAATAGTGAGTTTACCTGACACTACTGTATTGATGTGTTGGCTTCCTGTTGTGTCATGGTGAAGATCCATGTTGGTACTAAAGAACCTTCTCCTTGAAAACCTACTAAAGAATAGGTTGACCTTATCTTGCCATCTACCTTGAGATATGGCCAAAGTTATTGGCTGAGCCACACTGCTAAAAGTTGTCTGCTGGGATTGTACAATTCTAGTTGCATTGGGACATTTACATGTCATGTATCCCTCTTGTTCACATCTATAACAAGCTGTAGTCTTAAACTAATAAAGCCCTTTGTGCAGCTTTCCACATCTAACACATCTAGATCCTAGATCCTAGTAAGCAGAAACATAATATAAATCAGTTTAATAAAACATATGATCTGATGAATGAGTCATAACACAAACAATTCACATCAAGATAAACTTATCACCAGTAACCCCCCATAATTCTAAGAGTGTCTGACTCATAATGAATGCTCCTCAAGACTTTCTCTTAAACATAATATAGCATATCCATAGTACGGGGATGAAGAATGGCCACCCTAGTCTTTCTCTTATATAGTTCCAGGGGCGCAGAATGGATCTTAACTTGGACTTTCATATCCGTCATAATATATCATAACATGCTCGAAGGCTAATGGGCCATCCAACATCCATCTACAATAAAGATTAATTATGCAATGCATCATATTCTTGAATTCTAATGCAAAACAACCTAATCATATACACATGGCATTCGTTATGGATGAGCATACTTAAAACTTTTGATTTCTTTAAAATAATAGTTTAGTTTAGTTCTACTCACCTCTGGCTGATTACAAGCCTAGCTCTGAAGCAGTTTTCTTAATGTTGGTCTCTATTGTCTCCCAAATCCAATCCTACTCACCTCTGGCTGATTACAAGCCTAGCTCTGAAGCAGTTTTCTTAATGTTGGTCTCTATTGTCTCCCAAATCCAATCCTACACAAATGGACTTAAATAAAGGACCAAACATAACTTTTATACTTCTTAAAACTATCCCTAGAAACCCCTAAAAATATATAAGAAAACATGTAGAAAATTACCTGAAAATGAAACTTTCGGCGGCAGGTTCGGTGGCTAAAAAGCAGCCTTCACATGTAGGTTCGACAGCCAAACTTGGATTCTTCTGTAATGCAGAATCCCGATTCTATCTTCTGTCAATAGCCTCGAAAATATAACCAAACTCTTTAGCAGCACAAAGAAACATACGAAATTGACTTAGAAGATTCAGAACAACTCAAGAAACACCAAAACACCAACATGCAATCAACTCAGTACAAATATCATATAAGGATTAAGCATAAAAGAGATAAACATAACTTGCATGCAAACTCAACTGACTCCCCTAAAATATAAAGAAAATAGATTTCAACTCCACAAAATAAAAGAAACTTACAATCGCAACTTATTTCTTGGAGGAACAAAGACCACAGCAACAAAGAATTTGGAGAAGAGGAATGGATGAACTTTGAAAGGTCCCAATAGCTAAAACTTAAAAACTCAAGTTTGATTCTTCAAAACAAAGATAAAATTATGAATTTCTAAAAGAATTAAGGAAGATTATAGTAAAAATATCAAAATTTTATTTTAGACTCACCTCTGTCTGAAAGTGGAGAAAACTTCTCTTCATTTTCCGATGGAGTTCAATTTATAAGTGGACTAGAAAAGCCACCTTCAGTAGCCAAACCTGAAGGTTCGACAATCGAACCTTAAAGTTTTTTCTAAAATAATTTTTTTAAAAAACTTAAAATTCATTTTATAAAATTCCATTTTACCCTTCCAATATTTTCGGTTCCGAGATTTCAAATTCCAATGGAGATTTCATTGAAAAGTTAGAATTCCGACATTGAAGTCTAGTTGGGTATTGTACAAATAGTGCACAATCTTTATTAGCATGGAAGAAGTTTATTTGCGCTAGCTAATTTTTTAGTGGAAAAGAGGAAAAAGTAGAAGAAATTCGATAAAGCGAGAGAGTGAAAAAGGGTAGCCTTCGTTCTTCATGGTTTTCCATCACTATGGAAGCACAGAGATGTATTTTTTTATTTTATTTTGGTTTGTATTTTTACTTGGTTTGCTTTTTTTTTTTTGTTGTTGTCTTTTGCAAGCATTCACACATTGTCAACGAGAGATGTTTTTAAGGACTTAGGTCAAGGGTCGATGGCTTTGTTTTGGCTTTTGAAGAGGATTTTTGTCGGTGTGACACTGGCATCTTGGACTATATTGCCATATCTAGTGATTTGTGCTCCCACAAATCAGTGATCAATTGAGAGCTCTGCAGTGTTTCCTTCTTTATGTGCTACGAATTTCTTTTAGAGCTACTTGTGTTTATATCCCCTTGAGAGCCTTCTATGTTTTTGTTTTAGTGCATGCATGACTGTTGTTGTGGTTCCTATTGACCTCTTGTTATTGCAGCAATGTTGGATTGCTTGTGGTTGTGTGTCGGCCTAGTCTGCTTAGATGTTCTATTGTTTTCTGATTATGGCAACAGTAGTGCTCTAGCAATGTTCTGCATTGGAGTTTCTATTAGTGGGCTGAGTTACGGGTTATGGGACTATGATTATGGGCATTTGGGGTCTTTTCATAATTTAAATTGTAGTTTGTGAGTGTGGGTTATGGGTAGTCTATTATTGCTAGGTTGGACTCTGATTTTTTACTGGGTCATATAAAATGTTATAGATTTACATTGTTAAAAAAAAGAGGAGGTTTATTTATTTTACAGTTAATAAAAAAATCCATCATTTTCTCAATTTTTGTAATCACACTTTATGTTTTTATGATTCGCTAATTAAATCTACACTTTTATACTTATTTTAATTATACTCTAAAATTAGATTTTCTATTAGAAATTAACAAAATTTTACATTATTTGACATGTTATTACCATATCACTCTACCACTGAAATTTAAAATATAATTAATTATAACTTAAAAAGTTAAAATTTAATTAGTAAATTTTTAAAATTTAGGGTGTAATAGTAAATTTTTTTAAAGGTAAATTTTTTATTATTTTTCTTAAAATTAAAATTTATAATATTAAAAGAATAATTTACATTATTATTATTATTATTATTATTATTATTATTATAATAAATTTCTTAGTTTTATCAATGATTTAATATATCATTTTATTTTAATTTAATTCAAAATTAATCTACATTTTAATTTAATTCAAAATTAATCTACATTTTAATTTTTTAATTCATACTAATAATCATTATTGTTTAAAAAAATATATCATCAACAATATATATTAATTATATTTTATAATGTGAAATATAAAATTGGTTTAAAATCATATTTTATATAATTTATTTTTAAGAATATAAAATAATAAAATAATTATAACTATTTTTTAATATATTTTTTAAATAACATTTTTTTACTCTTAACTATATTGTTAATTATGTATTTTTTTAAATTATATAATAAAATTAATATAATACATCATTGATAAAATTGAAAATTTTATAATAATATTATAAATTATTTTTTAATATTATCGATTTTAATTTTTAAAAAAATAGTAAAAAATCCTAATCATTAAAATAATTTATAATTACATCATAAATTTTTATTAAACTCTAATATTTAAATTGTGATAAATTATATTATAAATTTCAGTAGCATAATAGTGTGATCTAATAATAATGTGATGGATAACGTGATGATAATATATTAAATAACGCGATAATTTTATTAGTATTTAATAAAAAATTTATTGAAATATAATGAATATAAATATAAAAATATGAAATTTAATTTATAAATTATAAAAAAATAAAATGTAATTATAAAAAAATATATATATGAAGTTCTTTTTATCATTCAACTCTTTATATTAATATTAAAAGTTTTCAATTCATTAACAATTTTTAAAAGTTCATTAAAAACTCACAAATCTCTAGAAAAGCAAAGAGTTGTTTAGATACAGATTCTCCTAGATATGCACGCGTGTCTTTTGTTATAGATTTATATTTATAAATGCATTTATTTTATTTCTAGTATATGTTTTATCATTAAATTAAAGTTTATAAAAAAAATTATAATATTATAACATACAATTTATATTTTTTTAAAAATACCGTAAATTTTATTATAAAACTAAAACGGAAATATTATAAAGAAAAAAATAAAACTAAACAAAAGAAAATCAAGTGTTTCCCAGAATCCTTCGCCCGTATTGGTCAGCGTAAAACTGGAGAACTTAAAAGTAATAAAAGTACAATAAAAATCAAACGGTAACTAACTGCAATCTCACAAACAGTACGCAGAACTCGACCACACTTGAACCTAATCTGACCTCAAGCTCTTCTCTCCTTTGCCTTACTATGAATCCTCAAAGCCATCACCATATCTTATCTCTGCCTCTCTCTCAAAAATCTAATCTTTCGATTTCTTCTTCGAGTCCCTATTCGTACTCCTTATTTATCTCCTCTCCTCCTCGTGGAGGTGCCTCTCTGGCTGCTCAGGTCTCCACTCTGTCCCTCTCTCTCTCTCTCTCTCTCTCTCTCTGTGTGGACAGATCTATCGCGTAATTTTTGCACTATTTCTGTTTGGTTGCCCGGAACTTTATTTTTCTTGGGAAAGGACAGAACATTTCAAGCTACCAACAATTTCGTTTTCTTTTTTCATACCCAATTTTTTAGTACTAGTATTTTAAAATTTTGTGGGTTTGTTGCGGAATTTCCAGATTTTATTAATAGTGATGTGGGTGTGTTTGTCTCAGGGTTTCTTGATTTGAGCGATAATCGAAAATGAATTCTTGTGCGTATCAGCGAAAGAGCGCCATGGGAAGCTACGAGGAGAGGACGATAATGGAGGTAGACTCTATGGTTTGCCCCAAGCCTCGCCGATTGGGTCTTTCAAATCCTTCCCTCCTCCATCAATTCAGACCAATAAGATTACCCATCAAGTATCGTTAATAATTTACTGTCCTCTAATTTGTTGATTAGATTTGTTTTCTTGTAATCTAAACTACTTGAATTTATTGTTCTTATTTTGTTTTCTTTGTTTTTGCAAGTAGCAGTCATCAGACTGACATGGAAGATTCTATGGCTGGGGCTGAGCTTCTTGACATAATTCTAACTAAGGTTCATCTCTCTTTCTTTATCTGCATTTACATGTTATTATTTTTACTGTTATTATGGTATTTTGTTTTATCGTAGCTAAACTAAAGAGTAGAATAAGGATGCTATAGTACATAGTTTTATCCTTCAAATGCTCGAAAACAGAACATAGTTTTATCCTTCAAATGCTCGAAAACAGAACAGCTGTAGTGGAGTCTTAGAAGTAAGAATCTCTTCGTTTTCTATGCCAAAAGTTTGTTGTTTTATATAGTGAGAATCTTTTATTTATTTTTTACCAATCTTGTATAAATTTCTTTAAAGCTTGAGATACCTTGCTACTCATCTCTTCTTTTTTGTTATTTTCTTTAGGGAAAAAAGGACTCTTTCAATTTTGTGGTTGCAATAGTTTACATGCTTTCGTTAACCCTTTGTTTGGATTGAAGGAAATGGAGAGAAGAAAAATAGAAAATTAATTTCTTTAAATTCTCTTGTTTAGACATCAATTAGAGGAGAGAAAAGAAGAGAAAGTGGGAGAAATTGTACTTCTTCACTTTTGGACCCAAAACATGTCTCTCCAAATTGATTTTAGATGAAGAGAAATGGGGAGAATTGGATATTATTTGTGTAATAATTCCTAAATGCACAAAACGCTCTCTTTTTTAGACTGTGAGGGTATAATAGTAACATCTTATTTCCTTTTAAGAGAGAAATTATATTTCTCTTCTATTCTAATAAACTTCCCAACAAATATCAAATTTCTACTTTTTTTTTCTTTTTTCTTCATTTCTCTTCCTTGATTTTCTTCATTTCCCCTACACAATTAAGAATCCAAACAAGGGTAAAGGTATAACGAAAAGATTATGTATTTCTTTATGATTTCAGTTTGTTTGGAAGCTCTTGGTTAAAAGGAAAGGAAATGAAATAAACTGCGTACTGAATTTATATGACCAGTGACAAAGGAAATTGTTTTGGTTCCTCTTGATTCTTTCAGGGAGGATATGGCGGAGAAAGATCAGGTTACCAGGTAGCATCATCTCCACCTTTTTACTGTGGATCACCACCGAGTAGGGCATCAAACCCAGTAGTCCAAGATGCCCAATTTGGCAATGAGATAACTCCTTTTTCTCCTGCCCCGCTGTCACCTTCCTCATCGTCAGCACGAAAGGGAGGAGGATGTGTCCGAATGAAATTTGGTCACAAGCCTGCTGCTACCAGGATTGAAGGGTTTGATTGTCTTAGCAGGGATAGAAGAAACTGCAGCATCTCTGCAGTGGCTTAAAACCCAGAAGTTGGCAAATTTTGATCTGAAGATGGAGTAGTGAAATACTGCTGTGTTTTTGTTTGATGTACATACAAGGTTTACTGGTCTTTGCTGGTGAGTTTTGCTCTCTCAAAATATGTACATGTAATGAAGGTTGAGAGAGGTTTAATTTTGAAAGAAATAAAAAGGGTTGAGAGACGAGTGTTCATTGTTCTTGTTCACAGAAAGAGCGAGAGAATGAGAGAGAGAGAGAGAAGTCTGGAGATGTTTGGGAGGCATTCCAATGTAATATTTTAATGTTTGGCACTTCTACTAATCCGTGTTTGTAATTATAATGTGAAGGAAATAAGGATGAGCCGCTTTGAAATCTGTTCTGTTCAACTGAGCTTTTATAAGCGTTTTAGTAAAAATCACAAGCGTAGAGTACACTAAAAGATATATAAATAAACTTATGGAAAAATTAGATATATAGTAATTAATGGATTTATTTTTTTATTTTAAAATATAATATTTTTGTACTTAAAATTTAATTTTATTAAAATTTAATTTCTCTTCATAAAAATTTTTTTTAAGTCAATAATTTTAAAAAGAGAATAAATATAATTATAAAAATATTTTTATTAATAATAAAATAAAAATTATTATTTAATTTTTATGGATAAATTTGTTATTTAATTTTTTAAATTTAAAAAATATATTAAAATATTTTTGACATTTTAAAAATAAACTATTTAATTTTTTTATTAATTTTATCACTAAATATTTTACTATTTAGCTCTTATAGAATATTTAGTCTTTATAGTTTAGAAAAAATTATTAGTTAATTTCTTAAATTATTAAAAAATTTATTAATTAGTTACTCCATATCAGAGGTATTTTAAATTTTTTTTATAATATTTAACAATTAAAATTAATGAAAAGACTAATTAGCAGATTTTTTAAAATGTTAGAGATGTTTTAATGAATTTTTCAAATGGCGAGCCGTGATGGACAACAAATAGCATTACAAAAATAATTTCTATTGACTTTTAACTTTTTATTTTTAATAATTTAAATTTTATATATTTTAATTTTTATTATCTTTACTGAATTTAAATCTTAAATTTATTGAAATTTTTATTTATTTATGGAAATTGAATTTGAGATTTTCTTCCCTGAATTTTGATAAAATTAAACTTTAAGGACTAAAGTGTTGAATTTAAAAAATAAAAAAATAAATTTATTAATTATACAATAAGAAAATATATTTTTCCTTTCAATTTTTTGAGAGAAGGACTATAAATTTATAAGAATTAAATTTTAGAAATTGAAGTGTTGAGTTTTAGAAAGGGTAATTTGGTCATTTTTTTATTACTAACGGTATTTTTTATAAATAGACCTCTAATTTTAACGGAATTAAATTCAAGGTAAAAAACTATTGAATTTTAAAAATTGAGAAACGAATCTATTAATTATGATATATTTAAGAAAAAAATTATTTTTTCTAAATTTATATATAAATATGGTAATAAAATTTTTAAATTATAGAAAATGATTTCTTGTTTATTAAATAAAATGTTATTATTTTTTTAATTTTAATAAAGATATTTTTTATTAATTAATTTTTTAATATATAAAATATTATAAAATATAAAAAAAATTTATAAATTTTTTTTTATAAAATAAATGGATACTTAATCGCTTAATTATTTCTTTTACTTATTTTAAAAATCTAAGAAGAAATGGAGCCATCACAAAGTAAGCATTTGACCATTTGAAGTTTAGAGTAATTCTTACTATCTTACTATCATTTTACTTATAAATCTAATTTTTTCTAGAAATTTAAACACCACACGTGAAAAGAGCATTTGACCACTTTGAATTTCAAGACCTGCATATCAAAAGCAGCTAAACAAGCATTTTATTATTGTTAAATTTGGATCAACCGATCTATATTCAATACACTTCTTCGTTCCTAAAATTAAATTAAAACGTATGATATATTTATAAAAGAGCTAATATTAATGGAAAGTTCTAATATCATATTAAATTTAGATCAGACTTAACTCATTTTAAAAATGAACTCAATAAAAAAATATTTAACTCTTAAAAAAGACACATTACTTTTATTTCGATATAATTCAACACATCTCCGTATACTCAGAACTATATTGGAACGTAATATATTTATAAGAGACTTAATATTAATTAGATGCTTTGATTTATATTTCTTATAAATTTGGTAGAAACTTTTTTTTTTTAATCTACCTATTGAAACGTGACATACTCGTGAGAAATGAGAAATTCAATATTAATAGAGGTATTTTGATTTATACCTTATAAAGGGGTAAACACTTTTTTTCTTTAATATACTTTTTGGAGTGAGTTTGGAATGGAATAGAACTTATCCAAATTTAACAATTATTACGTTATTACTTTGGATACAAGTTCAAATAAGTTTAGAGTTTTTATCTAAGTTCAAATACTCAAATTTAATATTTTTATTAAAAAACCCCAAATTTAAAATTTAAGTTCTAACCTTATAAAATATATATTCTAATAATAAAAATATTATTTTTTACAATTTCAATATTAAAAAAAGTTTAGTATTTTTATATATTTAGTTTTTATTTTAATTACGAATAATAAACAATTTTTGATATTTGCAATTATAAAATTGATATTTTATTATGAAAAAAAGGGGATTTCGTTTGTTCTGGTTTCAGATTGGAATTGATACTCTTATCTATGGATATTTTTTTTCTCCATATCTTATCTGTGGAATTAAAGGTTGAGTAAATCTTGCCTAATTATGATGGAAGTATAATCAGGTTTACTTTTAATCAGCTATCTCAAGTCTCAATTTATCATAAAGGAATTTTGTTTTAAGTTAGATGCGACACAGAGCTCAAGTGGGTAAAGCAAAAGCAACATCAGATGAGGTAGCCATATTAAGTATGACATGATTGAAAGAGAGATGCCAAAAGGGAAATAACAGTTAAATATTTATAACTATTTACAATTAAAATAAAGTAAAAAAATGCTAAATTTGCTATTAATTAAAAAATAAATGTTAAAAATACTAAATTTTATTTTTTTTAATTTATGTCTAATTATTATTAAAAAATTAAATAAATATAAATAAGACTAAATATTATAAATAAATATAAATTAAATGTTAAAAATATAAATATTTTTTAAATACAGATTATTTTTTAAAATAAATGGTGGCTTAAAGGGTTAAACTATCTTTTCTACATCACTTCCCATAAGAAGCTAATTCACATGTTATCTTTAATTGCATTTTATAAATTTGCAGGTTTAGTAGTTTTATTCGTTATCAAATGAGATACAATTAAATATATTCAGTTAATTTTGAAAAAAAAAAAGAGAATTTGAGATATTTTTTGTTTGTTTGTAATATTTGAGAGAGGAAAGAACAGAACTTCTCATAATTTAAAAATAAGTGGGTAGCCTAAATTATTAGAATAGAATAGAAGGGGTGGGCTCACTCATGTGTAGCCAAATTATCCCACCAGCCTAAATCAATGTGATATTGTCCTATGATAAGCTCTTCAGCCTCTTCTCTCACTTCCAAGAGAAATTTCCTATAATGAATAATTGAATCCATAATTTGTTGCTTTATTTTTTCTTAAAAAAATATTTTATTTTATCAAATTTATTTTCATGAACAATTTTAATGTGAGTGAAACAGAGTTGTCCAAATTTGACAAGAAGATTGATGTGTAGATACCATATCTTAGGAAAATTTTGTTATGGTTTAGTAGATGAGAATTGCATAGGCATTTGTAGCATTTCATGTGAGATAGCTACAACCACATCTTTATATCTAATATGACCCATTGCTGAACTTTAGGTGTTCTAGATAAGATGAAGCATAGCCATTCACTTCTCAAAAATATCTTTGCATTTCTTTGTGCTAACAATCTATTTTCTAAACAAAACATTAATAAATAAACACTAAATAAAAACTTATTAATTTATCTATAATCCATCAATAACATATATTTATAAATTTTAAAATTTATTTCTTTAAGAACATTATATAAATGAGCATCAAAAATTTCAAGAGCCACAGAGAATTATGAATAATTTATATAAAAAAATTTCAACATTTTAAACATTAAGTTGAATTTTAATAAAATTTAACGAGTAATAAGCAGATTTTGTTTATTCTAATAACTAGTTGATGGGTGTGCAAAATTATTAGAGTTATATTATATTTAAACAAAGTAGAAATTAAACATTATTTATGAAATTCTAATGAGAATATAATATAATAGAATATAGAAACTTAGAAATTATACATAAACAAATGCACAAGGCAAACGAGTTTAATATTTGATAGCAACAAATGTTCAACAGTTTTATGAATTCAACCTCGCATCTTGCATCCGTTCAGTCGGAGAAACTCCGATAGGAAAGGAAAAAAGGTACAAGCAAAAAGAGAACATTTCAAAAACATCGATCCTAATTGAACAAAACCCAGAAAGGATAATGTCAACAAATTAAAATTGGGAGAAAATAATTTAAGCGCCAGGAGGCTTGTAGGCAAGGAAACTGATGCACTGCACTTGGCGAACATTGTCGAAGCCAATGATCCTAGCATAGCCATCTGGGTGATGTTTGATCAGCTCATCAAGCTCCTTCAACACCTGGGCTGCATCTGTGCACCCAAACATGGGCAGCTTCCACATGGTCCAGTAGCGACCATCGTAGTACCCTGGTACTCTTGCATGCTCACGGTACACCAATCCATGCTTCCAAACCAAACACATACGTAAGTCACTCATGCAATTGCGTGTTGAATTATTAACAAATTTTAAGATTTTGTTTTGAGATCACCTCTAGCTCGAATTCCAAGCAAGGAATCCATCCAGAACGAAGAAGGTATTCAACTTCGCTGGCCAATTGCTCCCTTGTAAGTGGTGGAAGGTATGAGAGAGTCTCGAACTTCTTCATCCCAAGTGTTGGCCAAACCTACACTCCCATTTTCACACTAAGTAATTCAGCATATACATATGAACTAAAGGCTGATCCAATCTACTTGTAATTTGAACTCGATCTCTAGCTCTAGAAAAATCCTAGAATTATTTTACGGATTTTAAAATTCCATTTTATTATTTCTGTTATTATTAATTGTAGTAAGCTAACAACTAGAGAAATGAAGTTAGAAAAATGGAGTACTGACCTTCATGCATTGGACCTTGCCACCGTTGCTGGTGATGGAGGTGATGTCAGAGTTGGTTTTGCGGGTGGTAGGGAAGACTGGGGTGGACTTAAGGCCGGTGAACGGAGCCACCATAGTAGCCTGAGCAGGGCTGACCCTGTTAATGCTAGCCACAGTAGCAGTTGAGAGCATAGAGGAAGCCATTTTTTTACCTCCCTTTACTTTCTTCTACTTACTATTACTATTTACGAAGGCTTCTTGCTCTACCATCCCTTTCTTTTTATAAACTTTTCAAAGATGCCTAGCTCTCTTTGCTTTGTCGTTTTGTGGGGTCATTTCTGATCCAATGGTTGATGTTTGATTTCAAGGACATCGGCCGTTGGATCTTACGATGGCCACAAGTAGGAGATGTGAGCCTTATCGTTTGGCATCCCTGAGAGAGTGCCACGTAGCCTTGTGTCTGTAACCTTATCTGATCTCAATTGAGACTATAAGACGTTTTATGGCCCTTCATTTGGAGATAGGACCACTCCTTTCTTTTCCTTGGAGATATTTCAATTTTTTTAAAGTTTATTTTCCATAACTTTGGACTTTTTTTGAGGGATGGGAAATTTTAATAAGTTTTAGCAATAAGATTTTTTTTTTGAATGGGAGGTTTTCAAATTTTTAATGTATACATATTTACAAATTAGAAATTTATAGTATGAGGAGGCTACCATAATATGTTGCAGGTCATGGGCTAAAAGGGTGGAGTGTCCCCATCTTGGAGTCTTACAATAATTGCAGGACTATCCTTGGCATATAATTGAACATTCTAGGACTTTTGTTTTCTCTGTAAAAATATAATAAAAAGGGTAAAATTAGAAAATAAAAATAAATTACAATGCTGTAATAAAATAATGCCAGATATGTTTTGTGTTCCTCTTCCTGATAAGGAAAGGCTTAGATGACACTTAATTTTGAGTTCAAAATGCTCTGCAAGTCAATTACTGGGTAGGTCGTCATTTCTTTCTCATTTATTAATTTCCACCAACAAGTCTACCTTATTTTCATATTTTGGGGTCACTATTTTTTTATTCAACAAAAGGCTCTTAATTATCTGTATTTTTAACTAAAATATCTAAATTGTACATCCACAAATTCATTTAAGGGAATTTGATTTCTTGGTTATTCATATATAGCTCTTATCTCAAGTACGGTTTTTGTTCTTGTTTTGGTTTTACATTACAAAATTAAAAATGATCAAACTAGAGCAAACGGCAATGCACACCCAATCAAGGCCTGGCTGATCCAGCTTGGAAATTTACTTAACTGAACTCAGAGGAAATAATTAAGGCCTGGCTGATCCAGCTTGGAGTTCATCAGAAGAGACTGATGCATAGATATGGTCTAAGACATGACTCTTGAGTCAGAGCATCTCCCAATTCCCTGATAGATCCAAGAAACCTCAAATGGGTTTATCTTTTAATCAAGAATGCCAATCCCCCTAATCATTTGCTCTCATATATCAGCAGACAAATCTGAAAGGTCCTTGATTTTTCTGTCTATTGATAAAACATATACACAAGGAGCAAGGCAAGCTTTTTGATATCTCAAAATACAATATCAGCACAGTTTTTAACCCAGCAAAGCAAATACTAATTTATTTTACGATAAAATAATTTAAATAATTTTTTAAAAAATTATACAAGATTTCTATTTATTTTAAAATAAAAATTTTTTAAATTAGAAAAATAAAATTCATATATTTTAAATAAAAAAATTGTTAAAAAAATAAATTTAATTAATTTTTTAATAAAATTTTTCATTTCAAATCGAGAGTTAATGTTTAAGGAACTCTTCTGGTACACATACTTGCTAGTGTGGATACAATCTTTCTGCCTACGGATAGATCATAGATCAGTCACAGATGGGGCTAAAAAGTTGAGGAAAGGGCATGGCTCAAGATATGAAAAGTTGCAGGTCACTTCTGGTGAGTGACAAGTAACTAGGTCTTTTAGAATCATGGGCGTTGTCATGGATTTAGCTTACTTTTTGCTCTTTTTGGCCCAAGATGACTTTTGTTACTGTACTCGTTGTAGAATCTCTTAGTTCGAAAGATCCACATTTTCCTTAAAATCTATATTGCTTCAGCTTACTTAATAGACTCATAGACAAGATGATTTTAAGCAAACATAAAAATGAAGATGGATTTTATGATGCCATCAGTTTGTATGTGGTAGGAAACTTTTAGAGCAATCCGCATAGATATCAATGCGATTCTTCCAAATATAGATGCAAAAAGAAAAAAAAAAAACTATTATTTTTATTTTTTAATTTTTATAAGGGTATTTTTTTTATTGTTTATAGTTTTATTTAACAGGTCAATAATATTCGATTCAAATTGAAATAATCGATTAAATCAAATCAATTTAAAATTTCAGTTAAGTTTTTTTTTATTTAGTTTTATTTTTTAAAAATTCAATTTTATTAGTTTGGTTGCATTTAAAAAAAAAAACTGTAGACCTGAACTAAATAGTTATTTTTGGATGATCTTGTATGAATGTGTATATAAACTATGTAACTTCTTTTGAAATTTTTATGGTTTTTAATTTAAAATTTATCAATTTCTTGTTTATATTATTTAATAGTTATTGTTAGATAAAAATCAAAGTTAGAATAGTTTAATTAAATTTTACAACATCAAAAATAAAATTTAAAAAAAAAGTCTATTAAAAAGCTTAATTTAGACAATCAAATATATTCAGTTTGGTTCAAATTGATTTTTTTTCTTTATTTCATTTCATATTTTAACAAATTCTATAGAGTTCAATACTGAACCAATATACTAGAAAGTTGTTTTGTGGAAATTATTTGTGTAAGAGCTACTTAACAAATTCTAAGAGGTAGACCTACTTAGCAAGTTGTTTGCAGAAGAGTTAGAGCAGCTCCTAGATGAAGTGTATGTCCAGTAAATTGACATTCCTGCCTTCGAGAAATCAGCCTCCGTCATGCAAGTTGATAAAGAACGAAGCTGAATGACCCTATACATAGAATACCTTGAGATCGGAAAATTGCCCGAAGACAAAGCAGAGACTCAAAAAATTGCAGCTAAGGCTGCCAATTATCAAGCGGTAAGAGGAGCCCTATATCGGAGGGGAAAGTTCAACCCATGGTTGAGAGTGTAGGACCGGAAGAGGCATCTAGGGTAATCCAGAAGATACACCAAGGGGTCGATGGAGTTCATGAGAGAGCAACCACATTAGCAAATAAGATTTTCCGGCAGAAATATTACTGGCCTACAGCGAAGAAAGAAGCCGAGGAATTTGTGAAGAGATGTGATATTTGCCAAAGGTTCGCTAATGCCATCAATAGCTCGGCTACGCTACGGTCAAGATATCAAGCCTGTGGCCACTCTCACAGTGAGGGATAGACATTCTAGGGCCATTCCTTAAAATCGTGGGACATAAGAGATTTGTAATCGTAGTTGACGAGTGTTGAATCCATCAATTTAAAATTTACTATCATTTTCTTAATTGAGAAGAACTTGTAGATGGGGTGAGTGAGTATCGATCCCATAGAGACCTCAATTCTGCTTCATTTAAATGACCAAATTGAAATAGAGAAATAGTTTAATACAAAAAAGTGAGAAGAAGAGAGTTTCTTTTTTATGAGAATGGTTGTGCCTTGGGCAAGCCAATAAAAATAAACTTAAAAGGAAAAAAAATAATAAATAATGCAATTGAAATTTGAGAAACAAATAAATAGTTAAAACTTTCAGCTAAAGGTAATCAAATTGAGGTGTTTTGCAGATAATCATTGGTTAGAAAAATAATTCATGTTATTATTTATTGTTTGGTTATAGTGATTGATAGAGCATAGTTTAGGCCATATTATCATGATGTTATTAATGTTTATTTGCACATTTTCTGCCTAATTTTGTGGTTTTAATCATATTTTGCAAAAATTAGGTTTAAAGAGACAATCTGGAGAAAATGCTCTTAAAACTGCCAAAAAGTGCCAAATATGGAAAGTTCCAAATAAGGAAAGTTTTCTTATATGGAAAGTTCTAAATAAGGAAAGAGTCAGATAAGGAAAGCACAGTTGGCGGACTGTTTGAAATTCAAACTGCAAATCTTTCTTGCCTTATTTAGAATGTGAAGCCAAACAAGGAAAGTGTCAAAAAAGGAAAGCACGATCAACAGAAGATTTGAAATTCAAATTGCAGATCCTTCTTTCCTTGTAGGTGAGGTCAAATAAGGAAAGTAACAGATGAGGAAAGTGCAGTCAGCCGATTGTTCGAAATTCGAATCGCAAATCTTTCTTTCCTTGTTTAAAGATATGCAGACACCTCAACAGATCCTCCTATTCAGGAAGCAAGATCTCAAGATGCACTTGGCCTTTATTTAGTCCGGATTCAAGATTCAAGAGAGGGTCCACCTAAAAAGGAAGTCTGGACAACTCATGCTTCCTATTCAGAAGTAAGCCGCGTGTGCCTACCTCTTCTGCAAGGTCCATCCGCGCGCATCCTTCCTATTCAGAAGCAAGCCGCGCGTCACACCTTCCTTCTGAAGTCTTGGGCACATCTCCTTCCTCTATTGGCAGCCTTGGATCACTCCTCCTTCCCTTTTAAGCACAAGGTACGCTCCTTTCCTATTCTGAAGGCCATCTGCACGCCACCTTCCTTCTGAAAGCCTTGATTCTCTCCATCTTCCTCTTCTGCAATATCTTGGGCAACCTCTACACTAATTAGGAAGCAAGGGAGACCTAGGGTAGCATATAATCCTATTTAAAAAGAGCACAAGGCCAGCCGCACAGCTTCTTCTCTTCCTCCCCCATTCGGACAAGCCTTCGGCCGCCGCACCTCCATCTCCTTCGACGTCTTCTCTCTTCTTCTTCCTTTCTTTTATTTTTGGTTTTTGTTTCAGCCATGAGTGGCTGAAACCTTTGCTTTCTAGTTGAAGAATAGGTGAAACTTTGGTTGTAATTTTAATTGAGAGACTTGGACTACATTGTTAATCTTTTGCTTTTCAATATTCATGTAATTTCATGCTTTAAGATATTATTGCTTTGTTGTTTGGATCTATATTGATTCTTGATTACAAGGTAATTGATATTTGTTAGTTTGGATAATTTTAAGTCCGTAATTGCTTGGATTGTTCAAACATAAGAACACTTTGTGTAAAAGCCAAGGATATTGCATGATCTAGTGTTGTCACCATACTTGTGGGTAACTAGAATTGGTTTTCTCCATATCTTAATACAATTGACATTTATTAGTAAGCCTAAGGCTCAAGAACATGCCTTGCAATTTGTTGATTAGTAATTAATTAGAGGACTCTCCCTAATTGGTTAATAATAAAGGAGAAGTATGGTTGTGAGAAACATCTTCAATCGTCATGACTAATTTATTGAATCAAACAAAAGAACATATGTGTCAATGATCAATCCCATCAACCAAAGTGAATCCGAATCTTCAACTAGAGCTTTTACCATTATTGTTTTATCCTTAATTTGCCATTCGCTTTCTTTTTAATTGCTCTTTTTATTAATCTAGTCAAATCAATCTCAAAGCCCCCCCCCCTTTTACTTTACTTGCACTTTACTTTCATTTTGTTTTCTGCTCTTCTGTTTGGTCTTCTCAAGGTAAATAAGTATCAATTCTCCGTAGATACGATCCTTTCACCACTATCTACAGTATTAATATTGTTGGTAGCTGAATTGATTATTTTTTACCGGCCTCGACAACCGTTCTGTCAGTGGTCAAATACGCGAATCCCACCAATTCTTCCTTATGAATAAATTAATTCACTTCGCGCTTAAATTAATTCCTAGTTAACTAACAACCCAACATGTGTGTAGATTTAATTAGTCAACTGCATTAAGAGAGAAGAAGCCAAACTTAATCAATAAAAACACACATTTTATTTAAATCAAATCTGTCAATTTCTTAATATAAACTAATATGTTAATTACTACTTGTTATTAATCTAATTAAACAATTACAGATTTAATTAGATTAATTAGGTATAAGTTGTTTTTCCAAGAGATTCAATAGGCCTATTGAATTCTTAAGAAAACAACAAGGGAGGTGGTATTCCTCGAAATCAGAAATTGACAAAAAATAGAAATAAGATAAAGAGAGTTAAAATGCATAACCTCACAACTTAAACAAACCTTAATTTAATTTAACCTTCAACTGAAAAATAAATTGTGTAGCCACTCATGACCATAATAAAATTATAAAAATTAAGCAAAAGGAGAAGAAGAAGAAAAGAAGATGGAGAAGAAAGGGGGGCAGCAAGAGAGGAAATGAGAGTGAGAGGTAGAATATGATCCCCTAAGTTTAATGCTAGAAGCCTTTATATAGGCACAAAAAAGATAAAACTTTAATAGTTTAAAATAAAATCTACTACTTCTATCTTATCTCTATTCTAATCTTATCTCTATCATAATCTTATCTCTATCATAATCTTATTCATATCCTAATATGATTGAATTTGATTCAACTTGACCCATTTGAAGCTGATCTTATCCTTCTTAGGTGGAAAAATCTATCTTATCTCCCCATCGCCTTGGGCTATAGGTTTGGTCAAGGTTGTAGCCTCCTAGGATAAAAAATCCTTTAATCCTTTTTTTCTTCCTTTTCTCAACTTCTGCTCATAAACCTGTCCAAAATTAAATTCAAATTAAAATTAAATATTTATATCAAAATCATAGTAAAATCAAGGAATTAAATGAGGAAAAGATTGTGAGTTTTGCAACTTATTAGTAGTTGTAGAGTACTTCTCTAAGTGGCCCGAAGCAAAGGCTATACCCACCATCACAACCCAACAGGTAATAGATTTTGTATGGGACAACATCATCTGCTGGTTCAGGATATCCAGGATGCTCATATTAGATAACGGAAATCAGTTTGACTGTAACTCTTTTTGAGATTTCATAAGGAACATAAGTATATGGCATAAGTTTTCCTCAGTAGCTCATCCGCAAACAGCCCAGCAAATATGGACAGCCCAGCCTTTTATTGAATCCCTGTACTTAGCAAATATGGACAACATAGCCCGGAGACCAAAATAATAGAACCCATGGCTAGATCTAACAAGGTGAAAGAAGATGCAAAACAACTCAATAAAAGGGGTAAAACCCTAGTACAGGCAAACGGACTCGAAACAACACATGAACAAGGTCCGAGGAGACACCCAAAAATGATGGAAGACCTCAATAAAGAAAGAGGTAAAAGGGAAAGTCAGTTTGAAATCGCGTTGCTTGACAAAAAAGACCAAGTTACGCCCTTATTGGGTGTCTATTAGACCCGCTGGTGGTGGGTAGGGGAGAACGATTTGCTTGTTTGATAAGGGAGCCCTAATTCTATAAATGGTAGTGTCAGAATAGTCACAAGAAAAGTAGTGAGAAAAGTAGGAAGAGGTAAAATAGGACACCAACCTACTACATTGGGAATCCTAACAGAAGCCATGAGAAGAGTAAGACGTATCTCGAATTGAAAAGGCAAGAATTACAGAGAAGAGAAAAGGTTAAGATATTAAAAGCAGCGCAAGAGGCAGAGCAACAAGTGAAAGCAAGAGTGTAAGTTTGAAACGGGTAAAGGCGAAGAGGAGACATTTTGACAAGAACTCTCCTAGAGTCGTGCAGTAGTAATTGGAGATTTGGGATTTATCTCCTCATTAATCATGAAATAATTAATGAGCAGGTGAAGAGACACTTGATAATAACCGGACCTAGGACACCTCAGCCCTGGTTGAGCCCATACTGGAAAGGTCAAGCCTTAACTCTACTAAAACTCAATACATAGGTCTGCTTCATATGCAAGCCCAATTGCTTCACTTTGATGAGTCGAATTGGGCTCGAGCCTACGTATGGGAGACCCGACCATATTTATCCCTGTGACCTCGTGAGACAACAAACCCCGTGACATCCGGGATCGTGTCCACATGGTGGCAGATAGAATTAAATAGCCATCTAACGATGGAAAATGATACAGTACGTTCGTACATGCGGTCAGTGTGACTATGACAGGGATACAAATGCGACGACGGTTACATGTCACTGGAGGATAAAAGGAAAAAAGAAATAAAGGAAGAAAGGAGAACAAACCAAATTAATAAATCAAATTAAACTTACTAAAATACACATTAAATCTACCTTTTACTAGATCTTAGGACATTAGGCTGATTATGTTTAAGAAATATATTTCTTTTCTCATACTCACGAGAATAAAATATCCATCATCGTCTAGCCCTGCCTTTTCCCAGTGAATATAATTTATTGGAGATAATAGTTTTAGTACAAGGGTGCACAATGACGTTTGAATTTACTACAAAAGCTATCAGTGGATCAACTTATCATAGTGTAAGATTCAGCTATTCCTGAGTCTTCAAGTATAAAAATTCGAGCAAGTGCTGCTTGGCATCCATCAAATGGTGATTCTAGTTCTAGTTATGGTCATCAACCAATTAATATAATATGTTATACTTTAGATGACTATTTAAAAAAAAAACATTTGACTTATACTCAAGTTTAAGTGCTCTATTTAATACCTTTTATATAGTAAATATATAATAAATTAGAATAATTAAACAATTAAAAATGAATAGAATTATTATATAAGCCCATAAAATTTCCTAACTTAGAGACTGGACATGAACCCATTAGTTTTCATTTTACTCGGTTATAATCATGTTATCTATGAACTGAAATACATATACTTTGGATAAAAGTAAAAAATTCAGTAATAATTATATATTACTAATGTAAAAGTTATATTCTTTTTAGATACAGTTATATATCACATCTAAATTTATTTGGTAATCTTTATTTTTTTCTGCAATATTTAATCAATTTTCATAATTTTATCCTCATTAAATTTATATTTTGTTTGAAATTTTTGTACATTAATGCTATTTGTTCCTAATTTTCAAGTGTACACAGGGAGGAAATAAGTTCCTGGGTTGAGGTGTTTAAGTGGAATAATTTATATGAATATTTATATTTATTTATTTTTATTATTCTTTTGACTTTGAAGAAGTCATTAGGTTTTCAATTTGCTGTCTTTTAACTTTCTGATATTTAAAATACTCATTGTAGATTTGGATTGGATTTCTAATTATAAATTTATTAAAATAGATATGGGTTGGATTTTTTAATTAATTAATTACATAATTTATAATTAATTTCACAATTTTTATTGCTTTTTAATATTATTTGTTAGCTTGATTTTCTATTTAAAATAAATTATATTATGTTAACAAATATAAATATCTGAAAGTTTAATTATAAAAAATCATTATTGTATTATATATATTATATATATGTCTAGTATTTTTAATTCTTGCAAAACTTATTGGAATAAATCAAGACTCTTATCATAATTTCTATAAGAAATTAGGCAAAAAGGCTATGTTGGTACTTAAAGTATCAGACAATAATCATATAACTTATTTCAATTTTTTTTATTCAAATAGGCCTTTGAAGTGATAAAATAAATCAAATAAGCTATTTAAAATTTTAAAGTAGATCAAATATATTTTTAGAAAACATGCATATTAATGTTCTAAAATTTAAAAAATAGAGTTTATTGTAAACTTAATCGGAGAAATTCATTATCTCTCCTTTTTTATTTTTATTCTCCAGTGACGCATAATCACCATTCTGCTATAGCACCATCTGTTCCTGTTACTCAGACTCATACGCATAAATGTGTCAGCGTACCCATTTTTATCTGGCGGCTATTTAATTCTGGTCATTTAATTCTCTCAATACGCATACTAATAAGGCTGCGAGGTGGCTGGATCTACCCTCTATCTCCCATCATATTACCGGACTAGACTATTCTCTAATAGACTCGCGCGTAGGCTCAATCCGGCCTGTTTTAATTACGGATTGGAGTATGCGATATTGATTCGGTCTTATTTAGAGAATTCTAATGAGTTTTAAATTTATATTCTTTTTTAAAATTTGATCTTAGTCCAAATGCTAGAAATTCGATATTTATTGCACATTATTCAAATTTTAAAATGAAATAAATAATTAATTTTAAAGTTATATAAAAAAGGTATTCATACTATAATATAACTTTATTCTAATAAAAGTCCAACCAGGCCATGGATAAAAATTTTCCAGTGCATGAATGTTTACGGTATCCTATGATAAATTAATAATTTTTTTCTAAATGATTTGAGAATAATTTTTATAAATTTATTTTCTCCGTTATAATTCACATCACTAATTTTATTATAATTTAATAAAACACAGCCTTAATTATTATATCGATAGCTAAATATCTAAGTTAAATTTATAAATATTAATAAAAGATGTCAGTTAAATCAATTAGCTAGAATATAAATAAAAATATATAAATATAAAGTAAAAATTTATTTAATATATATATATTTTTAAAATGGGGTTGGAGTATTCGAATTTGAGATCTCTTAAATTTACTTGGATGCACTTATCACCAGATTAACTCTGTGAATGATTATTTAATATATTTTTATAATTTAAAAGTTTTGTGAGTGATTATTTAATATATTTTTATAATTTAAAAGTTTTATTTAGACAAATGGAATGGCATACACACTCTTTAGTTAATTTATTTTAGTTCGTTTTAGCAGTTGATGGCTTCCTTTGGATTTAAAAAAGTTTAAAATTTATAAAACTATTGATATGCCTTTTTTTGACAAGAAATTAAAAAATCTTAAGAACTACTACTGACATTGTTAAAAACATTATAATTAATGTGAGTGAATTGCACGTGCCTGCTAAGATTGTAAATAAACGATAAAAAGTTGGTTCCTTAATTTAGTACTTATTTTAATTAATAAAAAAAATCATTTCTAGTTATCTTTATAAGCTAATAACTTAATTATAGAATTTATGATGTGATTTTTATTAATATATTATAAATTTAATTAAATTGTTATATGATATTATGATTTACATATTTTATATAATTTATAATAAATCTAATATAATTTATAATAAATTTTTATTAATATATTATAAATTATATTAAATTTTTATATGATGATATTATGATAATTTTGGTTAATTTATTTAAAATCTAAAAATTTAAATTAAAATATAAAATGACCCAAATGTTGAGCTTTCGGTCAATAGGCTCGGTTAGCAAATGGGCATGGCCGAAGACCCAGCCCAACACAAATCCAACCTCCGGAAAATACAATTCGTCAGTGAATCAAAGCTCAAACAACGCAGAAGACATAGAGCAGCGTGTGTCGAGGGAGAGCAACTGCGAAAATGGGAAGGAAGAATGGAGCAGTAGAGTTCGAGGAATCGCCGCCCGATGATTTCGATCCATCCAATCCCTACAAGGACCCGGTGGCGATGCTGGAGATGAGAGAGCACGTTGTGAGGGAGAAGTGGATCGACATAGAGAAGGCCAAAATCTTGAGGGAGAAGCTCAAATGGTGCTATCGCATCGAAGGCGTCAATCACCTCCAGAAGTGCCGCCACCTCGTTCACCAATATCTCGACGCCACTCGTGGCATTGGCTGGGGCAAGGACCAGCGTCCTCCCTCACTACACGGTTCTTTTGCTTGTTCTTCATCTTCCTTTAACTGTTTGGATGCGATAGTCTGAACTGCTTAAACTAATTTTTCTTTGGTTGATTAATCATGTGTTTAGGTCCTAAGGTGGAGGCAGTTGCATCTGAGTGAAATGTCATATTAAGGTATGTTAGATTGTATTTTACTAACTTTTGACTGTTACGAAATATATTTCATTTTTTGTTGTTGATTCTCTATCAGTGAGAACATTATGAAGAAAACTTGTTGCATTTCCCCAAGTGCAATTTTGGGATTTTTTTTTACCTGATCTTCTTTTGATATCTAGGTGTCAACTTAGAAGGAGTGTGATTCTACTTTGTTCCAATATTGACTGATAGCTATAAATTCGTGTTTGAAATCAATTGTGTATTTGGCAGCAATGACCTGGTTGTAACTTTTGAACACTTGCGTTTCAAGTGTCTATAAGACTACCTATCATATGGTTATATTTAGATAGTCTGAGAAGGAATATCTAAGCTATTTTAGAAATGTGCTCCCATTTGATAACCATTCTTCTTGTTGCACTTGAAACGAACGCATTCACGGTATGCTACAACAGAGATTTCTGATTTAATGACATTATCATTCTTACTTGCCATTGTATTTGGAGCCTGTTTGGTTTAATTATTGGATGCAGCTGATAGTTATTGTTGTTAGCTAATAGTTGATTGTTAAATATATATAATTGATTTGTTATTAAAATACTTTGTTATGTTATACTATTTGTTTTATAAGTGAAATAGATAAATAAAAATTATATAATATAAGAAAATATGGGCAGGCAATGGTGTGTGTACATATATATATATGTATAGAAAGAAAGGTAAATTTGTCTTCTTACCTTAAAACAATAACAAAACTGATTGTGAACGACTTTAATTCTACAATTTTTTGAAGTGCAATAGTTCAAGAAGTATATCAGCTGAATAACAACTGTTCAACACTTTAACTCAACAGTTGTTTGATGTGAAACCTTTATTAGCTACCTAAACTTCTAATCCAAACTCCCCCTCTAATAAAAGATGTCAAAGCTGCAACTTTCATTCACTTTTTTTATTAAGGTTAATCGGGTTAGAAAAGAAAGGATAAAGAGAAATTACATTGAATTTTCATTGAATAATAGGTTTTATGCTTGTAATGATTGTTATTTGAAACTATGAGATGCATATATAACCAATGAAATTATTTAATACATTACACTTTATTTCAATAGGAGTATAAAATGGGATAAGAAAAGGAAAGGGAATAGGATGATATCCATGGTTGGATGTTTGATAAGGTTAGAAAAGAAAAGACAGTGAGAAATTAGTCAATCCCTCAATTTCCATTTTGCCTATCTTTAAAATTGGGGAATAAGAGTTGTTCCTCACTCATGATAGATAAAAACTTTTTAATTAGACTAGTTTGCGGCTTTGCTCCTCATTTCTATCACTCTTTTTTATTAAAGTTAATGAGGTTAGAAAAGAAAGGATAAAGAGAAATAACATTGAATTTTCAATTTTTCATTGAATAGTAGGTTTATGCTTGTAATGCTTGTTATTTGAAACTATGAGCTGCATATATAACCAATGAAATTATTTAATACATTACAATTTATTTCAATGGGAGTATAAGATAGGATAAGAAAAGGAAAGGGAATAGGATGATATCCATGGTTTAGACGTTTGATAAGGCTAGAAAAGAAAAGATAGTGAGAAATTAGTCAACCCCTCAAATTCCATTTTGCCTTATTTTAAATTGTGGAATAAGAGTTGTTCCTCACTCACAATTGATAAAATTTTTTAATAAGACTAGTTTTTGCCTTATACTTAAAATCCTTTCTTATCTTTTCAAACATCAATACAAATAATTATTGATTTCTTCTTTCATTTGTTTCTTCTCTTGTGGACAAAATGCATAGACTTCTTAATCCAACTAAAAATAGCGATAGTGTTTTGCATCTTTATTTTTCTTCCATTTATGTGGAACCTACCCATGAATTAAATTGTAGGTTGAATAAAATAAAGAGAAAGGCACATTACACTGGTTGCACTAAATAGTTACTCCTACATCTGTTGTTCAATAGCTGATTAGCCAAGTCAATTATTGTATGTTAATCTTCTAATTTGAGTGTTTTGAGGGCACTTATCAACTCACATGAGGCACTAGAACCTTATTCTTTCATAGGTAGGTGATCTAATGAGGTGTACACCTTATTGTCAAGGCATGTGCCCTAAGCAAGGTTATCCATGTGAGCATACCTCCAAAACATTTCATATAGCTTCTAAGAGAATCCTTTTTGTTTTTTCTCTTAAAAATTCTGGTTTCATCATGGATACAAATTGTAGTGGTAGTTGTGGGTAACATAAATAGCCTACAATGTATGTAAATTCTTTTAAAAAATTGAAAAGTTCATGACATGAATAGATACTTAAAATTATAAGAAAAACTAAGATACAGAACTAAACAATAACCAAACACATAAAATAAAGACGTTAAATCAATAATTTTTTAGACATTATAAGCATTAATCAATTTAAAACTCGTGGATGTTGATTGCTCTTGCTGTCGCTCTCCTTCATTAAAAGAAATCTTGTTCTCTAATTGATAATCTTAGCCCAAGAAGTGAAGACTTTGTAAAAAGGTAGAGATTTTTTAGATGGAAAGTTGAGAGAAAGTTAAACAGAAGAGGAAACCCAAGAAACCATAAACGAAAAATTGAAATTAGCTATTTGCCCCCATTTGAACAAAAAAAAAAAGAAAAAGAAATTCCATATGATTAACTATTGTTACCTTAGTGGTAAATAGGAACTGTTATTGTCAAGTAATTGGTGCAATGGCTGTTGCACTTGCATTAACATGTATAATGGTAATGTGGTCTTTAAAATCTACAAATAATAGTTGTTACGGTACACAACCATTGTTATTTAAAAGCATGGTTTTCATAGGAGACTAAGGGGTAGTTGAGGAAGAACAAAGATGGGGAATTTGGCAATTATGTTTTGCATTGATTGAGTGAATAGTAAATATATTGAAATTAGGGGGGGTGGGGGGAGGGGAGGGGAGGGGGGAGCGAGAGATAGAGTGAGAGTAAGAGTCAGAGTGAGGTTGGAAGAGAAGACGAGCAAAATTGGAGTGAAGAAGAATAGAGAAGATAGAGTGAGAAAAATAGAGAAGAAAGGACTTGATTGATACTGGAAACTCTAATGGTAAGTGTTTTCTTCTCTTGCCTGGAGAAAGCTTGTCTAACAAAAAACAATGTTGCTTTCTTACATTTTGTTATTATAATTTGATTTATTGTACATGAGATCATGATGAGGTCTATCAAAGGAATGAGTAATGGAGATTTCTACATGAAATAACTTTTCTTTTTTCTTTTTTCCCTTAAAAAAGAAGGGGAAATAGCTGTAGAATAGAATATTGCTGAGGCACTCCTAGGCAAATGCCTTTTAAGGTACAATTTACCTATTAAGATAACTTGTTCAATGACTAAGATGATAGGGGTTACACCTCTTATGCTTGGCACCAAAGGCATACCTTTGACAGCCATTTAAAGCACAAAAATTATAATAAATTGAATCAATCTTCCTATGACTTTGGAAGAGAAGATAAGCAAAATTAGAGTGA